>NC_135712.1:195509493-195809493 GCF_964656455.1 Halichoerus grypus | reverse complement strand
CCTGAAGACTTTTTTACCTATCTGGGGTATTAGTAAGTTATTTACTTTAACTCGTTGAAAACGACAAATCCGTATATAATCTGCTCAGTGATCTGAGGGGCAATCTAACATTCTTCTTAACTCTCCTTTCATAAGGCAATTTTTTTTTTTTTTTTTTTGCCAGCAATTGATCAGATTTCTGACAGAGAAATCTGGGGATAGAATTACAAACCAGGGTTCTTTTTTTTTTTTTTTAAGATTTTATTTATTTATCTGACAGAGACAGACACAGAGAGAGAAGGAACACAAGCAGGGGGGTGGGACAGGGAGAAGCAGGCTTCCCGCTGAGTGGGGAGCCCGATGTGGGACTCCATCCCAGTACCCTGGGATCATGACCTGAGCCGAAGGCAGACGCTTAACAACTGAGCCACCTAGGTGCCCCGCAAACTAGGGTTCTTGACAGAGAAAACACATTCATGCAGGCCTCCTCCACTGTGTCTGCAGGACCCCAGCACCCGCCCCTCGTCATTAGCCTCTCTTTCCCAGACTTCTGGACCCCAGCTCCCTGCAGGGCTCAGACTGAGGGTGGGAGCAGGGGTGGAAATCTTCAATTCTTTAATCTTCAAGTCTGCTGCGTCGGACCGACCAGCAAATATTTTGGGCGCAAACTCACCACCCAAATAGAAAACCTGCTCTCGCGTTCTGACGCCGCCTCGGCCCAGATGCTCACACAGCCCTCGGGTCTGGGCAAGAGAGGCGGTGTGCCCCGCTCCTGCAGGACGGCGTCTCCGGCTTGTCCTGTCACTGGGGTGATGCCAGTGCTCACCTCTACATCACTGTCCATGTTATTAAGTGAAAATGTCTTCTAAGAAAACGGAAAAGCCCATAAGGAACACTGATGAGCTTAAGAGGTTAGAGGAGGGGCGCCTGGGGGCTCAGTTGGTTAAGCATCTACCTTCCGCTCAGGTCATGATCTCAGGGTCCTGGCATCGAGCCCCGCGTCGGGCTCCCTGCTCGGCCTGCTTCTCCTTCTCCCCCTGCTCCCTTCTCTCTCCGCTCTTGCTCTCTCTCAATAAATAAAATCTTTAAAAAAATTTTTTTAATTAAAAAAATAAGAGGCTAGAGGAGCCCAGGGACTAGAACAAAAGCTGGGGCGAGGGGGAAGAAAAGCATTCTGAGAAAGGTGAACATATAAAACAATATAAGGTTGGTTCTGCCTGTGTCCCGAGCTACTGTGCATACAACTGTGTCCATGAAAGAGAAAACTAAAGACAAAGTGTGAAAGCTCTTGACATCGACCACTGATTGGGGATAGGAAAAGCCATAGATACTCAACACCAAGTCTTTCAAAGAAATTTTAGAGCCAACAAAAAACACAACAGTTGAGTGCCCCAGCCAGCAGAGTGACCCTACCTCCCCTACCCCTGTGTGCCACCCCAGGGCCCCCACACGAAAGCACACCCCAGGTAAGGCCCAGCCTCACGCACAGCAGCTCGAGAGGGGCCTGACGGCGGCACAACATGCCCTTTAGGATGAGGAGGACACTCTAAATCAAAGGAAACGTGGGAGGACCTGTCATTTGCTAAGATGGATCGCAGTAACTCAAGTTAGAAGTCTTTTCATCATAGTCACAAAGGTGATTTCAGTGGTTGACAATCCTGCTGGGGTAGGTACAGGATTTCTAGAATGTGCTCACACCTGGCCTTCTCATATGAGATGTTCTTTAGCGGAGCCCCAGCCCACCAAAGCCTGGGACCGTGCTCACAGACCAGGCCTCGGCTGGCCTGGCAGCTGTCCAGAATCGAGGCTGGAAGCACTGGTGTGCAATGTAGAGGGCTGCCAGTGAAAGCTAGTCCACAATAACAAGCTGCTTCCTTTACTAGCTAGTAGCCATGTCTCTGGAGCTGGACAGCCGGTTCCTCAGGGGGACCCCATGAGATCTAAAAGGGACGTGATAAAGCTGCTTCAAAGGAAACGTTCGCAGAGAAACAGTCCAAATGGAGCACAAAGTAAAGGCAGAACCTGACTTGTCACCCAATAATTTAACTCACCCTCCCTTTTAAGTGCAAGCTATAGGAAAAGAGGCCCGCAACTGAATGGGAAGGCTGTCTAGAAGCCTCCTTTCTTGGGAGCCTCTGTCCCATGCTCTCCAGACCCCAGGACGATGGCCCTGCTCACAACCTCCTCTGGACCTTGGCTCTTACCATTCCCCGTGTCCCCTTTCCATCGCCCCTTTCCCTGGTGCTGTGCTTGAGGAGGGATTCCCCATGGACGCTTCCCCGGCCGCAGGCAGAACCCCTCCTCCTTCCCCTCCACGACCGCCTGCGCACTGTCCGGGCCACAGCCTGCTCCATCCAAGAGCCCCTGGCGGATGGGGTGCGGGTCTCGGCAGTCCCCTGTCGAGGCAGCACCCAGGCCCTTAACAAGCCCCGCAGGGCACTGTTCTCATCCTTCAGGGGCCACAAACTGACCAAATCTGTTCTCTAGGGCTCCCCTGAGAGTTCACTTAGTGACCCCCAAACTGAATAAATGCAGTTCTCAACAGGGACAACTCTGCACTCCGCCCATCCCGCCCCCCTAGGTCACACGGGGCAGCGTGTGGAGACATTTTTATCTGTCTCAGCCTGAGGGAGGGAGGTACATCTGGAACCCAGTGGGGAGAGGCCAGGGACCCTGCTAAACACCCGACAATGCACAGGACAGCCCCCGCAGCAAAGAATTACCTGGCCCCAAATGCCAACAGTGCCAAGTTGAAAAAGCCTGGGTGAGATGGAAAACTTCCCAGTAGTGGAGCAGTCTGAGAGGCTCACAGACCACTTTTACGCATCAGTGAGGAAAAGGGGAACTTCAGGGTTCTCCCCAACTCAAGGTTATAAACTACACTCCTTGCGGCACCAGGGACACAAACTGCGAAAACCGGCAGGTAACCTGAAACCACTGAGAGCCGTGGAGGGCCCTCCTCACCAGTTACTGAACCGACTCAGCTATACTCAGCTATACTCCCTCCCTGGTGCTCCAGGGGGCTCAGCCCCTGGGGAAGGACGGTCATCCTCAGGCAGCCAGGGAGAAGCTGCACAAAGGCCTGGGCTGGGACAGCAAACCCCGGATGGAACTCATACATGCACAAAATGACTGCCAAGTCATTTCAAATGTCTACTTTCATGTTATCAAGAGCCATAAAACAGGCTGAAGTTCCAGGTAACACTTTGGACATTAAAAAGTATTATTAAGAAAGAAAATCAGAGTGGTTTAAACAGGAAAAAATGAGGTCAAGTAGCGAGGGGTTAGGGTCCTCAGAGTGCACCTGTGTGGAAAGGGGCTCAAGGCAGGCAGGCAGGGGTAGGGGAAGTGGTTAAGAGTGTCTGGAGTCTGCTGGGCCTGGCTTACATTTCAGCTCTACACCTACTAACCAGGACGGTGTTCGCTGTCCTTGTTCCTTCCGGGGTGCCTGGGAAGTACATCAAGGGCCAGGCCCAGGAGCCAGCACGATGGGGACTCAGTACAGAGCAAGCTTCAGGAAAGACAGCGGCTCTAGGGGCCAGTGCCACCACCTGCCGTCACAGGACTGGGGCAGGGCCTCGGATGCAGGTTAATCACCTGTAACCAGGCTGCCCTCTCAAGGCCCATGAGACACTTTGTAGGTGAAAACACAGGTCAGGGTTAGGTGAAGAAAGGAGAGCATTTACCTCTACTAAAGCCATCTGCTTTGGCTACATGCTAATTTGGAATTCACCAGCAAGGAGCTGGTTGTGTTCAAGTTTTCTACTATTATGCAGTCTATGAAGAGGGCGAAAGGTAAAGATGTCGTGCAAACAAGATAGCAAGGGAAATGTTTAACCTAATTCAGAAAACAAGTTACTCAAGCACTTGTGAAACGGAACTCTCAAATGCAAATACTGTAACAACAATGAGGATGACTTCACAACCCCCACGCCCCCTGCAGAGGGCCTAACACGTGCCTGATACTGATCCAGCTTCCTTACGTTCTTCCTAATCCCCACAGGCCCAGAAAAATTATTATTTCCATCTTACCGGGGAGCAAACGGAACCGTCGGGAAATATAGGTAGGCTGCTCAAGAGCACAGTGAGGCAGAAGCAGAAATGGAAGCCAGGTCAGATTGGTTCCAGAGCCAGGGATCCTGCTATTTTTAACCACCTGTAAAATTCCTTCAAAGAGACTTCATCTTCATGCAAATATTATACTAATTGCAAAGGATTTTAAACAGATCATTAAAGCAGCGGAGGCTGGATAGGCCCCTACAGGGCAACACTTGACAAACAGAGGTATTTAAAAGGCTAAAAAATGCATTTCATTAAGTTATTCTACAACCCAGACTGTCCTCTAATTCAGACAACTCCCTCTTGCCCTGATTTTACTCCAAATTAATTAAGTTTTACTATAAATAGAGGAGATCACCATTATGAATACACGCTACCAGATAAATTAGTGTTTAGAAACCCTGAAAACTCTCTAAAAATAAAGATTTCTAACAGGCTGCCACACTAATGTTGGCCATCCTCTTTTCCCCTGTGGGCACAATACCAGCCTGGGACCGAAAAAGGGATCTTCCTCAGCCATGGCTGGCACTCCGGAGGGAGCAAAGGAAACCGACATTTATCGAGTGTTGGGTGCCGGGCCCTGAGACGGGGCTTCTCTCCTGAGCTCCAGCTCCCAGTGCAGCCACCACTGTGTCCCGTTGTGACCACTGAGGGAAAAGTTACTGGGGAACAGGATATTCCCCCGATCTCAAAGGATCACCACCACCGAGATAATTTATTCATTGCAAAGGGGAAAACGTACCTTTACAAGGGAGAGATCCAGAGACCTCACCCCTCCACCAAGTAGTCGACCTTATTATTACTGATAGCAGGGCTGCCCGAGGCCACGAGCTTCCTGGTACGCGGGAGTAAGAAGCACACAGCACTGCCTAGGGAGTGTTCTTGCTGTAAAAAAGGTTACCTGAGTCTAAAACCTCCTCCAGATCAAACTCAGGGAACACAGGGGCCTGTGAAACAGCTCACACACCACCACAAGGAAACGCCCCAGACAGCTCCAGAACACGGAATGCGGTCCGTGACAATTGGCCAGCACTCTTCAAAACGGCAATGTCATTAAAAAAAAAAAAAAAAAGTGTGTGCAAGTGAATGTAGGGGGGAGATTGTTCTACAGTAAAAGTGACTTCAAAACACAACTAGTGCAACATGTGGCCCTTTACTGACTCACAGTTTATTTAAAGACCCCAGCTCTGAAAGACTTGGGACATGTGGGCAAGTGTGGCTACGGACGGGCTGTCAGGTCACACAGTGGAGGTGTATATTTTCTCAGGCATGATCATGAGACTGTGATTATGAGGAAGACTGTCCTCCTTCTCAGGAGATGCGACGGGAAGTTTTGAGGGGTGAAGTGTGATCCTGGCTGCAACGTATCTTCAAATGGCTTGGCCAAAAAAAAAAAGAAAAAAATAAACGAAACAGAAAAGGTATAAAGAGATAAAGCAAATATGGCAAAATACGAACAACTTCTGAATCTAGGTGGAGGGCTGATACTGTATTATCACTGGATTACTTCTCATCTTTCCTGGATGTTTGACATCTTGTAAGGTAAAGACTGGGATACAATGGGGAGAGGGGACCCCAGGAAGGGTGGCCCCGCAGGTCTGTGCGTACACAACACATAGGGAGGCCGGTTCACCATGTGAGAAAACCAGCGACTCCTGTCTGAGGTTGAGATTTCAAAGCTGGGCAGACCGGTGTGTGATGTTCCTCTGGGTCTCAGGAACTCTCATTTTTCAATGCCAGCAATGTTTTTGTAAAACACTGACCTGAGAGTCAACACTCCCAGATGCCAACACACACGCTGGCTGACCCCAACCTCTGGCTGACAGCTGGGCCACAGCCCTGCAGTGGAACAGTGTGCCGGGCTCTAGGCTGGCTCAGCTCTGTTCTGCGGTGACTCTGGTCTGAGCAACTTCATCGAGTCACAGACTAGAGATAAAGCCACCAGAACAAGAACGGTTTAGCAGGCAGGTCGACAAGCCCCCTTGCTGCATTTGACATCCCAGAGAACCCAGACTGGGAAGTCCCTTTCTAAGCTTGCCTCTGAGTGGGTTCAGCTCTCCTCTCATACAGAGGGTAGCTTAGGTGGCGCCTCTGGAAAGCTCACCACTTACAGAGGTGTGAGACATGCTAACATGTCTTAGCTGACACTGAGACATGCCTGTGGGTGCTGGCTGGTAAGAGTCTGTGTGTTTATACAGCTTGAAGAAAGGTGACATACATCACCTGGCATTCTTAACTCTCGACCGTCTGGGCTGAGACCATCTGAAAACCCCCAGACAGGGCCAAGCACCGGGATGAGAAATTCTTGCGAGAATCAAAATCCTCCTACACACACACACACACACACACACACACACACCCCACCCCCCCACCCCCACCCATATGTGAAGTCTTCCTCCAGGACAAAATCCTCTAGGTAAAAAACACAACCACCTGTAAATGAAGAAAAAAGTGATTTTTCTGGGTAGAAAAAGAAACATAAAGACAGCAGTCTGAAGATTCACTGAATTCAGGGATATGAAGTGATGAAAAATGCCTCAGACTGTCTGGCAGAGAAGGGGGTGCAGCCAATGAACAGAGCTGGTCTGACAGGAAAATGGAACAGTAGCTGCCCACAGAACTGGGGAGCTGTTGGAGAAGAGAGCCAATGAGCCCATGGTCCAGGGGGACAAAAGCACCCGGGAGGGAACAGACTGTGACCCCAAAGAGGTTAACTTAAATTGCTCAGGAGAGACGACTGCTATTTAAAATATGCTCGACAAAGAAAAGTGGAACTGATGAAGGATGGAGTGGCCTCATCTTAACACACCGAGACCTCCCTCAAGGCGGCAAGGTGGACACCCGTCACGGGAGCCTGCCCTCTTGCCAGCAGCTCTGCCTGACTGGGAAACCGACGCTGTGTCTGGGAAGACAAAGCCTGGGCAAACCAAACTGCTCACAGATGCACTTCCTTGAGAGCACCTCCACCCACTTCCCTCGTGACCAGCAAAGTCACTGCAAAACGTGATGCAGTCCCTGAAAGATTCCCTCCTCATCCCAGCAGTGCCAAAGGGGAAAGCCCCACAGTTCTCAGAACAGAAACCGACAAGTTGAAGAGATAAGCAAGGGCAGACAGTTCTCAGCCTTTCACCCCTTCTCCCCGTCACTCCTCCTTATCACTGTCCCAGGAACCAATGCCCATCTCCACACACAACCTCCACGTCTAGACTTACAGTGAGCAAAAGGCCGCTCTGTAGTCTGGTCTTTGCAAACAGAAAGCACCCACCGCAGTGGGGTTTGCACATGTGCTCACACTGAAGATTAAGCAAAGTGAGCATGTCCCTGAAGACTCCAGGGCCAGCACCGTCACTCTGAACACAGGCAACCTGGCACATTTCTCAGGAGCGAGCGACTCTGCCCCGTCATAATCACATTTCCCACGGGCGCCTGGGTGGTTCAGTCATTAAGCATCTGCCTTCCGCTCAGGTCATGATCCCGGGGTCCTGGGATCGAGCCCCGAATCGGGCTCCCTGCTCCTCGGGAAGCCTGCTTCTCCCTCTCCCACTCCCCCTGCTTGTGTTCCCTTTCTCTCTGTCAAAAAAATAAATAAAAATCTTTTAAAAAAAATAATAATCACATTTCCCGCCCTGAACCATGAGTATCAAGCCCTCAGGAATAAATTGGGCCATCAGCAGCAATCAAATCCAAGGAAATAGCCAGAGCGAGGCTAGGAAATCATAAGTTAGGGAACAAAATGCAAAGTAAGCCTGTAGTTCCTTCAGAGAGAAAGGAAGACCAGCTGGAGGAGACAGAAGCGGGAGGGGAGAGGAGACCCCCACACAGTGTCTTGAAAACACACACATACAGTTCATGCACCCAAGTCAGCAGCTGATTTGGGCTAAGTAGTCACAAATTATTACCGTGGGAACAAGTGGGTATTTGTTCAGCTGGGAAAATAGCAAGGCAAGTAGGGACTAAAAAGGAAAGAAAAAGTGGCAAACATACACGGTCGGGCACTTGGGGTAAGATTTATCCAGGCCAGGCAACCAGAAGAAGTGTCATCCAAGAACAGCCTGAATGAAGCCTGGGAGAATTCACTCAAATAAGCCCCCGTGTTATGACAAGCAGAGCTGTAACTCCGGCAACTGCACCCTAGATGACAAATGCACACAGCTGCAGGATCCGTCCCCAGCGCGAAGGAGCATACTTTCCGCAGAAACTTACCACTCTGCCCATGTGAGCACGGTAGGGAAGTTTTGAGAACCTGTCATTCTGGAATTCAGGCCTCTGTACAGATCGTTATAACCCTTCCTTCCTCCAGAATGCAATCACAGGGGCACTCCTAGGCCCACAGCCAACTGAAGCCTCCCGTTACTGTAATCAAGGGAAGGATGTGCACCAACAAAACAACACAACTCCAAATGCACGGCACACCTGACAAACAGGGTGGAACTTCTAGTTTTCCAGAGGCGCCATCTGGGGCTTTCTTCTCCATCAGGAAGCTCTCAAGAAAGGGCCCCCAGGGACTTAGCACAAGGATTCTGCGACCTCCCTAGACCCTCTGAGCCGCCTCCTCCACTATGCCACTAGGTTGCCTGAGTCTCATGGAAATAAAGGAACCTTTAAATACAAGTAATAGAGTGGGTTGGGCAGGGGGAACAGCCAGGGGAGGCTTGAGATGCAACTTAATTAGGAAAGCCTGGGACAGAGATCGAACAGGTGGACCTGTTCAGGAAGAAAGGAGGGGAAAGAGAAGTGGGGAAGAAAGTCTGGGTGGGTCCTGCTCCAACCAAAACAGAAAATAAAGCTGGGGGAAGAGGGGGGAGGCGAGGCAGGAGGAAGTGGTACTGGGAACGCAATGCATGGCCTTACAATCCAGGTATTGCAAAGTAGCGGGATTTAAAAGCCAACGAGCGACAGCAAATCTTTGCGGAGTGAAGGAGCAGGGAAAAGCCCAGCATCAGACTGGGGATTTAGGGATGCGGGTTCAAAGTGCGAAAGGGAGGTAGGAAGAGATTCTATGAGGGGGCACAAAGGATTATTCCAGCTGGGGGGTTTATGGCCCCAGGCTGGAAAGTGGAGTAGCCTTCATTCGCGATGACAAGGTAGCAGGGGGGCGAGTTTTAGGCAGTTATCTCGGGAGAGAGGCGTGTGCGGGCTGTAGGAGAGGAGAAGGGGTGACCCCTGGCTAAAGGCTGTCGCGATAAGGCGAGAGACTCAGGACCCGGGGTCGGGGGAGGGAGCTCCCGCTAGTCTGGGAATGCCCAGCCTGCGCTCGCGGGCAGAAGGCAACCCCGCCAAAGGGCCCGGGGCCCCAGGCCTTAACTCTTCGGGCAGGAGGGTCCCCGAGGCGGGGCTGGGCCTGCGGTGGTCCCACAGGGCCTCAGGAGGGGCGGGGGTCCGGGACTCACGCATCAACGTGCTGAAGGCCACGACGCCGAGCAGCCCCTGCAGGAAGATGCCGAAACTGTGCATAAGCGCGCCGCTCTCGCAGCGGCCCGCCCCGGACGCGACGGTGGAGGGCGGCCCGCCCGGGAGCCCGCGGCTCGCGTTCCCGGCGGGGCCCTGCATGGCGGGCCTGGCGGAGGGGCGCCAGGCGCCGCGGCCAGCCCGCCCGCCCGGCCTCGCTGCCTGCGGCGGCCCGCGCCGCCGAGCTCCGGGCCGGGAGTCCAAGCCAGGAGCCGGTACCTCCGCCCCGCGGCCCACTCGCCGCCGCGCGTAACCCGACGTCTGAGACCGCAGCGCCTGATTGGCTCGGCCGGGCGTGGGGGCGGGCCTCGGCCGCTCCAGCTCTTCCCACCCCCCATGGGCGGGACTCCGGCCGGGCGTGGGGGCGGGGTCGTGCGTCCAGGCCACAGGTAGAGCGGAGCAGGTGAGCGCGGCTGTACGGGTGGGAGTGAGCCCAAGGACCCCGGGCTCCAGGTCGGGAAGGCAGGAGCCGGGAACATCTGCGACTAAATTCTCTTCCTTTCCAAGATGAAGCGCTCATACCCTGCAGAATTTATTAAAAATACTCCTGGATTCCACCCTCAGATTTTGATTCGGTAGTTCTGAGACAGGGCGGAATAGTGTGCATTTTCAGCTAGCAGCCTAGATTATTCCGAAGGATGCCGTGAGGAAAACAATCCAAGACTCTGCACACAGGCATATTCCTTCCAATCCAGACGTTTGGCGTCCTTCTGCTTTCCTTGTTAGTACGAATATTGTGACCAAAAGCTTATCCTCCATTCGTCAATCAGGCCCGAGTCGACCTTTTTTCTTCCCTAAACATTATGTAAATGGTCATTTTAATCCAATCGCTGTCGTTTAGAAATATACAAGGTTTATACCGAAAACATGGGAACATGTCCCCATCTTGTTCGTCTTGAACATGCTTCATAAAGCCAAATTGTTGGTAACTGCCAGAATCTCTAAGGTCCCCCTCCACACATGCATGTTTACTCCCACCTTAATCCTTTGACTCCTTGGAACCAGCTCCCTACCTCTACCAGGGCCTCTAGTCCCTATTTTCCCATCTACCTTCCCAGCCCCCTCTGGCTTTTCTCCAGACACTTCTTGTTGGTGCTCTCCAGTCCCTAGCCTTCTTGCTGCATCCACTTAATGACCATGTACACATGGTATTACTCCAGTAGACACTGGCCTACATTTGTGGAACAAGAAAAACTGTATTAGGGAAATTTTCCCTAAAAGATAGCCACCTTGGTGCTTGCTTCGGCAGCACATATACTAAAAGATAGCCACCTCGGAATTCCAATGGGCTAAATGCTTACAAATCTTTCTTGGTTGACAGGAATATTAACCTGATTATGCAGAGAACAAAAATGCTATTGGCTCCTTAGATCCTTCTCTTACAATGCACTTCACACCTCCTGTGTCTTAAATGGCATTCTAGCTGCATGTACCACTGTTCCCTTTTCCCTGCTGAATGAACTGCTATTCGTGCTTGAGGCCCGCCTGACCTCCCTCTCCCCAGCGGGCTTCCACATGACCTTGTGTATACTGCTCCACTAGAACTTTTCTGACTGCTCCGTTAGGTGGCTGTACACGTCTCTCTCTCACAGCTGAGTGTGAGCCTTCTGAGGGTGGGAACTGGTTTTTATTCACCCTTGAATCCAACATAGTGCCTGGCACAGAGAACATGGCAACACTTTTTTAAATTAAACTGAATTTTAATTTATAAAATTTAAAACTCTCCACAAGTATTAACCATGGGAAAATACAGAAAATCAGGTTAAGAAAATAAATAGGTCAGGGAAAATTGTGTTACTGTCTTTAAATCTAAGAAGGTCTCTTATGGGGATGCTCAACAGTTATAGTCCGTGTTTGGAGGGAAACAAATGAGAGGATGTGTACTTAAAGCAGAAGAGATTGTGGGCTGGGCATAAGGAGACTGTTAATTGCTTGAAGATATAGGCAGCTTAAGGAAAGTTGCACATAGAGCTGAAGAATGAAGTTTTTGACAAAGCACTGCTCTGCACATCCAGATGTGGAGGGATCCTTAAGGCCCGTTGCTGCTGTACCAAAGCAAATGTAGACAAATGAGAAGCATTCTTCTGAGATCATGGGCAGATTCCCCAATGCCAGGAGCAAGGTCGCTGTGGGGAAATTCTGCTCTTCCTACCTTTCCTGAACTGCAATTTTAAAGTACCCAAATCCAGAGGGTAAAGATCGGATGACAGGAGAGGGGGGAGAATTCTGGAAAGGTACATTTTATTGAAGTAGGAAGGAACTTTCTCCTCCTTTCAGAGATGATTCTGAGGCCCCACTGGAAAGAGTTTTGAAGGATTTACTCAGGCCAAGATGTCTTCTTTGCTGTCAAATGAAGTTAAACATAGCTTAAGACCTGTTTTAATTCTCTTACAACCACTTAAAACTGTCATAATATACCACAAGTTCTTATACACTCTTATTTACAAAAAAACCCCACGCAAAATATTCATCCAAAATAGTTATTTTTTAATCCCTTGAAGTTATACCCATCAAACTTGATGGTAGTTATTTTAATAGGTATTCTTGTGCATATTTCTCCTTAATTATACTTTATCCTCAATGCATAACTTTTAAAATTGAGAAAAACAGCAAGCAGGAAGGATACAATGCAATATGCATTTCATTTTGTTCCAAACAAGCAGCTTAAAAAAAAAAAAAAGGATAGCATAAACAAAGTGCATCGGTTCCAACAATTCAGTATCAGAAAGAGGCCCAAGGACAGTGCTGGAACCAGCCAGAAGTCCCACCCTAGCAGGCCTCTGATTGTCTTTAGAGAATATTCAACCAAAAAAAGGATGAAAGGAAGAGGAAAAGAAATGAGCACTTTAAAATCTCACAAGAAGCATTCCAACTACACTTCCCTAGAGCCTTCTTGCAAAAGGATATAAGGAACTGTCAGTTTTAACTTTGTCTAACCTTTGTACGGGCCCTTCAGGCATCTGCTTTGTGACTTGATTTACCCCCAAAGCCTACCCTCATCCTTCCAGCACTATTTGCCCACCTCCATTCTGCCAAGTCAGGCATGCAGTTAGGTTAACTAAACCGCGTAGAAACCCCTCAGGACTGAGTTTCCACACATCCTGAGTACAGGCACCCCCATTAGCAATGGTGGCATCATCTCACTAGGCAGTATCATCCTTTGTCCCCAAAAATAGATCAGGGTCCACACTTGACTGCTGGTGTTGAGGACTTGTCCACCAAGGCTGTAGGTTGTTTCTCTTTTAAAACAGTCCTTTGTGATAGGCCATAGCACCAGGACAAACCCAAATGGTGTGGTAAGTCAGAAAAGACATAAGGGGAGGGAGTTTTAGGCCTGTTTCTCCATTCCCCCTCTCCTGGTTTTGCTGGTTCTTGTGAAAAATCTAAGAGTTCTGAAACACCAGAAGCAAGAAAACCTCCAATGCATTTACTGCCCACCACCTTCTATACCTTCACCCTGGCAGGCTGCCCTCAGAAACAAGGCTACCCTGTGGTCTGGGGCAAGTATGAGGAAACCCCAAGTGAGAAGGTTTAGAACCAGAACCATGGATTGGGCTCTGAGTTTAGAACTCTTCTGCAAAAACTCCAAGTCCATAGGTGGCTTGCTTGGACAGATTCAAATTTCCAAAGTATGTACATTCTCACACAAGGGGTGAGAATCATCAAAATTCACTAACAGAACGTTGTAAAGTGAATCAAGTCATGGAAGAGTTACAACTGCATGGAAGGGACTGACTTCTTTTTGGCTTCGCAGGGGACTTTGTTCTACAGAGTTTCTGAGATAGCATCATGACCGTGACACATGATTATTTTCAGTGGACCCAGGACCAAAGACATTCACATTTTAAAAGGGGGTCCCTGGTTCCCACCGAGATTTATACTTCACTTGTTAGTGATGTCTTCTCCCTCATCTTCCTAAGGCCAAATGATAACACAGAACACTCCTGAACTCTCACACACACACTCCATCCCTAGTGTACAGGATCAGTGCCCAAACCCAGGACGTGTTTCCACTGTCGAGACTAAGCTCCTAACATCTCTCTCAGAGCTTCTGTGGGCATCAATCAAATCAGTGAACGGGGTCTTCAATATAAGTCTTTGGTGATAGGTGTCAAGTAAATATAAGTGTGTGTGAGTTTTCCCAAAGTTCCCATCTAGATAATTCTTACCTACTGTTAATGATTTCCTAATGTTCTGCGTGTCCCCCAGAAATACTTTTTGGCTTGCCAGAGGGGAATGGTTCTGAGTCCTGCCCTAGCTGAGGCCTCCTAAAGCTTTTAATCTGTATTCAGATGCCACATTAGTGACGGAATTAATAAAAGAGAGTGAGTAAAATATATTCAAGTCCTCAGGAAGCTTTGGTCCAAGGCCTTCTCTCTCACAGTGAGAATAATTTTACTTCCAGGAGAAGAGGCATATAAAGGCCAAGCTCTGAGCTGGTTTTCCATGTCTGCCTCTATCATAATTCAATAAATATTTACCAAGAAGCCCATCTCTTCCGGAGGTTGCTAAGTATCCTTCCCTGACCTCATGCATCTACAACATACATGCTGGGAGTCACCTACTTCGCCAAAGAAAGGCAGATATAGGTAAAGGCCCAGTAATGCATCCCCTGCGTTAGATACCTCAACTCTCCAACTGAGAAGGATGAGGGCAGTTTACAAACGAAAACAGCATAGTTTCCAGAAGCCCACAAAATACAGTCAAAATGTCACAGCAAATCTTCATGTACAATAAAAGGTTTCCCTAACATACTAACATAGGCTAAGAGTGGTCGGTCAACTTCAAGGTCCAGGAGGCTTATATAGTCCATTCACCTGTTTCCAAGTTTGTCAATTCAGGATCAAAAAATGGATCATGGAAACTTCCTGACCTCAGGCTGCTGTGGGGCCAGCTGAAGGTGAAATTCAGACAAATGCAGCCCCTCACAATGTATCTCTCTTAAGAGGGTATCAACCTTTAAAAAACAAAGTTCATGTATCCATGTGTAATATATAAACATTTTACCCCAACATGGTGAGTTATTATCAGGTTTAAAATCTGTTTCAGAATCAGAGGAATTAGACTGTCACTGTTGTCCAGCCAAGCCCCAGCAGCTTTATGAGGGAAATAGAGCCTAAATTGTATACTTAAAAAAAAAAAAAAATGCCCTATGCCAAATTCCCAAACAATTACCTTCTCTTATTTAATACCTGGGAGTGGGGGGTGGGGGTATATAATTATTTAATGCAGTTGCCTGAGAAACTGTATCTCACCATGAGAATGCAAGAACTACTAAGGGAAACCCAACTTAGAGTTGGCTTCTCTCTAAGAGAAAGCTGAGCTTGAATAATCACGGTACACAGAGGAGCCAGCCGAGCCCTGACTATATCCAGATCCAAGACTACTCAGGGCCGTGAGTTTCACCTTTCCAGGGGCTCTGCCCCCTTTACCTATGTATGGTTTTGGAGAAGGCGAAAGAGAGACAACTTAATGTATTCACTGTTGCACTTGGTCAATTCTCTTTCATAGGAAGTAAATCTCATTTCCCTAAATAAAACAAACATTAATCTTCTTCAAAGAACTCCCTTTGCCTTAGTGCCTTAACTGCTGAGGTCTCAGGAACTTTAATTGTGTAAGTTACGCACCCCCTGCCCCAAGACCATGTACTTAACACTAATTGTTCCCAAGCATCTTATATATGCTTCTCTTCCATAGGCATAGAATGACATTTTTAAAAACTGGATCTCTGAGTAAGTTGAAACATATTAACTTTTACTTAAATGAAGCTTCTTTCCAGGTCTATCTGGTGGTTATCTAAGCAAAGAATTGATGCTTTAATATATGGTTTGGTTGGAGGGCTTGAATTAAGGTGGTTCATAAATAATCCAGTGAAGAAAGGGTGCAGACTACAGAATGTCTGCCAAGGTCCATAAACTGTTGGGAGCAGGAGAGGGTTCTGAAGAAAAGGGAAAAATCAATAGTTTAAATTTGTAATAATATTATATTTGTATAGATGTTTAGAATTCACCAAGTTTGTAGTTTTAAAACATTTTAAAATCTTGAAGATGAGTGATTAAGTTATAAATTTGGAGGTAACTAGGATAATTAAAAAAAAAAACCAACCCCAAAACACTCAGCAATGCAAACCATTTAAAGGAAGCAATCTATGTGTGCACCCTTCCTCATTCCTCCCGGCTGGAACAGCACAGCAAATGCTATTATTCTATAGTTGCTAGCAGTGCAATCCTAAATGAAAATTTGCCTGTAGTTTCATGTCAGCTTGAACTGGGCCAAAAGAAACACCTAAAAGAAAACCAAGTTGTTGAGCCGTTGAGTGGGAATTCTCAGCCTATAGATTACATTCAATTTAAAGGTTTCACTAAGAGGACATGTAAATGTGACTAGGCAAAGAGGTTCCCAGAATCCTTAACCACCTCTCAATCTTTATGCGGCCACTGAGGACATGAGGACACACTGTTACAGAAACTCCATGCTCTGCATCACCCCCCAAAATGTTTTCTCTGTTGTGCTTCTACACTCTCTGCCTGGAGACACCGAGAAAGAAAGGGAAATGGGTTTTCCTGTGGGTCCAAGGAATACCTACTGATTTTCACCCAAAGTGAGGACTCTCGAAATGAAACAGACAGCTATAGAGGAAAGTAAACAAAAAATAAGAGCCACTGAAGTCCCTCTGAGGACTGATGGGGAGAGAGCAACTCAACAGAAATACCCACAATCTTTGAGAGACCACCTAACAGGGAGCCCACACTGGGTCCAGGCAGGAAACCATGTAGCAGGGTTCTCAGATCAGGCCAGGAACTGGTATAAGTGCTCACATGGTATTTTTAAGAGAGCAAACAGTGTTTTGTTTTGTTTTTTCTCCAGCTTCTATCATAGTTTTAGTGTTCATGTAGCTTAAAAATGGCATCATACAAAAAAACCTTATACATGGCTGTAAGCTCAATCATCAACAGAGGTAGTAAACAAAGGAACTCCTAAGAATAGATTTTAAAATGGATCAAAGTGTGACTGTACATTCAAAACCCTAGAGCCACGTCATCATCCCCGAAATGAACTGTTTTAATTTAAAAAAGCTTAAAAACACAATGACAATGAAGCACTGATGTGCCTTAGGCACAGTCCCAAATCAGTGCTGACTTAAAGCTATGTCCTCTCTTTCCAAGAAAGAGAAAGCAGAGAACAGAGTTCAATCTACAATGGGAAGGAACAGAACAAAAAGAAAACAACCATAAGGGTGCTTTCCAGCAGCCTACATTATTCTTCGTTTTCAGGCCACACCACTGGAAATGCTGCTGCTTCTTACATGAGTCTTTTCTTCACAACCCTTCTTTTTTTAAAACTGCAATCTGCTGACCAAGAGATGTCCACATTTCCACTGGCAGGAGAGCCACTTCTGTGCAGTTTTTGCTTCCTCAGTGTGGGTCCTCCTTCCCTGAAAGTGCAAAGAGAGCAAGCCGACCCCTGCAGGGCCCGGAGCCCCAGGGCTGACTCAGCTCCGCGCGGGTAGAGCAGCGAGAAGGATTTGCTGCATTTGTGCTTCGAAGACACAGCGCACTTCAGTTGTCCTTCTCAGTTGGCAAACTGCTCATAGAAAGCAAACTTGATCCTTTCTATGTGGTGGCAGAGTTTGATGGCAGGGCCCAATTTTAAGTCCATGCACTCTTGAACAGTGGGAAGGGTAAGGAGCAACAGGGCCTGCCCGTCAATTTCCTGTTAAAGCATAAAATACGCATTATCTCTGATGTGCACATGGATGGCAGCTCAATCAAGACAGCCCCCGTTCCCTTTGGCTGGGGTCAAAATCAGAGTCCCTGCACTTTCCTTTCCTTACTTTCCCCCTTAACATAAGCATCACACAGTTTCTTCCAAGTGCCCCCGGCAGTCCTCCATGCTAATGAATCTTCAGAATTAAGGATAAACTTTTACCAAGGATAAGAATCTATTCTACAGTTTCTGCTCTGCAGAAATTCAATAAACAAACTAGCTTTGTAAGTGGCTACTAAATGTACCAAAGGAAACATCTTTTTAGAGGATGCTTTCTAAATCTGAAAGAAAATATTAACTATAAACTTTAAAACTTTAACGTTTTCCTACTCTGTAACATTCATAAAAGCCTGATGAGCTCGTCAAAGATGTTCAGTTTAGAATCTCCCCAATTATCAAAAAAAAATTAGTTTATTTGTTTAAGGTCACAGACTATTTGTTTCAGAAAACTTGCCTTAAAACTGATCGCCACTTTAGAGCCTAACATATTATAGATGTTAATTATTCTTAAAAACAAGCAAATCATTACTTTGGAAAAGAAGAGCACAATTAAGAACTGCATGCTTGATTTTAAGCCATTTAAATATTTGAGGGATAGAAACAAAGTCTTGAGAAAAATGGCAACACAATGATCATTCGCTTCAAATGTGGGGAAGTCGAAATCACAACCTCTTACAATCCTCTTTCTACGACTCCTGAAAGGGGAACTACATTTCTTTTCTTTTGGATAGATATAGTTTTCCTCAGACTTGTAAATAAATCGCTATTACACCCATAGTCCTTTGCTAAAGAGACAAATTACTAAAACTCACAGGTCTCTACACTTACCTGGTCTAGAAATATCCTCGCTAACGGAGCACAGTCGGTGGATCTGATGAACCGGACGACGTCCGCCACACTCCACTTGAGGGGGTTACTGTCCAGATGGAGCCTCTCAGCGACTTCAATCCTGATTTCCTTCATTGCCCGCAACAAAGCAAACCAAATGGTGTCAGAGCTATTTTATTCTAAAAAAGTCTCTCTATATAAATTCATAACCCTTTGAGGCAGGATTTAAAGGGATTTTAGGGCATGATTTCTCCCAGCAAAGATGGCCAAGGTCCACATACACTAGATACTCAGGAAATGGTTGTCTTTTATAATAAGAAGTATCAATGGGGAAGAATTTATCTCAAAGTTCCAGCACAAATAATTCGGACAATTTAACAGAGAAAAATGGTTTTTAAGTTTCCTATTTGTTCCCTGGTCTATCTTGACTTGCTGTCTGGTAGGGCATGCAGTGAATGGGATGCTACTTCGGAAGAAAAGAAGGCTTACCTAAATCATCAGGAGAAATCATTTACTGCTTCAGTTCAGGCAATATATTTAAAACACAACCCAGTTTTAAAACAGTGACTTAACTGCCACTCTTGTAGTGTGTACGTTATGTAATACACATATATGTATATATTAAATATACCAAACAAAATAGCTTCACCAGAATCAAAAGGATAAATAACTTATTTCTACGGAACCATCTATCAAAAATATCAAAAAAGCAGTTTTCCCTAAACTGACAGGTTACAGCTAAAAAAAAAAAGTTTCAAAAAATAAAAATAAGATAAATAAATTAAAAAAAAAGTTTCATTTCTAGTTTAACTCAAAGTAAGCAGCTACTCAGAGAGACCTTCTTTCTGATAGGTAGTTGATCTCCAAATAATCCTTGCAATGCAAGTAAATCACTGAATTTGGAATTCTTTTAAGAGAGACCTGGGAAACTCAACTGAAGCCTGTATTGAAATAAATGGAATGCTCACATCACTAACAATCAGATTTTAGAGGGGCACCTGGGTGGCTCAGTCGTTAAGCATCTGCCTTTGGCTCAGGTCATGATCCCAGAGTCCTGGTATTGAGTCCCACATCAGGCTCCCTGCTCGGCGGGGAGCCTGCTTCTCCCTCTCCCACTCCCCCTGCTTGTGTTCCCTCTCTCGCTGTCTCTCTGTCAAATAAATAAAATCTTAAAAAAAAAATCAGATTTTAGAGGGAAATTCTAGAGAGAGAAATAAAAGGCACTGTATTTTAAAAATGGGTACCTTTGGTGAAGGAGGTTTATTCTCATCATCAGAAAACGAAAAAGTGCGAAGCTCTCTTTTTCTCCGTTGTCTGTCTGGAGGCAGCGATGTAGAGATCTCACTTTGGGTGGGAGAGGAAGAGCACGACTTTTTCTCTGACATTTCTGACTCTTCCTGTAGCTCGTCCTGTTGCTCAGATGTACTGCCCTCACTCAGGGAATCGTCATCCCCTTCATCTGGATCATCCTCATCTTCACCCCCACTTCCCTAGAGGAAACGGAGAGAAAAGTCTCATTGAAATTCACGACAAATCAGCTCCTGGGCCACAAACCACCTTCTGCTGGGCCGGGATCTGACTTAGAAAGGCCCGCAGGTCACCCTTCTGTGTCTGTGCTGGACGGCAGGGACCTCCTGGCTTCCAGACAGGACAGGTACATCAGAGACCTCGTACCTGGGGCGAGCCTGCTGGAGTGTTATCAACAGATGCCGAGGAGCGTTTCTTCTTATGGACAAAGACATTTTTCCGCCTCTTCCTCCTCTTACTGGCTTTTTTCAGGGCACATGCTAAGTTGCTATGCCCACCAGGTGGCCTCCCAATTCTTTTATTTTTCTTCTTTCCATAATAGTGTGCTAAATGTGAAGGACAAAGAAAAATGAAGTAGCTTCACGATTTTTGTACACCTCACACCACAAGAGATTCTACTATCACAGCAGAAAACAGGTACACTGTATTTGATTAACATTTAAATTCTGTATCAGGGAATACTCTTAACTGTCCAGATCTTAAATGTACAGTATAATTAGTACTGACAAATGCATAAGCCTGAATAACCTTCCCTCTATCAAGATATAGAACATCTCCATCAACCTAGAAAGTTCCCAGGGTCCCTTCCCAGTCAGTCCCCCTCACCAGAAGCAACCACATTCCAATTTCCATCGGTATAGATTAGTTTTGCCTCATCTATGGAACAAGATGCTTCTTGGACAAGGTTTCTTTCACTCAGCATGTTTTTGAGTTTCACCTATGCTGCTGTGTGTATGAATACTTCATTCCCTTCTACTGATGAACAGCATTTCATTGTACAGAACATACTAGTTTAACTATTCTCCTGTTGACAGGCACCTGGGCTGTTCCCAGGTTTTGGCTGTTACTATTTGGCAATGAACGTTCTTTTTTTCATCCAACAAGAAGCCATAACTTTATTAATGATAGAAACAGTACAAATTTCAAACCAAGCTGCAGTTATTCTTTTGAAACACCAAAAAAAGTCCTCGTTTTCAGATGGTTACATTGTTAATTCCATAATAGCATTTACAATATCATTACTGTTGTTCTTCAGGGCTCGGACTGCCTTTGCTCTTGACACATTAGCTTGTGACGTGACCGATTCTATGTCCTTAACCTCTACAGGTTTCATCAGCCTCTTCCTCTTCACTCTCCTCTTGTACAGTTGGAGTCTGTGTGTTTTCTTGAATGTTTGAGACAGCTTCACCTTGAACTCTGAATTTCTCAGCAGCTGCTCGTTGTGCCTGCTGAGCTAAATCCTCGATCTTGGCCTCCCCAAAAACTATGTAGGTATCTGAAGCTGGGCTCTCGTAGACATCTGGTTTTGTGATGACAAAGAGGATATTCTTAGACTTCCTGGTAGTGACTCTTTTTTTTTAAATTTTTTATTGTTATGTTAATCCCCATACATTACATCATTAGTTTTAGATATAGTGTTCCATGATTCATTGTTTGTGCATAACACTCAGTGCTCCATGCAGAACGTGCCCTCCTCAATACCCATCACCAGGCTAACCCATCCTCCCAACCCCCTCCCCTCTAGAACCCTCAGTTTGTTTTTCAGAGTCCATCGTCTCTCATGGTTCTTCTCCCCCTCCGATTTCCCCCCCTTCATTCTTCCCCTCCTGCTACATTCTTCTTCTTTTTTTCTTTCTTAACATGTATTGCATTATTTGTTTCAGAGGTACAGATCTGAGATTCAACAGTCTTGCACAATTCACAGCGCTTCCTGGTAGTGACTCTTGTAACCCCTGTAGCCTTCCGTGCCTTCTTTTCACTCCGGCTCTGTTTTGCTTTACTGACTGGTTCTTCAGCGATTCCAGTGGCTGCTGCCAGCTGGGCCTGTTGTGTGGCTGCCTGTGTGGAATCCTGTTCCTCAAGCTCTGGTTCTGAGTCATCACTGTCAGATTCTGTTCCAGACCCCGTCCCAGCCTGGGGCTGTGGCAACTCCTGCTCTGTAGCAGGGACGGTTTCTGTGGCTTCACCAGGCCTTTTGTGAGGGGAACGCGGAACCAAGATGGCGGCAGAAAGAGAGCGAGCGAAAGCGTGACCCACGCCTGTTGCAAAAGGAAGGCTCGACAATGAACATTCTTGTCCAAGGCTTTTAGTGGGCATATTTTCATTTTCCTCGGGTAAATACCTAGGGATGGAAGTGCTGGATCATACGGTAGATGTAGATTAACTTTTAAAGAAACTGTCAAAGAATTTCCCTAAAGGGTTGCATAATTTGACACTCCAACCAGCAATGTGTAAGAGATCTAGTTGTCTACACCTTTGCCAACTTGTGGGACTGTCCATCTTTTTCATTTTAGCCAATTTAGTGGATATGTAGTAATTTCTCATTATAGTTTAGATTTGCATTTCCCTGATGACTAATGATATTGAGCACATTTTCTTGTGCTTAATGGCCATGTATGTTATCTTTTTTGTGAAGTGCCTATTCAAGTCTTTTATTCATTTTTAAAATGGTTTTCTCTTTCTACGTTTTTTATTGAGATATAATCCACAATATAAAATCCATCATTTTAAATTGTACATATCCAGTGATTTTTAGTGTATTCAGTATGTTTGCAATTACCACTATCTAATTCCAGAACATTTTCTCTTTTTATTTTTAAATTTTTAAAAATTGAGGTAAAAGTCACGTAACATACAATTAACCATTTTCAAATGTACAGTTCAGTGGTATTTAGCATATTCACAATCTCATACAACTATCAGCTTTCTCTAGCTTCCAAGTTTCTCTTATTATGGAGTTGTGGGAGTATTTACTACATCCTGGAGAGATTCTCTGAGCAGAAGTTTTTAATTTTGGTGATTTTTTTCCTTTATGTTAGTGCATTCTGTTTCCTAAGAAATCTATGCTTACCCCTAGATCTTGATGATACCCTTCTTGTTTTCTTCTAGGAGCTTTATAGTTTTAGCTTTTACCTTAGGCCTATGATATACCTTGAATTAATTTTAATATATAGTGAGGTAGGAGCCAAGGAGTTTTGCTTTTTTTTTTTTAATTTGGAAAACCAATTGTACCAGTGCCATTTGTTGAAAGAACTTCCTTTCCCTGTTAAGTTTTTCATCTTTGCTGAAAATCATTTATTTATTTATTTATTTTTTTTAAAGATTTTATTTATTTATTCATGAGAGACAGAGAGAGAGACAGAGGCAGAGGGAGAAGCAGGCTCCCCGCGGAGCAGGGAGCCCGATGCGGGACTCGATCCCAGGACCCTGGGATCATGACCTGAGCCGAAGGCAGACGCTTAACCGACTGAGCCACCCAGGCGTCCGCTGAAAATCATTTAATCACATAAATTTGGGTCTATTTCTGGCCCCTCTGTTCTGTCCCATCACTCTGTGTGACTATTTAATCCACCCCACTACTAATTACTCTACCTTTATGGTAAAACTCAAAGGCAGACACAGTAAGTTCTCCAACTTTATTCTTTTTCAGGATTCTTTTGGCTATTCTAGATCCTGTACATTTTCATATAAATTTTAGAATACAAAGACAATTCTAAAAATGAACCATATATATTCTAGCTCTAAATATATATCCTAGTTATATATTAACATAAAAACAAATATAATGTAATTTTTTTGCAAAAAAAATGGATTGTACAGGATATAAATCTATTTGGTAACACTCAAATTACTAACTGGGAAAAATCACAAACACTCTCTCCTAAAGTCTAGGCTTATATCATTTAGAAAAATAAATTTAGACAAAAAGCTAATAAAGTCTGCATATCCTCCATAGGCTCAAAGTGATATACATGTATGTAGAGTATATTTCACTTAGCTATTAATACTTGCAATTTGCTAAACTAAGTGCTGAATATGACCCTATAAGCTAACACCAATCCCTGCCCTTAAGGAGTTTACAATCCAACAAATATAAACAGAAACTACAAGGTTAGACTCTTCTATGATTTTGCGATTCAAACACTGATTAGCAAGCTCATCATGCTAAATGACCTCAGATCAACAGCATCAACAGTGTCTGGGAGCTTGTTGGAAAAGCAGACACATTTAGACCCCAGATACCCACAGACCTGATGAATCAGAACTTTCATTTTAACAAGCTCCTCAGCTGATCTGCATGCATGATAAAGTTTAAGATGCACAGGATTAGAGATCCCTAAAAGAAATCTTCAAATTTAACAAGGTAAAATCTTCCTCTGTATTAATTCTCCCAAGTGACATCAGGGCTTGTAAAATTTAAGGAAAGGCAGGATCAGAATTTTGTCTTTGGGCAACAATGCCTTGACAAGGCTCCGAACTGGAAATTTCATCTATGACGTAAGTGTGTGTGTGTGCGTGCGTGTGCATGCATGCACGCAATTCCACATACAAGAAGCTAAGCAGTGAGAGGGATGAGGTGTTCCTGTGACAGTTCTGAGTGAGGCCTGAACCACCCCTTCCCTACTACTGATGCCTCCAACCACGGCGGCTTCTTTGCTGCTCCTCGCAGACACAAAGCGAGCTCCTGCTCCTGCCTGTGCTCTTGCTGCCCCCCGTCCACAGCACTCTCACCCTGATGTCTGCACAGCTGGCTCTCTCGCTTCCTTCAGTTTGTTACCCGGCAGGAAGACTTCCCTAACCACCTCTGAACAGCAATCCCACCTCCTGGCCTTCCTTACTCCCCTCCTTTGCTTGCTTATCTCGCCTCACTTTTCTCCATAGTACCTGTCTCTATTGGTTCACTTATTATCTGTCTCCCACACTACAATGTTTATTACATGTGATGTGTCATTTCCATTTCCATTCACAGTGAGCACAGGACTTTGTTTCCCTTTACTGTAGCACCCAGCGCTAGGACCGTGGTGGCACACGGCGGGCACAGGCTAAGTCCCTGCAGACTGTACGAGTGAACCACACACCCCACCAGACGCAATAGCCAAGTTACACACACACTACATGTCAAAGTTAGCAAATGGGCCTGTGGGCCAAATCTGGCCCATGGCCTGTTTTGGTATTGCCCTCAAGCTAAAAATGGCTATTACATCTTTAAAAGTATTCCTTAAATGTGAAAATAAAACAAAACAGAGAAGAATATGCAGCGGAGATCATATGACCAACAGCCTAAAATATTCATTATCTGGTCCTTTTTCAGAAACAGTTTGTATACCTGTGTTATAGGTGAATGTCTGCAAAATAAAAACTTTTCAAGATACAAACGGTGGCCAGTTGTCACAGTTAACAAATTTGAAAAACCGTTCTCACTGTATTTGGTCTTTGTCAGCACAGAGCAGTTCTCCGAGCACTTGTCCAGAACCATCCGCGGGCCGAAGAGATTAGGGCAGCACTCCAGCTTGAGGCAGGTCTGCCGGCAGAACTCCGTGACGCGGTCTGCGGTCTTCACCACCTCCACGGTAGCCCGGTAGCTCTTTCCTTTGTATCTGCCGTGGGAGATGCCAGAGACCAAGTTTACCGGGCTAGCGATTACCCAGAGAAAATCAAGTGCATTCACAGACCTGAAAAATATCTTTGCTTCTCAGGATAGTCTATGTCCCTTATAGTTTGAGGATTCTAAAAATAATGAGTTTATGCATATTGTACTTAAATCAAACTTACCACCTAAGCTATGACAAATGAATGTTGAGGTTTTTATATTAGCAAATGAGGCTCTTGCTTTCTGGTTCCTCAGTTTAAGGTTTCCAAATAGAAACTTCTACACTAACTACTGAAAGAAAAGTGACTTGCACTAAGGCTTTCCTTTACCCTTGGGCAGTGATCCTCAGAGTGTGGTCATGGACCAGGTTCACCTGCCAACGGTCACCCTGACAGGGTCAGAAAACAAGAGTAAGTGTTTATAAACTTTCACAGTAATTTGCAAAGGTAATTTTATGGCTCTTAAATCTAAAAACAAATTATTCTTGTGTTTTATGTCTTGTAATTTTCCTATTTCTTATAATTCATTTTTACCATATTTTATAAAAGTACTGGCCCACAACAGGATGGAAACTTGCAAAAGAAAACGAATCTGGTCCTTCACCACAAACAGCTGAGGAAGAACTGACCGAGAGGACATAACTATTCTAACATGATACATGGAAGAATGGGCTCTGTGGCCTGTTAAAGACAAGTAAGAATAAAGGGCAGAGGAGGTTACTTACTTGGCTTTCAGGACCTCCCCACATCCATGCCACACAGAGTCTTTGTCCAGTTGCAGCTCCCGAAGGACACGACTGGGTTTATAGGCTGCATTGATAAGTAAAGTGAGGACCTGCGCTCCATTTTTAAAGCAGAAATATGGGTTGGGAATGAGAAAAGCAGACTATGAGAATCTTGTTATCCCCCAGAATGTCATTTAGGAGATTAATTCTAGTCATATTCATTAAGAAATACTAACAAAATAATAATATTCAAGATACGACGGCTGACCAAAGTGGCAACTAAGACAATAATCAGACCCTCTCAGACATTCAAAACACTATGGTCAGGAAGAAATAGGCACCATGAATTAAAAATTACTCTGGCATATGCTTCTAAATCCTTTGCCAGTCCTGGAAGACACAGAAGCTCGGCCTCCCCAGACCCTGCTTTGCCACCCCATGGGCTGAAAGCCCCAGCAGTCCTTACATCTGGTATGCACAGAGCGTGGCAGCCTGGCCGGGCAGCTGGGCAAGCCTGGCAGGTGTGCAGCTTTAACACGGCCCCCCGGGAGTGCCACGCAGCCTCTGATTCCTCGACCATGCTCCCACTCATCCCTGCGCCATGCTCGGGCAGCCTCTGACAAAAGCCCTTTCTATACAAGCAGAGGTGAGCATGCTATGTGAAGAACTGCCTAAGTGAATGTTCCCGAAGGAGCAAAAGTAATGATGTGTCTGGTTCATTGAACAATACAGGAGAAAAATGAGTCATTTCTGATCAAACCTAGCATTGTCACATGTATGGCATGCAGATCCTTGTACGGATGAGTCCATGAGACTGCTGTGAAATTTCCAAGTTCTTTTGCCCTTGGCAAGAACCTTACCTCTCTGAGGACCAGAACACAGTTCCCAGGTCCTACACATTGAGGCAGCTCAGCGATTCTTCCTTTGTTAAGATATGGCCCTGAGAAGCAACGGTGGTTGAAATATATCTTTGGACAGCAATATTTTCCATTAATCATAACTGGGAAGCGAAGAGAAACAAATATTCAGAACAGTCATTTTCCACTCCGTGTTTCCGAAGTTGGATTACTAGGGGGTGGGGGGTGGCAAGCATATCCACCATTATATAAAGTCATAAATTACATATTTTTTTAAAGATTTTATTTATTTGACAGAGAGAGATACAGCGAAAGAGGAAACACAAGCAGGGGAAGTGGGAGAGGGAGAAGCAGACTCCCCGCTGAGCAGGGAGCCTGATGTGGGACTCGATCCCAGGACCCCAGGACCATGACCTGAGCCGAAGGCAGACGCCTAACGACTGAGCCACCCAGGTGCCCATAAATTACATATTTTGAAGCTTAACACGTTGCCTGAGAGTGCCCTGGAAATACCTTAGACTTACAACAACTCTATTACAGAGCTCATCACTCTGCCCACATCAAACAACAGCCTGAATTACATGTAGACTGACTTCAGGGTTAATATGACACTGTTTCAGAGTCTCACACTTCCATCAATAAAGGAAGTAAAGGATTGACTTTAAGAACCCATGATGATGGGGTGCCTTGGGTGGCTCAGTTGGTTGAGCACTGGGCTCACGATTTTGGCTCAGGTCATGATCTCGGGGTCGCTCCACATTCAGCGCAGAGTCTGCTTGAGATTCCCTCTGCCCCTCCCCCAGCCAGCACACACGCTCTCTCTCTCTCAAATAAATAAAGCCTTTAAAAAGAAAACAACTCTTAAAAAATGAATTAAAAAAAAAAAACTCATGAGGATTCTTTTTTTAAGAGATAGAGAGCACGTGTGCATGTATGCAAGCAGGGGGAGGGGCAGAGGAAGAGGGAGAGAGAATCTTAAGCAGACTCTCCACTCAGCGACGAGCCCCATATGGGGCTTGATCTCATGACCCTGAGATCATGATCTGAGCCAAAATTAAGAGTCAGACGCTTAACCAACTGAGTGCCCAGGCTCCCCATGAGAACCCATGATGATTCTTGAAAGTCAACTATTCAGTAATCTATTCTGGAATGTTTCTAGGCAGTGATGATGAACATTTTCCAGAACTACAGTCTGTCCCCTTAAAACCACCAAACTAGCATGTCAGCAGTGCTCTATGAGGTAGGCATCCTCCCACGCCTGGGATTCCTTCTCAAGGCTGAAAGTATGCTATGAACACATCTCTAAGTTCTGTAAGTACTGTGGGGTGTTACGTGGGCATAGAGACCCCTCTATTTTTCCGTGTGAATGCTATACTTCAATATAATGTTTTTTTATTCCCTCATCGTAGTTGGCAATTCCACTAATAAATATACAAAATTCAAAGACACTAAAGCAGAGAGAAGCCCTGCTGATGGACACTGTTTTGGGAAAGGGAATGTGTGCACTGCCCACTGCTGATAGGATCCTGAAGCACAGAATGTTCACTCTGGAACTAAGAACGCAGTCTCAGCACAGAGGTCAGCATGTGGGCGCCCACTTCTCCATCTGAACTCTGCCACCTAGATCCCCCTCTTCAGGATTCAGGCCCGTATGCTCCCCCCTGCTGGCAGTATGGGCAGCTTACGGCTCTCAGCTGGACGTTATCCTGGAATTAGCCTCAGCCTACCTTCTCACTAGGAGAGAGACACCTTGCCCAAGGTCCCACCCTTTGTGAGTAGACAGGGAGCTGCAGCCCACTTCTAATAACTGACCAAAAGGGAGTACAAAGGTGTGGCCACTACGCCTCAACTAGGGGTGACTCTGAGTGGCCACACCAGCTTAAAGGCTCCCTTGTGGGCTGGAAGAAACTTCTGTTACAAACAGCACTGCAACTCAACTTCTCCCTCTGCCCAATCCTGTCCTCCGCCCCTGCAGCTGTTCCCCAAAAGCACGCCCCAGTGACACTCCGGCATGCAAATATCAGTCTCAGACTGTTTCCAAGGTAACCAGAACTATGACAAAACACAAACCAAAAAAGAACATGGCTGAAGTCACTTGGGAAATATTAGTGTCTTAATTCTAGAGTTTTAAAGACTTGCCTTACTTTTTTAATTCACCTTACCTTTGATACCAAATCAAAACCGCAATGAGCTATCACCTCGCACCTGTTAGAATGGCTATTATCGGGGCCCCCGGGTGGCTCAGTCGGTTAAGCGTCTGCCTTCGGCTCAGGTCATGATCCCAGGGTCCTGGGATCGAGCCCCACATCGGCTCCTTGCTCAGCAGGGAACCTGCTTCTCCCTCTCCCTCTGCCTGCTGCTCTCCCTGCTTGTGCTGTCAACTAAATAAATAAAATATTAAAAAAAAAAAAAAAGAATGGCTATTATCAAAAAGACAAGAAATATTAAGTGTTGACGAAGAGGTGGAGAAAAGAGAACACTGGTATACCACGGGAATGAAAACTGGTACAGCCACTCTGAAGAACAGTATGGAAGTTCCTCAAAAAGTTAAAGAGAACTATCCTGTGATCCGGTAATTCCACTTCGGGTGGAATTTATCTGAAGGAAACAAAAATACTAACTTGAAAAGATATCTGCCCCCACCCCCGCCATGTTCATTGCAGCATTATTTACAATAGTCAAGATATAGAAGCAACCTGAGTGTCCATGGATAGATAAAGAATGGAATATTATTCAGCCGTTTAAAAAAAGAAATCCTGTCATTTGTGACACCATGAATGGACCCTGAGTTTACTCACTAAGTGAAATAAATCAGACCAAGAAAGACAAATATCATATGATCTCACTTATATATGGGATTTAAACAAGACTCCAACTCACAGATACAGAACACAGGCTGGTGGTTGCCGGAGGCAGGGGTAGGGAGTGAAGGTGGTCAAAAGGTACAAACCTCCAGTTATAAATAAGTAAAGGTGGTCAAAAGGTACAAACCTCCAGTTATAAATAAGTCCTGGGGATATAATGTGCAGCATGGCTGAGTGTAGTAGTAATATTACTGTATTATACACCTGAACATTGCTAAGAGAATAGATCTTAAAAGTTCTCATCCCAAGAAAAAAAAATTATAACTTTGTGGTGGTGGATATTAACCAGACTTATTGTGGTGACCATTTTGCAATATATACAAATACTGCAAATCACTATGTTGTACATCTGAAACTAATACAATGTTATATGTCAATTATATCTCAATAAAAAAATGGGTAATTTTAAAAAAGATATTTACTAATAATGCTATTCTGCTGGGTACTCAAAAGATACCATTATGGTCAAGTAAGAGTTATCCTAGCAATGTAAGGATGATTCAACATTAGGAAAAAAAGCTATCACTGAGATTCACCACATTAATAAGCTTAGACAGAAAAATCATATGATCATCCAATGCTAAGGAAAAATTATTTTGTCAAGGTGAACATGTGTTTATGACCAAGGTTCCTAGAAAACTAGAAATAAAAGGGTTACTTCTTTAGCAGTTATATGCCAATCACCTATTGAATAGATAAAGTTTAAATACCTTCCCTTTAATATCATGAATAAAACAATGATGCCACTGTCATCATGCCTGTTAAACACAGGGATAAGTTCTATAAAGAGCCATAAGGAAATAAAAGTAAACAAGTATAGCAAACTGGTTATTATAATGAAGATAATCACTTTTTGAAAAGGCCCTGATCCTCTATCTATAAGAGATAGAATGAGAAGGCAGTGAGTGGAAAAGACAAAAGTGTGAGTTTTGAACTTGAGAAAGAGCCGAATCACATTTTTTTTTAAATTTTATTTATTTATTTGAGTGAGAGAGAATGAGAGATAGCACGAGAGGGAAGAGGGTCAGAGGGAGAAGCAGACTCACTGCTGAACAGGGAGCCCGATGTGGGACTCGATCCCAGGACTCCAGGATCATGACCTGAGCCAAAGGCAGTCGCTTAACCAACTGAGCCACCCAGGCGCCCCCCGAATTACATTTTGACCCATCTATTCATAAAGCTGTGTGGCCTCTCTGAGCTTTGATTTCTTTTCTTTTCTAGGCATTTACTAAATGCCATCCAAATGCATAATCTGTGCTAGAATACACACAGCCAAGATGCTAAGCATACAACCAGCAAAGGCGGAGCTGAGAGCAGTTCCAGGGAGAGACCCTCTGACAAAAGGCTTTGGCCTCCAGCAATGATTCTTGCTTCATTCATCAGGCATTGCCTCTGGGACAATCTATTTTTCCAGTGCTTTATTTTTTTAATTGTGAAATATGTAGCATAATGTGTGTATCGCAGAAAGTGTTTAAAGAACAATAAACATCCACCTCTCAACCACCCAGCTTAAGAGACTGCACTACCTAGAAAGCCCCTGGTTCTTCATCTAAACTCAGGGATGAGAATATTGACCCCTCCAGAGCCCTTGGCACCCAACAAGTGATCAGAAGAGAATAGTTATAATTATAAATGGACAGAAATATCATCCTAAAGATAATTATTAAACTAAACACACCTCAGACAATTATAAGTCTTTAAAGTCACCATTAAGAGACCCCTCTGTGAAGCTACATCCTATAAATCAAATGTACTGTTTCAGATACAGTCCACTAAAAGAAACAGAAGGTTCTCGTTTCCATAAGGCTGCATACACTTATTTATACCTGAGTCTGTGGAGTTCAGCTCCTGATTCTTCAGGCCCTCATGGACAGTCCTGGAGGATGGTATTCTGGGTCAAGATAACACAACAAAATAGTAAGATAATCCTTAAGGTCAGTGAAGTGTGAAGGTTCGTTTCCTTCAAATCTAAGAAAGCAAATGTGGCAGACTGCAAACTGTATAACAGAAGGTGCTTCCCTGATCACACTTTTATTTTTTTAACAATTGTTTTTAAAACTATGTACATGGTTTAACGAGCCAACAGTCTGTAATACTTCATATTCAAATCAACTTTCATTCATGTGAGCAACAAATTATAGAATTCCTTCTGGGATTCTCAAACCATAAGCAAATTTTTCATCTTTTTCAATAGTCAAAGAACAAAAACATTCCATATAAGGGTCTATTTTCTTCTATCATTTTCAAAACTAAAGACAAATTATGTTTTAAAAATCAGAGAATTATTCTATATGCAGCAATCAATGAAAAAGGCTAACTTCTCGTTTTTAGACTACTTCGTGACTAAAACTTTGGATCCGTCTCGACAACTAAGTCAAGGAGAAATCCAAGGCCAGATTGCTGACATTGCTATCTCACTTCTCTACCTGGAACTGAATTCTGTGGCCTCTCTCTCCACGTCTGCTGTCAGTTTTATTACTCACACAGCCACAGAAGCAGCCCTAACTTACACAGAATTTGCTATAGACTGAATTCTGTCCCCTTAAAATTCATTCCCTGAAGCCCCACTGTGACTGTGTCTGGAGACAGAGCTCTTACGAGGTAAATAAAGGCGTGACTCTGACCTAGGAGGGCTAGCTCTCCCTTCCAGCTGGCCCTACCATGTGAGGACACAGGAAGAGAGCCCGGCCAGAACCAAATCGGGTTGGCACTTTGACCTCGGACTTCCCAGCCTGCAGAACTGGGAGAAAATTAATTTCTGTTGTTTGAGCCACCCAGTCAGTAGTACTTTGTTAATGGCAGCTTGTGCAAACTAATACAGAATTGAAAACCCAGTGTTTAGAAACACACATGTACATGTATTTTTAAGGCATCACTAATTAAATTGCTTCTCAAAAGCTATGTATGAAGGTATAAAGGGTTTCCCAAAAGAACACAAAGGCAGCCCTGAGTGCACCTTTTCTTTCAGAGCCACTATCTTCCACCTCAAGTTTTTTTTCATTGTGACAAATCATATCATATCCTAATTTATAATTTTTGCTCTTCCTTAACAAGTAACAGTACAGAGATTCTATTTCCTCTCTTATGCAAATGCTTTCAGGCTCTAAAAGCCAAAGAAAACTCAACTGGTGGGAACATCTTGAGAAGGCATTTTACCCTTTTGTATATAATGCCATTTCAGAAAATGCATATGGTGTAAGTAAAAGTATGTAACCTATCAAAAGCTGAATTAAAGAATTATGCTTCTACCTGAGAAAATAACATATGAGATATACTCTCTGAAATAGTGATTTCTTTTTCTAGATATTCTAACTTTCAAATGTCAACTGTTCAAACATACTAGTATATTACTTACTGTTTTTCTGGTTGAACCACTGCAACTTTCCTCTGTTTGTGTACTGTAAGAAGAAAATAAAACTATAAATGTCAAGAAAAATAAACAAAGGAAAAGTTATACATATATTAAGCTAACATTAGCATACTTAAAACCCAGTCATGTGTATATTTAACTACTAAGTACTATGAATTAAGTGGTGATATATCTGAGTATCTAGACTGAGGCACATTTTCTGGGTAGGAGGAGTCTTTATACAAAGACCAAAAATAGTATTTGCAAGGTTCTTAAATCCATCGACTCCTATGAATATTTTCTACACAAGAAAAGATATTCAAAAGAAAAACTGATTTGGGCAAGGATGCCAAGACCGTTCAATGGGTCAAGTACAGCCTTTTTAACAAATAGAGCTGGGAAAACTGACTACCCACATTAATGAAGTTGGACTCTTACATTATACCATATACAAAAATTAACTCCAAATGGATCAAAGAGTTAAACATAGGGACCCCTGGGTGGCCCAGTCAGTTAAGAGTCTGACTCTTGGTTTTGGCTCAGGTCATGATCTCAGGGTCATGAGATCAAGCCCTAACATTGGGCTCTGTGCTGGGTGTTGAGTCTGCTTGAGATTCTCTTTGTCTCTCTCCCTCTGCCCCTCCCCTCCCCTCTCTCTCTCTCAAAAAAAAAAAAAAAAGTTTTAAAAAAAGACCTAAAGGGGCACCTGGATGGCTCAGTCAGTTAAGCATCTGCCTTCAGCTCAGGTCATGATCCCAGTGTTCTGAGATCAAGCCCCACGTTGGCTCCCTGCTCAGTGGGGAGTCAGCTTCTCCCTCTCCCTCTGCCCCTCCCCCTGCTTATGCTCTCTCATTCTCTCTCTATCAAATAAATAAAATCTTTAAAAAAATAAAAAAATTTTTAAAAATAAATTTTTAAAAAGACCTAAACATAAAGGCTAAAACTATAAAACTCTTAGAAGACAACGTAAGGGAAAATCTTCATGACATCAGATTTGGCAACGATTTCTTAGATATGACATCAAAAGCAGAGACAACAAAAGAAAAAATTAATTGGACTACATCAAGATTTAAAACTTCTGTGCACCGAAGGACACCATCAAGAGAGAGAAAAGGCAACCCACAGAATGGGAGAAAATATTTGCAAATCATGTATCTGATAAGGAAAGGATTAATATCTAGAATATATAACAAAATCCTACAACTCAGCAACAACAAAAAACCCATTAAAAAAATGGGCAAAAGACTTGAATAGACATTTCTTGAAAGAAGATATACCAATATCAATAAGCATATGAAAAGGTGCTCAACATAGTTAATGGTTAAGAAAATGCAAATCTGGACCACAGTAAGATACCACCCTATACCCACCAGCATGGCTATTATAAAAAAGAAACAAACAAAAAACCACCCAACAAACAACGATAACAAACCCAAAAAACAAAACAAACAAACAAAAAACTCAGAAAGTCATGTGGAGAAAGTGGAATGCTCACACAGTGCTGGTGGGGACGAATAGGGTCTAACAGTTCCTCAAAGTGTTAAACTCAAGAAATGAAAACATTGTCCACATAAAAGCCTGCAGACAAATGTTACAGCAGCGTTACTCATAACCGCTAAGGAATGGAAACAACCCAAATGTCCATCAACTGAGACCCGGATAAAGAAAATGTGGCCTATCACTACGATGCAATAGCACTAAAAATACACAGGATGAACTCTGAAAACATTATGCAGAGTGAAGGAAGCCCATCCCAAAAGATCACATGTTGCACGATTCCACAGGAATTGTCCAGATTAGGCAAACCTATACAGTAGGAAAACTAGGGCTGGGGGGCAGGAGGTAAAAAGGTGACTGCCAAGGGGTACAGGGCTTCTTTCTGAGACGATGCAAATGTTTTCAAATGTTCTGTGGTGACAGCTGCACAACTCCATGAATATACTAAAAATCACTGGATTATAGGATCAAATTTTATGTTATATAAATGACATATTCAATAAAGCTGTTTTTAAAAGGGAGAGTGGGGTGGGACGTGTCAGGTTAGGTTACCAAAACACTCTGGCTTCCACCTTCCTCAACCTCTCTTCCTCTCTTCTTGGCTGGCTCTGATGGAAGCCAACTGCCATGTTGTGGGCTCCCCGACAAAGAGGGCCATGTGGCAAGAAACTGAGGGAAGCTCCGACCAACAGCCAGCAAGGAACTGAGGCCCTCAGGCCAAGAGCCATGAGGGAATGACTCTTGCTACATGGCAGCAGATCCTCCCCGCTGTGGGGCTTGAGATGGCTGGAGTCCTGGCTGACACCTTGACCGCAGGCTCATGAGGGGCCTGGATCCAGAGCACCCAGATTCCTGACCCGCAGAAACCGCTAAGATAATCCATGCTTGTTGCAATAAGTGATTTCCTATGCAGGAACAGACAACCAGAACACCACTTTGTTTTTCTCTGTAATGTCCAGATTCATCCTAATTTGGAAGCAGCCACACAGGATCAGCCCCCTGGCCCAGACATAGACAGCTACCTCGTGCTCGGCGAGGGGCGCTGAGGGGATGGCCATTGGTTTCACACCAGCCCAAAGGAAATATATCCATGGATTCCACACTCACAATACATTCCGGTATGGGCTTCTTAGAACCTGTTTAGATTTTAAAAAAGTTTTAGACCATTAAACAGCCTTCTTCAGAAACTACTTTCTAGACAATATTCTACCGTTGCAGGAATGCAGACACAAAATCACCTGAGCAAGTTCCTTTTACACAGAAGTCATACTTTTTTGTATTGACAAACATTAAGGAAAAAAATTAAATATGCCCTATGCATACCTGTACAAAAACGAAAATGGGGGCGCCTGGGTGGCTCAGTTGGTTAAGCATCCAACTCTTGGTTTCGGCTCAGGTCATGATCTCAGGGTCATGGGATCAAGCCCCACGTCAGGCTCTTTGCTTGGCGGGGTGTCTGCTTGAGATTCTCTCTTTCCCTCTGCCCTTCCCCCTCCCTCATGCTGTCTCTCTTTCTCTTTCAAATAAATAAATAAATAAAATCTTTAAAAAAAAAAGAAAAAGAAAAAGAAAATGGGTAGTGGGCATACAGGGTGACCCCTAGTTAGAGAACAGCAAATAAGCAACTGCAACTACCAGCAGTATCATTCAGATGGCTGACAAATATAGTCAATTCCATGAAATAGCTGGAAAACGAAAGGCAACAGTGACAGTTTTACTCAATGAGAACGTTAATTCTGGTCCTTGGGAACAAGCTAGAAGGTATAGACCAGTGAAGTCAACTCGGGAAGTGATGTTGCTCAGCAGGGGTAGATTCAGTACTGTCTCTGACAACTGCATTAAATGCCAATTCTACAAACTGGAAAGAGTAGGTACCAAGTCTATTTGGTAGCCAAATAAGAAAGAAACCCAGGCCATATATTCAGTAACTGCAGTGCTGAGTGCTCACAATGCTTTCCATCCACAAACCCATCCAATCACTGAACATTACTTTTAGTATATCTTTTCTGTTTTACATACTTTTTGGTTCTATTGGTTAGGGGCAAACAAAATACTATCTCTTAAATGAGCTACATGTTAATGCTCATGCTTATATATTCTGGTTATATCAAAACATACGCCATCTGACTTCTACTTTCCCTTCAAGAAAACAGGAGACTCTGCAGTGAAGGCTTTTTGCTTACATTCATTTTCTAAAATTTGAAAGTCAAGGACGGGAAGAGAAGTTTCTAGCTAAGAATCTTGCACTACACATTACGAGTGTCTTCGCAAGACCCCCCCTTAGCTAACTGCTGCAGCCTAACAAGCCACATCACTGGGGTAAGCAGGCAGGGTAGAGAAGAGCGGCCGCAGGAGGGCGTCTCTGGGGTCCAGCACTCACCCTCCAGCTGGAGCCACAGGTAGGAGCCTCTCAGCGCAGTAATGGTGGCAACGCATACTTCTTCGGGGAGAAGAGGGTTCACTGCCTCAAGCTTCATATTCTCCTTAAATTCATGCTCAGAAATGGACTGGAAAATAAATGATCAAATCCAAACACATTCTATTAACTCATGGGCTCATCTGAGAGACCTAGTCCAAGTAATACTTAACCCTACGGTAACACTTTGAAGCTATACATTTATTTTGCTTTGTTTTGTTTCTTAAAGTCAAAATGTCTGTCTCTCTTGGTGCTGTAAGCAGTATATGGTCTTTGAGGTCAGGTATACCCACATTATTGCTACCTGTGGGACTGCACTCAAGCTGTGTAACCTCTTTTTGCCTGTTTCTCCATCTGTCAGATGACCCTGAGAACACTTACCTCACTGGGTTATTAGTAGTTTTCAATAACATGAAGTACCGAAGGTCTGTGCCCTGAACCAACTGGCTCTCACCCACTGTTGGTTTGTTTCTCCTCCCATAAAGGGCTTGATCACACAATAAGCTGCCTGGTTCCTACTTATGTGTGTATTATAAAAAGCAGTCAGGATAAATAATGCTTATGAATGAGGGAAAATATATGTTCGAAAAATTTGCAACTTCTGGGTCAAAATGGAGAATTGAACCATATTTGATTCTCTCTTCCTTCTGACAGCACACTAAAACTAAAGTGTTTTTTCTTTTTTTACATAAACCTATTAGGACAGATGTAACAGGAGACAATAACAACATTTTATAAGCTAAAATTTAGAAGAGCATCTAGAACTAATGTAGCAGATTACAGAAGGGTGAGTGTAAGCTGGCAGCGAAGCAGGCTAAGAACAGGCAGCTCCAGGTACTAGGCAACTGCAGGTAGAGAAGAAATAGTCAAGATATGCTGAAAATATTTAAGAACCAGTTAGGTCATACCATTGGCTCCTCCACTCCACACCCCAGAGCAACTATCCCATCCCTTCCCCTACAAAAGGTGAGATGTATCCTCCAGAGAGGATCAGAGACAAGAGATCGCGGGCAGGAGGGCACGGGAGCTGCTGGGAGCCTACATGCAGTGCCCAAAACAGGGGTTTGCACATGGAATGCTGAGAGGTCCAGCCCTTGCCTCTAAGACGGGGAAATACGTGGTCATATGACAAGCCCAAGAAGAAACACAGGAAGATATGGATTTAGGTGTCCCTGACAAATGGCCAGCCAGATCTCACCCTAAAAAGAAGTTCAAGGTTGACAAGCCCCACCCACATGCTCAGAGCTTCCAATCGGCTTTAACTGTTAGTACCCCCCTTCTTAAATATGAGCAAATCACCAAGCATTACCAGACATCTAAAAACATGAAAGCTAGGGACCAAAGTAGACAAAACAAGCAAAGTGGAGAAAACTTTTTATGCAAGAAGAAAATTTCCCAAAAGGCAGGGGTAATTAACATCCCCTGAGTGATAAGAAAAACTATCATATCTTTAAAACAAGAATAATATGCTATTAAAAATAAATATTCAGAGACCAGAAATAGTTCTGGAAAATAAAAAAAAAAAAGTGATAATAAAAATTAAAAACTCTAAAGAAGGGTTGAAAGATGAAGTTTGGGAAAAGTGGTCTGATCCAGAGGGCCAACATACAAATAAAAGAAAATCCAGAAAAAGAGAAAAGAGAAAATGCAAGGAAGGAAATCAAAGAGATGCAAGAGCACTTCCCAGCACAGAGAGGAACAAATGTCTAGAGAGAAGGTGCTCGCTGAGAACCCAGCAAGTGAATGAACACAGGCCAACAAGCCACGCTGTGGCTCGGCTAGGAAACGTGGTGATAAAGATCCTATAACCTTCCAGGGACGGAGTAAAAGGCAGATCATCTATGAAAGATCAAGAATAAGGACAGGTTTCAACTTCTCGACAGTTCCACTGGAAGGATGAAAACAACTAAATGACGTTTTTAAATTGCTCAGGTAACTTCTGACCTAAAATTCCACATTGAGCCAAACTATCAATCAAGTTAATAGAATGAAGACATTTTCAAAGATGCAAAGTCTATTAAAATTTACCTCTCTTGCGTCTCATTTCAGGAAGCTACTGGGAGATGGGCTCCATCCAAACAAGGGAATAAACCAAGAAAGAGGCTGTGGTTAGACATACAAAACAGGAATCTTAAATCTTAAGAAAGGGGAGAGGCAAATCCTTGAGTGACACTGAAGGCAGTCCCCAGGCCTAAAATTTCACGGCAAGCCTAGTGAGCAACCTGTCTGGGGAGAGAGAGAATGGAGGTTGCTAAGAGGGATGTCTCTAAGAAAAATATTAGAAATGACAAAGTTCCTACATCAAGGTTATCTAAGTGGTCACAGACTTGAGGAAAAGAGAATGTGTCTATGGAATATCTTGTACTTTAACCCTTCTACCCTAAAATACAAAGAAATAACTGTAACTAGGAAAAACACAGAGGTCTAGCTGGACCCAAGAGACTTCCGGGAAATGCTACAGGGCAGCTATGCGAGCATTCGCGCCGAACACGGGACTATGACCCAGGCCCAGGTGCTAGTGTTCTTCATAGTCATCTCGCCTCGCTCAGGGCGGAATCTCAGACTCTGCAGAAGTGGTTGGTGGCACAGCCTTTTCTTGGTCCTCCTGGGCTCCTGTCAGTGAGACAGCTGCCTTCCTCTACCACACACACCCACAGAAAACGATAGCTGCTGCTGGGAAGAATAAACCGGAGTCACTGGAAAACCGCTGCCGAAACAGGTGTGGGTAAGATAAGCGTGAAAGGATGGGGGAAAGGAGAAGTAATTACAAACTGCAACAAGAAGGTTGCATCCCTATTGCTTCAGAGTATCAGACTCTTAATTTTGGCTCAGGTCATGATGTCAGGGTCATGAGATCAAGCCCCGCCCCGCCTCGGGCTCTGTGCTCAGCAGGGAGTCTGCTTAAGGATTCTCTCTCTCTCCCTCTGTCCCTCCCCCTACTTGTGTTCTCTCTCTCTCTCAAATAAATAAACCCTTAAAAAAAAAGATAATTAAGTTATGAAAAACAAGGCAATTATTAACTTGAGGACAAATAAAAAAAAGAAAATCATAAAATAATGCAGTGCTCAGCTGTGAATAATATATGACTGCATATCATAGTGTAAATACTCAATTCAGATTTAACCCCAAACTGTAATATAACTCTAACAGGAAGAAGAGGTGAGTAAGAAAGAGGAGAAAGGTAATATAAAATAGCTAAGTGCTCATTTACCATAACATACAACCAATAGACATGTCTAAAATTAATGACTCAAAAGATGGCAGCATACTATTTTGAAAATGATTTAAGTATAAATATCAGAACAACAGTGAGAACAACGGGAATGAGTACTCATGGAAAGGGAGACCACAGAAAGGGATAGGGCAGGGACCTGTTGTTTTATGTTGTAAAGCTTTTTACTGCTATTTGGCATTGTAAACCATATGCATGTAATATTCTCACAGAAGTATTTTTAAATAACTTTAATGATTTCTTTCTACTTAATATTTAAACATTTTTTCATATTTTTTTAAACAACGAAAAATAATTATGAACTAAAAAATGTACATGATTTCAACTAAATAAAAAAACTGATAAACTTTAAAAACCAATTAAATTAACAAATTAACTTCCGCAGTCAATTAATTTTTCCTTGGACCATTTTATTATACTCAACAAGCTGCTCATTTGGGTTGAGTGAGAGGACTGAGTAATAACCACGTGAGCATGGAAAGCACAACAGTGCCTTGCAGCCCCAGAGCATGGCAATGAGGGGACCGGGGTTCTCACCGGAGGAAAGCACCTCTGGGGAGCAGCTTCAGCACCACACTGTTTGAGGTAGTCGGCCCAATCAAAGTCCTGGCCCGGGTAGCCTAGGTAAGGACACAAAAACAATGATTCACACCACACATGCCTGCCTGGCTCTTCCACTCTGCCAGGTGTCCACCCACAACTTCTCATTTGCTAATTTGAGGACTTTGCTCATTTTAGGGAGGAGGAAAAACCACCTATAAATCCAAAGCATCGTTCAGGTTATAAAACAGAGCAACTCTGGTCAAACCATAGCAATATAATAAAATTCTTCAGATACGTTTTTTAAACTTTCAAGTTTCAAACTATGCATTTATTTTCAACACTACTTTATATGATTAGCTGCTGGCCGTTTACTGGAAGAATTTAAGCCACTTACGACTGGACTTGATTTGTACTAATAAATCCAGTCTTACTCTCCATTCTCTTCCAAGTTAAGCTCTAAAGGGAGAGCCAGCAGATGGTCTCTTGCCTCTCACGAAGCTATGCCTTCACACATCCTAGCCACGCCCGACACAATGCTCTCGGCACTGTTTTCAGATTCCTGTTCTACAGAATCGCAATGCTCTTACAACCTCAATCATGAATTCATTTCAGAAAGAGTTGAGCTTAACTGCCTGCTTCAGTCCACCACGGTTGCCGGCAGAGGCCTCTCCCACCCGACGCGCTGGCTGCACCGTCTGCCCGGCTGCCCTGCTGTTTCCGGAGCAGCCCTCCCTGCCGCACAGAGCGGAGGAGCTCGCAGGCACACCGCGGGCCACTACGCCCCCTGACAGCCGCCCAGGCCTCTGCAGCCCCTCCTCTGCCCACCTCAGACCGGCACCACGCTCTCCCCCTGCCTCCACCTCTATCCCTCACAGCAAATTAGCTGCATTTTCAGTTACATAATCCACTACTTTCCTCCTACTTACAGAGACAGAGGAGTTGTCTATAACAATGCTGAAAGCTCCAATAGCTTTAATAATTGCTTTTCCTTTTCACATAAAGGCAGCAGGTAAGATAAAGAACTTGGGACGTCCAGAGCCTTTCAGCAAAGCAAGAACATCCTCCTGCAGGCGTGTGCCCTCCTGCCACCACCACCAGGCAGGCATGCCCACTCTCTGTTCACTGATGGAGAACCTGGAGACTCCACTACTGTTTTCCCCTACTTGCTCCTTGAAGGAACTGTCATACTCACTTTTGTCTCCCCAGTGACAGACAAAGCCCAATGCCTAGCTCATAGCAAACATTCCACAAATGTTTGTTGGATGAATGGAGGCTGAATAAACAGCAAAAGGGCCTGAGTTTATGACTCTTTTTAACACAGAAGAGTACTTTTAGCCCACTGTTCCAGCATTCACCATTTAGAAAGTGAAGCTATGTTCACCAAAAGCCTACTAATAAGGGATATACAGACTGCCAATCAAATAATCTGATGTGCTGATACAAAAGTCGGATAAACATTTGACATGTCCAGATATTGTAAGTTTAAAAATATTAAAAATCCCAGTCAAGGTCAACCATCGTCATATTTAAGAACCTTGATTAAAAGACCAAAGATTATACTTTGCAGGGGTGCCTGGGCGGCTCAGTCAGTTAAGCATCCGACTCTTTATTTCGGCTCAGGTCATGATCTCAGGGTCGTGATATCGAGCCCCATGTGGGCTCTGCACTGGATGCAGAGCCCGCTTGAGACTCTCTCTCCCTCTGCCCCTCCCCCGACCCCCCCACTCACACGCACGCGCTCACTCTAAATAAATAAAATCTTAAAAAAAAAAAGATTATATTTTGCAAAGTTGCAAATACCAGGAAAATGAGTTGCTGCTTTCCTACCTTACAGCTTCTCTGAGTCCTGCTCTTAATCATAAACCTTCCTCTGAAGTCTGATGAGCCTCACTCCAAGGGGATGCCCAGAAACCATCAGTCATCTGCCTCCTACCTCCCAGCTCTGGTATTGAACCCTTTTCTCATACGTCAGCTCCTGACACTCCCTGTGCGCCCTACGCTCACTCCTCTGTGCCCTCACAACAGACACAAGAGGGAGCAAACTAGGAACCTGCATGAAACCCCAGGCCATTATGAAGATATATTTGTCAAGGTAGGAGGACAGAACATACTTAATATTTAATAGTTTTTGAGCTTAACTTATATCTTGTAAATATGTAAATATATGGAATCAAGGCCTTCATTTCTATTTGTCTTGGAACTCAAAAATGTTAAGGACAGGCTGGGGCAATGAGGAGGGAGAGAGAGACAAAAGATCCAGGTGATGCCATCTGACAAATCCTTCTTAAAAATAAGCCCTTGATGAACAATTCAGAACAGAACCACCACCTACCAGGAGGGGGGCTGATGTGTAAACCATTCTTCAGACTCCACTGCACGGGGAAAATACCAGGACTGTCAGCATGGCACACAAAAGATCGCCGTGCATGATTCTCTGGTCGCAAATCATCCATTTCCACCAGGAAGTACTTCTCATCAAAAACCTGCGCATACAATCAAACAAACATCACAGACAAATGGTTTTATGTGCATGTACGAAAGGACACATATGTGTGTGTCACTTCCTTGGCGTGGACAAACATGTTACAAAACTGCATAGCCATAGTGGGTATGAATAATAACACTAAGCACTCAATAAATGTTACCTATGTGTCAGGCACTGTTTTAATTAAATGCTTTTCATGCATTAACTCAGTTTTAACCTTCCTTACAACATAATAAGGTAGGTACCATGATCAACCCCATTTTGCAGATAAGGAAACTGGATTTAAGAAGAGGTTAAACAACTTGCCCCGTTTTACCCAGCAAGAAAGAAGCAGAACCTGGGTCCAAATCTAAGTATTTAGGCTCCAAACAAAATTTAGTTCAGACTGAGTGAGGAGTCTACCACAACTTGTACATTAGATTTCTGGATCCTAGCCTAGTTTCAAATGCTAAAAAGGTTTTATTAACCTGCCCTGGCTCCCTGACACCCCACGGCCCTTCAGACTCCAGAAAGGGCCTCTGACCCCACTGCAGGGTCAGAATCCCTCCCTGTTCTTAGAATCATCTTCTCCTAAGGCCAAAAAAAAAAAAAAAAAAATTAAATCTCAAGAGATCAGACAATTTGGCATCCAAGCGACCACTCCTCTGATCACACTTCTCTTCTGGCTCTACTCTGGGTAAGCGGGCTCTGCTCTAGTCCTGAACTAACCCCTTGTCTTGCGCCTCAGGGCCAGTAACAGAGTTACCAGGGCCTGACAACCTGCCCAGCTCCTGTGCTTACGCTCAACAGAAGCCTTACTTTTGTCAGCCTTCCAAAAGACTGGAGTCTGAGCCTGGACTCCGGACTCCATTCTGGAGCAATCCTGGACAGATCTCATGACACGGACCGCCTGCCCCACCCCCACGTCCCCCACTGAGCCTTGCACCTGGGTGGACTCTGACACTGTCACCCGCGCCCAGACTTCTCAGACACCACAGCCTGCCTGCCGGGTAAGTCCCCTCTAGTTACGCACCTCAAGGCCTGCCCCAAAGACCATGCCCCACTACTCTGGCGCCTAAGCTTTGGTTGGCTGGGCCGCAGAGAACTGGCCAGTACAAATGCAAAATGTGCACAGAAGTCATTCTGGCCTCACAGTTTAGGAGAAACATGGCTCAGATTAGCAAAGCCTGACGATCAAAACTCTAACTACTTTCCTAAACCTGTCACCCTGACAGGTATTCGTACCAAAAGAGCTGCCCCCGTTTTACCTTAACAACTGTAGCAGGAGAGATCCCAAAAGGAGACCAGGGGTCCACAGCTTCCAACTTCATATTTACAGAGAACGAATGAGTGCTAATCACTTGTTTGTCCTGAAATGTAAACACCAAGAGGGAATAAAAATACAGTATTTTCACATTCATTTTATACTCATATATAGCTGAATACTACTCTTAATTAATTAAAATAAAACTGTCCAGTTCCTGGTAAATAATTTAATCCTATATTTTCTTTCCTGGAAAAAATTATTCAGAAACAAAAACATAGGAAGTACTCCCACTCCCCGTATTTGGTACACAAAGGCCATCTGGAGGAGAACAAGTTTATTTTATAATGCATTGGGGCTATGTAGTTAAGAGTGGACAAGAAAAGACTCAAATACTTTTGGAGAATGTTAGGAGAAAACCTAGACTACTTTTGGAAGAGAAACAGGATGCGCATCGCTCCAGCCTTCAAAGCTCTTTCTGCTTCAGACGCCCCGGTATCCTTACTGACCCGCCGGCTGGCTGGCTGTGCGCTCGGTGCCACCCCCGACTGCCCGACCTGCCGGGAGAAGGTGAGCACCCACTGTCCCGTTTTGGTTTTACCTTAAATAAGTATGACGGCAATGGCTCTTCCTCCTCCTCTTTCACTTTGGCCAGGATCTCTTGCCACTCAGCTTCACTTTTCAGATGCCGGATGGCTTTTGTAAAACAAGACAGGACATTTTAAATGAGGAGAACGTACACACTTTACATCTGTTCTGAAAGCATTCATGTAAACAGAAAGTCACTTTCCATGGGGAAAGAAAGGACTCCAGCGCACTTATGCCCTCTCCATTCAGAGCCTGCACCGTAACTTCAGTACTTTGTCCCCTCTGTTCAGAGCCTGCGTAGTAGGCCTGGTGAAAATACCCACAGCAAGATTATCAGGACTGCTGCAGGCCGTAAAATAATATAACACCCAAACTGAAGCACATAATAAGAAGTGCAAATTGCTTTAAAACAGTAACTCCAGTTTTGAGATCGTTGTTATTTCTTCTAATCAACAAATCACTTTGAACCAAGACCTATCCTAAGACCTATCCTACTCCTATAGCTATCTAAATGCTACCCAGAAAATTTTTCTTCAATTTTGGTAAGAGGTCAATATGAGTTGGAGCAGGAGTCCATAAGGTACAAGATGTATGGCAAATTACTAAATTAATAAACCAAAAGAAAAATAGGCACTTAATCAAATATAAGTTTTTTTGCAACATCTCTATTACACTTTTGTAATACGCAGAATAATACTTTTGTCTCGTCAACATTAGTAAAAACATAACAATAATGTAACAGTTAAAAGAAAAATGTTATATTACTCTTCACCTAATGGGGGCTGAAGCTCATATCCTTGTTGAGCAGCCCAACCAACGTGATGAAGAAACGGATCCAAGTAATACAACCAATGCTCAAAATTGTCAGAACTTTCAAGTCCTTCATAACGCAGCTTCAGCCTTCCCCCAATGTTTTCTACTACAGTAACAATCCAAGTGCTTAATGAGTCCCGGAAAGCTTGACATTCTAGCCTGGAGCCTGGAGCAATGAGATCTAAAGGATTCCTCCCGTTGCGGAGCTGCAGGTACAAGAGGTGAAAACGATTATGAGAAGTTCACACAGTATTTTAAAAAGTCAAGCTGTAAAGGATCTCCAATGAGCCTTTATATTTCTACCCACTCAAAGCCATGACACTGAAAGGCCTAATTTCATACAAGTCCCTATAGTATTATTTCTAGATGACATGAAAACGTTTATCTTAAAGAAAACTCTACTTATAATGCAACGAAACTATTCTAACAGACCTGTCTCTAGGACTATGTTGTAAAAAATTTTAAATTATCATTATTAGTCTGATTGTAAAAGCAAATATGATCACCATTAAACAAAAAATCAAACATGACAAAAGTCAAAATCCCCTACAATCCCACCTCCAAGAAAGAACCATGATAAACACTTTGGCGCCCACTCTGAGATTGGGTTTTCTAGACCCAAGTCAACATCTACCTGTGTCTGTCTCTCTCATGTTTTTTGGAAAATGGGGGCACTGTATACTCTTTTTCAATTCATGTTTGCCACTTAATACATCACAGCTATCTATTCTAGCACATTTAATCTTTATTCTCTTATACTGTTTTACTGATATTCTGTATTATAAACGGGCAGTAATTTATCCACTTATATGCTGATGGCACTTCAGTAGTTTCTGATTTTTTACTCATTTCACAACAATGTTCCTATGAACACAGTGTTTTGATTATGCTGATGGAACGGAAAAGTTTAATTATCACTCTCTAGATACATATTAAAAGCTACAGTAGGGGTGTTTGGGTGGCTCAGTTGGTTAAGTGTCTGCCTTCAGCTCAGGTCATGATCCCAAGGTCCTGGAATCGAGCCCCGCATCGGGCTCCCTGCTCGGCGGGGAGCCTGTTTCTCCTTCTCCCTCTGTCCGTCCCCCCCGGAGCTCGCTTGCTCTCTCAAATAAAATCTTTAAAAAAAAAAAAAGGCTACAATAAATAATAAAAGGGAACAATGATTCCAATATCATCACTTAACCATTTCTTTATATTCAGACTTACATTTTTTTTCCCTAATAAGAAGAGCTCTGCTCTGTATATATATGAATACTTACATATTCATATATATACAAAAGAACATATGTACAAATGGAGGAACATGTTCACAGCTAAAAATCAGGATGGCAGAATCAAGGTCAATGTAGAGCTGGGTATCTATTAAATCATTTGTTCGTGATTTCATTCATTCATTAAAATTTTACTGAGTGTTTGTTTAGCATGTACCAGGCCCTGGCTAAGCATAATGAAATGAGTCAGAGGATAAAATATAAAGGTCAGCTGGAAATAGAGTATTTACCAATCGAGTTTTAAAGGGGAATGTGAATGGACCACAGAATGAGATGTAAGAGTCAAAACTATAAAACACATAGAAAATATAGCAGTAAATCTTTGTAACCTTGCGTTAAACAAAGCCTAATTAGATATGATACCAAAAGTACAAGCAACAACAACAAAATAGATAAACTGGACTATATCAACATAAACTTTTGTGCTGCAAACAATATCATTAAGAAAATGAGAAGACAGTCCACAAAATATTTGGAAATCATGTATCTGACTGGACTTGTTATCAGATATAAGGAACTCTTACAATTCTATAATAAAAAGACAACCCATTTTTTAAAATGGGCAAAGGCATTTCCCCAAAGAAGATATACAAATGGCGGGTGCCTGGGTGGTTCAGTTGGTTAAGTGACTGCCTTCGGCTCAGGTCATGATCCCGGGGTTCTAGAATCAAGTCCCGCACTGGGCTCCCCTTGCTCTGCATGGAGCCTGCTTCTCCCTCTCCCTCTGCCTGCCACTCCCCCTATTTGTGCTCTCTGTTAAATAAATACATAAAATCTTAAAAAAAAAAAAAAAAAAAGAAGAAGATATACAAATGGCAAACAGTACAGAAAAAGATACTCAACATCATTTGTCATTAGGAAAATGCAAATCAAAATGAGAAACTGCTTCATATTCACTAGCATAGCTATAACCAAAAGACAGTAACAAGTGTTGGCAAAAATGCGGAGACATTGGAATGTTCATACATTGCATTTCACATATGCCACAAAAAATGTAACCGGTATGACAGAAAGTAACAAAATATAACTTAGAAATGTCATAACCAATAAACTGATTTCACAAAAACAAGAAATCTATATTATATTCACTGACAAGCTCAAAAGGTACACTAATTTAAAAGGACTGTTGAAGGCAGGTAGGTAGTAAGAATACAACAGGTCTGCTGTCTTCTGAGCAAAAGAAAAGGGGGTCTCACGTCACCCAGGGTGGGAGTTACAAATTCCTGAATTAAAATCAACACCTGCTCGGTGACAGAGAGCCCCAAAAGGCCACATTTTCCAACTTCATAGAAGAATCTGGAAAACTAGATTTTTATGTGTTACCAACAAATTCAGAACATTTTAGGCACTAAGTAAGGCACCAGTTGGCAACCTCTGAGGGTAAGTTTAAACCCACCGATACCCATTGTCATGTCTGTAGTAAAAATGCTTATTTGCTTTAGAGTGATAAATGAGCAACCAATTTTAAGATTCCTTGGACAGAAAATATCACTGAAGATGAGACGGGTTTTCCACACTGATTCTGCAAGCAATAATACTCACGCCTTCTAGCAGCGGAACAGGAGGGCTACATGCTCCCATCAGGGTCTGCCGCAGAAACTCATCCCAATCAGACACTTTATCTCTGATGCCTAGATGAGGGAATAAATGAGTAAACAAATGACTACTCATAATGTCAGCTACAGAACACAGGGAAACTAAACTCAACCTAATACAGAGAAGTTAAACCAGTGAAAGTGATTTAGAGATGCATTTGTACTTTTATTATCTGAGTCCAACAAATTACTTCTTTCAGAGCTTAAAAAAATCCCCCTCTAGATAGATCTACTTCCTGATTAGTTTAATAAGAGGTGTACACAAAACAAAGAGAATACAGTAACAGGGAGTTGGGCCCAATTTTTTTTTTAAGATTTTATTTATCTGACAGAGAGACAGCGAGAGAGCACAAGCAGGGGAGGGACAGAGGGAGAGGGAGAAGCAGACTCCCCACTGAGCAGGGAACCCAATGCGGGGCTCAATCCAGGACCCTGGGATCATGACCTGAGCCGAAGGCAGACGCTTAACCAACTGAGCCACCCAGGCACCCCAGGTGGGCCCAATTTTATCCAAAAGTTAGCTACTTTTTTTTTTTAATGATGGGAATCCTCAAATATATATAAAAGTAGAGAAAAGAGTATAATGACCCCATGTACCCCAGCTTCAACAACTGTCACTTCACGGTCAGTCTTCCCAGGAGTTGTTGGCAAACTACAACCTGGGGGCTAACTTCAGCCTACTGTCTATTTTTATAATTAGAGTTTTATTGGAATGCAGTCATGCCCATTTGTTTACACATTGTCTAGGGCTGCTTTGCACTACAAAGGTAACATTAGGTAGCTGTTACAGGGATCACATGGCCTATAAAGCCTAAAATATTTACTGTCTGGTCCTTTACAGATATTTTGCCAATCCCTGATGATCTACACCCTCACACAGTCCACCCCACCCAACCACAGATTATTTAAAAGCCAATTCCTAGTATCATATAATTGTACTATATAAGTTCATCCAGTTTAATCTCAGTATGTATTTCTAAAGATTTTTATTAATATATTTGAGAGAGAGACAGAGAAAGACAGAGTGTGCGAGAGGGGAAGGGACAGAGGGAGAGGGAGAGAGAGAATCTCAAGCAGACTCCCCGCTGAGTGCAGAGCCTGACATGGGGCTCAATCCCACAACCCATGAGACCATGCATGACCTGAGCTGAAATCACAAGTTGGACACTTAACCGACTGAGTCACCCAGGCACCCTAGTATGTATTTCTAAAAGTAAATAACTTTTTATATAAGCACAATATCACACCCTTAAAAATTAACAATAATTCTTCAATAAAAAATATCTAGTCCATTTTTAAATTTCCGCATATGTCTCATAAATGGTTTTTCCAATTTGCTTGGTCAAATCAGGATCCCAATGAGATACATATACTGCAAATGGTTGATATATTGCTCAAGTCTCTTTTAATCCGTATGTTCTTTCTCCCCCGCCATCTCCCCACTCTCTCTCTCTTTCTAGCAGCATATTTGCTGTTGAGAGAGAGCCTTTTGTCTGTTTAGAGTTCTTCTGCGTCTGCTTTTACTGGTTGCCTCCCTGTGGGTGGTAACCAGCTGCTCCACTGACCTCTGTATTTTCTATAAATCAATATTTAGGGCTACAGGCTTGATCGAATTCAGATCTGACTCTTTTTGGAGGGGGCTGTCGAGAACAGTTCATAAGTGGAGTTGTAACCTTCTATCACATCCATCAAGAAGCACATTCAGTCTGGTTGTCTCTTCTTTTGTGGTGTTAGCAGCTTTTAATGGTCACTACATAGATACACTGATTCATTAGGGACTAAAAATGGTGATTTTTCCATCATCCCTTTTTTTGTTTACTAACCAAAATATTCTATAAAGAAAAATTTCACTTCTTCAACTACTTCATTACCCTGAGGTGTAATTCAAAGAAAAAAGTCAGGATATTTGTTTGATTCTCTTTATCTTTCCCTGTATCTACCAGGCTTCAAAATCATCAGTGGCTTCCCTAGCATCCTCCAAAGGCAATCAGTGAGAGTTCTGTTTACAAGTCTCACTAGGAAATTATAGACTACATCACATATGACATGTTCCAGGCCATTGCAGCTATTGTCCTACTAATTCACACTGTCCGGTCTTTAACCAGAGGGAATCTTTTTTGACACATGACCCTAGTAAACAGTCACTGACATCTTTCTTACTTTTGGTATGAACGGTGTCCCAGGCTCAGCTTGTACCTTTCCTGCCCCAGCCCAGGAATCGGCTCCTTCTCCAAGGAGCTCTAACTTATTCAGGTGAAATGGTATTTAGAGGTCATAATTAGGGTGCTGAGGGTGCTCATTTTTTAATATTCTTTATACTGTTTGTGTTTCTAGGCTTTTTCAATACCTAGAACTAAGAAATATCTTCCCCTTTTTTAAAGACATAAATCACATCAGGAGTTCATATTGATACTTCCAATACAAATTCATGAAGACATTGTTTCTATTAACTTCATTTATCCAACTTCTGTTTCCTTTCTTTCCTGCTGAAAATCCTAGCTCTCACACATTTCATTATGACTTAATCCCACAATACCCAAATACTACTTCAAAATAACATCAACTTTGCCACTAACAATGATTATTGAAAACAGCTTACTTCTGTTGCTGTTGCTATGTTTTATCCCTATTAGGGATGTACACTTAAATTATTTTATCTGAAAGCCAACAGTTTGGTTTCAACTATTTCAAAGAAATAGTTCTCTGAGTGGTCACTTCACAATCTCCATACACAGTACATTTCTATGCTTTTTTGTTTTTTAGAAATTTTTTTAAAATTTAATTTTGTTTTATAGTTGTATAAAATACATAGTTCAAAATTCAAATCTACAAAATAGGTACATTCAGAAAATCTAGCTTCTATCCCTGTCCCTCACTTCATTCTATTTCTTTCCTTCCCCACAGGTAACTTTTTTTTTTCCTTAGAGATTTTATTTATTTGAGAGAGACAGACGGAATGAGGGAGCATGTGAGCGTGAGTGGGGGAAGGGGCAGAGGGAGAGGGAGAAGCAGGCTTCCCGCTGAGCAGGGAGTCCAAGGCAGGGACTCGATCCCAGGACCCTGAGATCACGACCCAAGCTGAAGGCAGACGCTTAACCCACTGAGCCACCCAGGCACCTCCCCACACAGGTAACTTTTTAAATAGACTTATTCTTTTATTTTTTAAAAATGAACACATACACACATTCATATACTCCCCCCTCCTTCATTCTTTATACATTTTTTCTATTTTCATAAAACAAGACATCCAGGAGAACACTCCCTGACTGTAGGTAGATGGTCCCCATTTCTTTTTACCATGCATTGCAGCTTTAATCATTATCAAGTACCCTTTTATCTCATAATGCCTTCTGATCTGAATTCTACCTTTATGAAATGCCAAGACTGACACTCCTACTTTCTTCTCTATTTGATTTGATTTTTACATATCTTTGTCCATCCTTGTACTTTAACCCTTTCAGAATCTCTGCATTAGGCAGGTCTCCTGTACACGCAGCACAGGAGTGGGTTTTGCTTTCCGAGTCAACCTGAACCATTTTTTTTACTTTTAATAGAAGACTAAGCCCATTAACATTTATTGATATTATCAGTAGGTACGCCCTCAATTTTGTCATATTGCTAAATGTCATATAAGTTTTTGATATGTGTGTGTGTGTGTGCACAGTCTCTCACTATGTGATCTATTTTATTTGAACAGACACTTTTTAAAATCTATCTTTTGGCGTTTAGAAAGGTTTGTGTTTTTGTTTTTCTGGTTACCTTAGCATATACAAATAACTTTATATAACACTTTAGTTCTCTCTATTTTTGGACTATTTTCCATTTCTTTGTTCTATAAACAATACTAACATTAGCCAAAACCTCTTTTTTCTCCTCTTCTTCACCATCTCATTTCAGGTAATTGTCTTTTACTCTCAATTAACATTTAAAAGGTAATTAGTCAAAAAAATAAAAAATAAAAGGTAATTAGTTTAATTACTCTGCAGTAAAGCTGCTTTTTTTGAAAAGGCAGTGAGTGAGCTTTACCACTATGCACATGCCCTCCCCCTCTGCTGCCTCACATTTTTACAGTTACACTGTATCTACACTGGCAGATTATGTAGCCATTACATACTACACTGTCTCCTTTGTAAACTTCATTTAGTTTGAAGTTCTACAGCCACACATATATTTAATGTCTCATTAACAGTTCTTATGTTAATGTCTCTTTATTCACTTGGTTTTCTAAAGCTCAGTCCCCAGTGGATGTCTTGGGAAGGGCTCACAGGAACACTGTTCCTGAATCTTCACATCTTTGTAACAGACTGCTTACGGCCTTTATACCTGAAGTTCAGTGTGGCCAGACGTAAAACCCTTGTCTCATAGATTCTTTTACTGAATTTCTTAACTATTCATTACTGTCAATTAGTCTGATGACAATCTTGTTTCCTTCTTTTTCAAGAAATTTAGACCTTTTGCCTGAATAACAAAGGGATTTTATTTTAAAGTTCAAGTGTCAGGGGCACCTGGGTGGCTCAGTCCATTAAGCATTTGACTCTTGATTTCAACTCAGGTCATGATCCCAGGGTCCTGCGATTGAGCCCCACATCAGGCTCCCTGCTCAGCGGGGAGTCTGCTTCTCCCTCTGCCCCTCCCTCCTGCTAGTGCTGTCTCTCTCTCAAATAGATAGGTGGATAGATAGATAAGTAAACAAATAAAATCTTTAAAAAAAAAAGTTCACCTTGATATAGCTGTTCTCACTTGATTTTCCCATGTGCAAAGTGAGCCCTTTCTATATGTATTTCAGTCCTACTTTATTTCAGTCAAGTTTTCTTGAATGAAAGTTTATTGTATTTTATTGTTTCACTGTTGTGGTTTCCTTCAGTGACTTTACCCAAGTCTTTTTTCTTTCCTCATTTCTTTTTTTTTTTTCCTTCCTTTTCATCCTCCATCTTCAGATATTATCCATGGTAGATTTGTTCCTGTGTTCACTTTAACTTAGTCTTCATTTCTAATATGCTTTTATTTCTAGTTCTTGCCTAACTCCTACTTTTTCTCTTTTCAAATTCCCTTTTCTCCATCTCGTTTCTGAATTTTTATAAATTTTATTTATACTTTCTCTCACCGCTTCTAACGTTATTACTACTTTCTCTTAGTTGGTTTTGAAATGTTTTTGACACAAGGTTCAACTCTTTTATGGTTGTTTCTCTGGAATGATTTTATTCCACCCTTCTCTCCTCTCTCTCCCTCTCGCTCTTTCGTTATAACCTTGTACCCAACTAAAAGCATTTCAATTCGATGCATTTTCCTAGACTCTTACAATGAGATGGTCGGCCAGTAGCTTCATGTCTCTAGAGCTTCCTCTTACAATGTTTTTTCACAAAACGCTTCAAATATGGCAACTAGGGGCTACTGGGTGGCTCAGTCAGTTAAGGGTCCGACTCTTGGTTTCAGCTCAGGTCCTGATTTCAAGGTCCTGGGATCAAGCCCTGCATCAGGCTCCGCGCTCAACTTGGGATTCTCTTTCCCTCTGCTCTGCTACCCAACCCCCCATTCTCTCTCAAAATAAATAAATAAACCTTAAAAAAAAAAGGCCGCTACAAACCCACAGACGCCCAAGGACCCTAACACCCAAATCTTCATTTCAAAATGCCATTCTTCACCAAAAGAAACTAGGACTTCTTGGAGAAATGGCCAATTTCAGGGACGAGCTTCTTTTTTTAAAGATTGATTGATTGATTGATTGACTGATTGATTTGACAGAGAGAGACAGCGAGAGAGGGAACACAAGCAGGGGGGAGCTGGAGAGGGAGAAGCAGGCTCCCCGCTGAGCAGGGAGACTGACATGGGGCTCAATCCCAGGATGCTGGGACCATGACCCAAGCCGAAGGCTGACGCTTAACTGACTGAGCCACCCAGGCACCCAGAGACGAGCTTCTTGTGCTAAAACATAAGAAACCACTCAAAGAATGATGGGAACGTAACAGAGGACACATTAGCCAGCTTAAAGGGGTGCCCACTTGCCAAACCCAGGACATTGTGAGCATCCAAATAAATAACACAGTAAAGGATTATAACCCATTGAGTAAAATAAGAATCATGAAGTCTACCCTGACATACACAGATAAACGTATGTATGTAAATGAGGGGAAAGGAAAGTTCTTTCTCTTGTAGAAAGCTTACCATGATATGTAGACAGAATTAGAAAATACTGTTTGGTAAACATTAGAGTAATAATTGTTTAAGATAAAAATGATCAATCAGTGCTAAAAATAGTGGGTAAAAGTTTGAGGAGTGATGAGATATTTACATTATCACAAAGTATCTTCCTACAAGATACTTATTAATTTAGAGGTATGAAAGTAATTTTATGATGGAAAAACCTGGCATACAGCAAATTAATCAAGTGATAAAAGTTATTATCACCAGTTACAGGGCAAACCAACAGCATGTGTGTCCTAATAATGACTGATGCCCTAGAAGGACAGAGAGTCACTTCTGCATTTTTCCTATCAAAAGTGCACAATCTGAGTCTAAGGAAACATCAGACAAACCCACACTATGGGACATTCTAAAAGAATAATTGGCTTGTACTCTTCAAAAACATCAACACCAAGAAATAAAAAGAAAGTTTAAGGAAACTGAAAAGACACGACAATCAAATGCAATGTATGATCCTGGACTGAATCCTGGACCAGGAAAAGAAACAAGGCATAATCAACATTATCAAGAAAATTGGCCTATACTTTCAAAGATGTCAAAGTCATGAAAGACAAAGACTGAGAAACTGTTCCAAATTAAAGGAATCTTATGAGACATGACAACTGAATGCAACACATGATCTGGGATTTCCTTTTACTATTAAAAACATTATGGGTAAAAACTAAGTAAGATCTACAGATTCAATAATAGTGTTATATCAAAGTTAATTTCCTTATTTTGTTACAAAGTTAATTTCCTTCTTTTGTTATTTTTACTGTGCTAATGAATGTCCTTATAAGTACATTAAGGTATGAGTAAAAGGGTATCATGCCTACAACTGACTCTCAAATGGTTCATTGAAAAATCACGCATGCATGTGTGTATGAGAGGCAGAGGGGAAGGAGGGAGAGGGATGGATAACATATATTTGGTAAAACATCAACATTTAGGGAAACTTGGCAAAAAGTCTCTAAGAATTTTCTATGCTATTTTTGCAACTTTTCTGTAAATCTGAAATTATATCAAAATAAGTTGAAAGAAAAACATATAAGCTCTGATATTTTCTTAAACCTGAAGCCTTCTTTCCCCTTTCTCCATCTTTACATGACCTTCCTCCTCCTCCTTCTGTCCTACTTAATTTGGATTCTACTCCCCGTAAGGCTTTCCTGGAAGGGAACTTCAGCTGACTCATTTTAAGAATTCATAGGTCCCAGATCACCTAGGGGTGAGAAGACGGAGGACAATAAAATTAGAAGAGAATCACCAGCACAGCAATCTGGCCCAATGTACTTCAAGACAAACAGACCTACACGTCCCAAACTCAGAGAGCCTCACAGTTTTACAGGATGATAAGCAACTGATGCTCCCTAGGAGTATCATAAAGATGCAAGGCTTTATGAAGCCTCAAAAATAATTTTTAAAGATAGGGAAATGTGCATTATTCCTTATCAATATTTTCCTTCAAAACGCTAACCCCAGAAAGTTAGAGAAGCCTGTGTGTGTGGGAGAACGAAGACCTCAAGGCTGTGCACACATCAGTACCACAGCACGTCTCCACAGCAAGCACCGCATTACCTTCCGGCGCTTCAAGGGTCTTCTTATTCTGCTCACACCACCCGATGGGGTAGAGGCCGGCCTTCCTGATGTCACACCAGAAGTCGGCCCTCCGGTCCTCGCCGTACCCTTCGTAGCGAAGCAGCAGCAACTGCTCACATGTGGTGATGATGGTGGCAACCCAGTACGACTCAGGGTCTGTTTTCACAGCCACCTCCAGCTTCATCCCAGGAGCAAATCCATTTTGCAAACGTGTATCCACCTGAACAGGGAAATGTTACTAACCACCAGGTAAGTATCTCAACTGAGTATTTCTTTAGCCAAAATTCTTTTTTAAGACTTACAATTCTGAAGCACTAAATACAACCTTCCCAAGGGAAACCTGAGAAACTCCAATTCTAACTCATAGCAGTGATCCAAACAAACAGGGAACAGCATGCTGCTCTGTTCCAGCCAACTCCGAAGGAATTTTAATACAACTCAGTATTTTCACCAAAGCAGCCTACTGTGATTACAGAAAATGTTTTCTATGAAGTACATAAATCGCTAAATGTTCACCATTTTAATAACCTTCAACATATTATGTTTTCAAGAGTGATTTCTCCATCCCTCAAAAAATTTATGAAGTCAGAAAAGGGGAAGGACAAAAGAAGCTATAATAACAATAAATTAGTATAATATGTACCATATGTAAGGAGCCACACCTCCCAGTGCCCCTGAAACAGTCTATGTTTACACCTGTTATCCTTGAATAGTAACTAATAATGCCCCGTTTCTCTCTCCAAGTGTCCTAATTCAGATGATAAATTATATGGTCACAAAGGTAAAGGTGAGCAATTCTGGAACTACTTCCTGTGTATACAAAGATTAAATGCGTACATATATTGTGGGAAACGAGAGCGACGTTTCTCACTGTGGGAGAAAGAAGTAAAAACAAGGAAAGAGCAGACTAGCACGATCCTTGTGGCAACTATCTCATTGTGACCTTAATTTGCATTTTTCTCTGTCAAATAAATAAATAAAATCTTTAAAAAGAAAAAAAAAAGGAGTAGGAACTTCTCAGTGATCTTACCCCTCTCCCAATTGTAAGGGACCTCGATTGCTCCAGCTTGTATTTCTATCCCTCTTCCAGGGACAAAAGGCTTTTATTTCTTCTATCTCCAGGCTGCAATGGATTTCACCTGCATCCTGGGGTTAACAGGGTTTGCATCCCTTCCCCTAGCAGCTTAAAGCTTTTGTTCAGGAAGACTCAGATAAAGCTTAGTGCCTTTCCCAAAGCTGGTGCTGTTTCCTCCAACAGACATGTACCATGAGGAAAACTATTTTACTATCTTAGACTCGTCCTCCTTGCAAATGTGGTTTTGCCTCTAATTTCTTCTTCAGCCCCATCTTCCCTCCCTCCTTTATTCCAAACTGGGTCCTATAAAACTCTTGCCAGCAGCTTAACCATCCATCTCCACTGTCCTGGAGATCTGAGTTCTACCAGCTTGGCCTGTGATCAGCTATCCACCAGCATCTCTTCCCAGCACCCTCCTATACCATGGCCTGATTTTCACTATATCTGGCAGCCCTTCACGATATACTGACTAATGCTTACAAATATTTTCTACATTTGATGATGAGAGAGTATACATCTATTTTTCATTCTCCTTTTTGCTTTGCCAAGGAGAAAAGGTGGATCTGTCTCTTTAAAATGTCATTTTTTTAGATCCAGGATTTTGGTCAGAAAATTTGTCCTCCATTTTCATTTTAGTATAAATAAATAAGCTTGATAAATACATATCAGATTAGTAATAACATTAAAAACAAGAATTCAAAAATATTACATGATCACAAATAGACTTTCTATGTTAAAAAATATTGAAACCGTTTATAAAAGATTAGTCAATATAAAATGAAATCCTTACTTAAAATATATAAATCTCACCACTTCAATTTAAGAAAAACATAAATGAACTAAAAAACAGAAAGGACAACTATCATGATTGAGTTTTTACAAAACAAACTGAAAATAAGCAGGATTCTTCAGCTTATAAAAACACTTTTAAGAATACAGTTCAACTTGACAAAATCAAACAATTCTGAGTGAGCGTTTGTGCCTTCTCAAATCCTAGAACAAAGGAACTATGCCCTGTTGAACACTGCTATGGACTGAATTGTGTCTCCCCAAAATCCGTATGTTCAAATCCTAACTCCCAATGTGACTGTATTTGAAGACAGCACCTTCACGGAGGTAGTAAAGGGGAAGGAGGCCGTAGAACTGGAGCCCTGATTCAGTAAGATTAGTGTCCATATAAGAAGAGACACCAGAGAGCCTGCTCTCTCACTCTCTGCCATGTGAGGACACAGTGAGGAGGCTGTCAGCAAACCAGGAAAAGAGTCCTCACCAGAACCTAACCATAATGGCACCCTGATCTCAGGCTTCCAGTCTCCAGAACTGTGAGAAAATAAACTTCTGTTGTTTGAGCCACCCAATCTATGGTATTGTGTTATGGCAGCCTGAACAGACTAAGACAAACATGAAATCAATAGAATCAATAATTCTATGTTTTAAGATGGAGTGTAAGTGAACAGGTTAAAAAACTAGGTCTGAATATAAATTATTAATAAAATCTGGAGTATTTTCTTACATTCTAAAGACATCACACAGGGCAAATATGTAGTCAATGGATTAAGAATTAAACTGGGCTATTAGGGCATAAAACTACACGGCACTGGCCACTAATCTGACCCACTATATGACATTACTCATGCTTCTGCTCAACATGAGAGAAAGCAATAATGTTACTGAAATTACTCCCAATGTGCAAGCCAATGGTCATAAAACAAAGTGCAAGAAAATAAACCATTTTCTTCAATTATAGAGGGTTTTTTGACAAAAATAAAGGAATATTCATGACTAGTCAAAAAGACAAGTCCTGCAGTGAGTGGCAGAAAATACACAAAACCAAAAAGGATTTTAAAATATATCCAGGAGGGCCTAGCTGGCTCAGTCAGTAGAGCATGCGACTCTTGATCTCAGGATTGTAAAGTCAAGCCCCAAGTTGAGTGTAGAGATTACTTATAAATAACATATTAAAAAAAAAAATGTCCCGCTTTCTTAATGAGGGTGGCAGGAGGAGGGAAAAGGAAAAAGCCCTCAAATCTTTTCAAGTGCTCCAACTTAAAATAACTCTAAACTCTCTAATGAGGGTACAATGAGACAAAGGAATGGGACATAGTGAGTAAAACAAATACAGTTACTGCTTACATGTTTAAAAGATCCATAGGGAACTGCAGTGGACCCTGTCTCTTCTAGATAATCTTCCCAGCTTAATTCCACTTCTTCCACACCAGATCCAGCATCTGGAATTAAAATCAAAACAAAAGGAAACAGGTGAGCCCCAATTAAAGAAAACTCAAGGTATAAAAACATAAAATTAGTAACCCTAACTTACACAATTTACTTCACAACAAGTTAATTCATTTTACACACAAAATAATTACGTGTTTTTTTTTTTAATGGCAGGTTCCTTTACTGCATTGATTATTGATGAATCCCAACAGCACGGAAGTGTGACATGCGGTCTCCTGCTGGTATCCATCAGGGACTCACTCAAATGCATTATATGAAGCTGGTGAGAGTGTAACTGTTACAATCACTTTGGACCATCATTTAGTATCTAATGCCAACTATTTGAGATACTTAATAGGCATTTCAAACGTAAATTCTCAACCTGATTCTTCCTTAGTACTCTCCAACTGAGTAAAAGACACCTCCACCAGTCTATATTTTGGCTCAATCCAAGAATGTTGAGTTATCCTTGTTTTCCAACTTTTCTTGCACATCTTACATCAAAACCATCAGAAAATTCTGTAGGTATCACTTTTAAAATATATCCCAAATCTAACCACTTCCCATCATTTCTATTGCTCTCTGTCTAGCCCAAGACCTAACCACTATATCGTTCACCTTTTAATCCCAATTATAATAAAATCTAAACTCTTTGGGAGACTGCAAAGGCCCAACATGGTCTGACCTCTGGCTACCTTCCCTGCCACTACATCCCCAACCAGCCTCTTTGCTCCCTGCACTCAAGTGACCCTGGGATTCTTACTATTCTTCTCTAATCATTGGTTCTTTCTTCCAAGCCTCCTCTGCATTCATTTCCTCAGCTCAAAAACTCATTCCCCAGTGTCATTCCCAGCTTCATTTCATTCAAGCCTCTCCTCAAATGTCCTCTCTCCAGAAAGGCCTTCCATCAGTACTTATCTAAAGCAGAAACCCCAGACTCTGCTTTCATTATCTTAAAGGCATTCATTTCTACTTGACAGTATGCCATACATCTTTTTATCCTCCCCATTAGAAAATAAACTCTATCAAGACAGAATTTTGTTTTGGTCACTCCTATATCTCTGTCACAGGAGACTCAATAAATTTTTGTGGAGTGGGCAAAGATTCAAATATTCCAGAATCAAATAATCCCAATTTACATAAACTCTCGAAGAGCAGGGTTTTGTTTCCTGATGTACCCCCACTGCCCACAACAATGCCTGGCACTAGCAAGTTCACAATAAACAGTTGCTGAATGAGTACACCCTAGGGGAGCCTATGCTTCACACAAACACAAGGAGGCAAGTACAAGGATGCTCACCACAGCACTGTTTGTAATAGCACCAGACAAAAGCAATCAGTAGGAGAAGAGCTAAATTACGGCAATTCTACAATGGAGTAGTACTATATAGCAGATGAAATGAATGAACTAGTATTGTCATAGATAAATCTCAAAAAAAAAAAAAAAACCCACATCGAATAAAAACAGCAGGTGCAGAATGAAAAGCACAAGATACAGTTTAGACTTCAAAGGAAACTTTGCAGTATCATGTTGATAAATGCATGCATATTAATAAGAGTATAAAAACAAAGGTGGGGGGCGCCTGGGTGGCTCAGTTGGTTAAGCGACTGCCTTTGGCTCAGGTCATGATCCCAGGGTCCTGGGATCGAGTCCCACATCAGGCTCCCGGCTCAGCGGGGAGCCTGCTTCTCCCTCTGACCCTCTCCCCTCTCATGCTGTTTCTCTCTCGCTCGCTCTCTAATAAATAAATAAATAAAATCTTAAAAAAAAAAAAAAGGTGGGAAGAACATACATCAACTTCAACAGTGCTACCTTCGGAGATGAGAGGAGAAAATAGGATTAGAAGGGAAGTACAAAAGAGGCTTAAACCCTATTAGCTTTTATTTCTTTCAAAAAAAAAAAAAACACATGAAACACATGAAAACATGTTCAACATCATAAAGGAAATGCAAATCAAAACCACAAGGAGACACACCTCACACCCACTAGAATGACCGTTATCCAAAAAAGCAGAAAACAAGTGTTGATAAGGATGTGAAAAATTGGCATCTTTGTGCACTGCTGGTCTGGTAATGGAAAATGGTGGGGCCACTGTGAAAAACTATATGGTGGTTTCTCAAACAATTAAAAAATACAATCACCCTATGATCCAGCAATTCCACTTCTGGGTACATACCCCAGAGAACTGGAAGCAGGGACTCAGATATTTGTACACAAAAGTTTGGAGCAATAAGAGTCATAAGAGCCAAGAGGTGGAAGCAACCCAAGTGTTCATAAACAGATAAACGGATAAACAAAAGATGGTCTATGCACATGATGGAATATTATTCAGCCTTAAAAAGGAAGGAAATCTTGGCACATATGACAACACGGATGAACCTAAGGACAGGATCTTGCAAAAGGACAGATACTGTATGATTCCACTTAAACGTGAGAGCTAGAGCAGTCAAATCCAGAGAGACAGAAAAGAGAACGGTGGCTCCCAAGGACTGGGGAGAAAGGGAGATGGGGAGTCGTTACTGTGTAACAGGTACAGAGTTTCAGCTTGGGAAGATGGAAAAGTGCGGGAGATCACTGTGCTGATGGTTGTACAACAACGTGAATGTACTTCATGCTACTGAACTGTACACCTCAAAATGGTTAAAAGGGCAAACTTGGTGTTAAGGATATTTTACAGGAATAAAAAAAATGGGAACAAATACTGGACAATGTTAACATTAATTCTTCACGGTAGGTACCACGGTGTTTGCTGTATTGTTTTCCATTCATTTTTATCCATGTGTGTTTGTTAAATTGTTTTCCATTTGTTTTTACTTGTTTGAAATTTTTCACCAGAAATGTAACAAGCCAACAAAGACTGCACTGGAAGCATCCTGGAAGTATGGGTCATAGAAAGTCAATTTCCATTACCAAACCATAATGAGGTTGAACACTCATGGTCCTTAGCCAGGAACCTTCTCCCTCAAACAGCATGCTAATTTACAAATAAAAAAATAAACACCGACTACATTAAAAATAATGAATTAAAGAACTAAAATCTCTCATAAATTAAAAACTACTAACAAGCCAAGAAGAAACAAACTAATAATCTGATAGAAAAATGAGCAAAATACATGAAAAAGAGAATTTATCAAAAAGAAATGCAAATGGTCCTTAAACATATGGAAAGATGTGTAAATTTACTCATTTTAAAAGAAATGTAAATTAAAACTACACTGAGATATCAGATTGGAAAAAAAATTCCAAAGTTTGACAACGTACTCTACAGTAAGGCTGTGCTTAAGTAGGTAAAGCACAATGACAACCCTGGTGAAAGAGAACTTGGCAATACTAGCAAAATACATATGTATTTACCTTTTGATCCAGCAATCCCACTTCTAGGAATCTATCCCAAAGATATGCTGGCAAAAATACAAAAAGACATGTACAAAGCTATTCATTGCAGTACTATTTGTAATGCCAAGATTGGAAACAACCCAAATGTCCATCAGTAAGGAACTGGCTGAATAAAATAAGGTCCCTACATCTATATGGCTGTAAAAGGGAAAGATTACTACATACTGATGTGGGATAATTTCCAGTATCTAAGAGATACGACTATGAATATATGTATGTATGTAGTCACACACATACTTGTTTATAATTTTTAAATGAACAACAGAAGAGTAAAATAATAAAAACCAGTTGCATATATAGGGAAGAATGAAAAGGATGAATAGTATCAGATTGAAAATGGGAATGTTACATAATTTTGACTTTATCACTATGTAGATACTTTATAAAATTTTAGAAACATATTTAAATCAAAAGAAAAAAATTCCAACTGAAACAAATATGCCTGTTGGTGACATAACCACAAGGAAAACAGGATTACTTCATGTCATATTAAAATATAATATCTGACTGCAAACCCCAGTGGAATATATTTAGAGGCAAAAACCATGAAGAAATTTTAAACCTCACACTGATACTAATACTTGGAATGTTGGTACTGTTGAAAAAATTATAGAAATATTATAGGGTAAAAATAAGTGATGATATTAACATCATTATGAAACAACACAATTCCAAAAGAAAAGGACGCAAGCATAAAATCAAAGAAGTAAAAGCCCTGCAATTTTAAATTAAAATTGTGAATATAAAACAAAGCCATCGGACTCTTTTCTCTTCAAAAGACGTGTAGTTTCCAGCTATGTCAATGGATAAGGCCTACAAGAAACGACAACCTAGTATCAATGAGCACCCCAGCACCCAGACTGCGGTCTCTAAATATTATATCCACTATCAATAAAAAAGAAAAATACACAGTTTCCCTAAGAAATGGTAGATTGTAAGTCTGGGGCAGAAAATGTGCAAGAGGTACCTGGGAATCTTACTACCCTAGAAAGCAAGGACTGGAACTATCAAAGATACATGACATCACACCAAAAGAACACAGGAACCAATCTGAAAGAATGCTCATTGCTAGAATGGGGCAATTTGATCATCAAATGAAGGATGACAGCAATGGAATCAAACTCATCACATATGTGTGTGTGTGTGTGTGTGTGTGTGTGTGTACATGTGTGTTTGCGCATGCACATGCATGCACTTTAAATCCATGAGTTAACAATAACATTTAAAACAAAACACTGATAAACTTCCTAAATGGCAGAGTAAGTACCTCGGTGAACCCACTCTCCCAGAAAAGTAGCAAAAACGCTGGCTAAAAATGATGAAAATCAACTATTTCAAAGTTGTGAAATTAGCTGAAGGCACACAACAAATGGAAAAGTTAACTATTCAAGACAAGCCACTGGACATGGTTAGAAGAGCAGGGTTGCAGTTTAGGTTGGGACTATTCCCATTCCTCATCCTTCTTCAGCTCAAAACAGAAATTTTAGAATTGAAAATACATAACCATAAGAAAACTCCATAGTAAGCCCCTTAGCAGAATAAAAAGGATAGAGGGAAGAATGACTACAATTAAAGACAGAGGAAAGAAAAAAAATGAAAAGAGTGTGGGACAGCAAGAAAAGATCTAACACTGGTGCCCGCAGAGTCCCAGAAAAAGAGAAAGAGAACAGGGCTGTACAAGTATTTGAAGAAATAATGGCTGAAAATTTTCCAATTCTGGCAAAAGACATAAGATTCAAGAAACTAAGAAAACCCCAAACAAGATAAACCCAAGGAAATATGTGCAAAGACACACCAAGAGTCAAACTTCTGAAAACTAAAGACAGAAAAAAAACCTTGACAGCAGGAAGAAAAATTTAAGGTGAATGGAGGCGAGGGAATTCCAATGACAGCAGATTTCTCATCGGAAACCATGGAGGCCAGAAGGCACAGTATTTTTCAAGAGATGAAAGAAAAGAATTTTCTACCCAGAATTCCATTTCCAGCAAAAATATCCTTCAGTAATTAATAGGGAAATTAAGGCACTGTCCTAGGAAGGTAAAATATTTTATCACTAGCAGATCAACCCTTAAAAAATTCTATAAACAGAAATGGAATGACAGAAGAAGTAATCAGAAAATCAGGAAGGAATAAGGGACAATTTCAAGAGTAAAAATACTGGAAAATATAATACATTTTCCTCGTCCTTCTGACTTTGAATTATGTTTGACAGTTGAGGCAAAATTTAACAGTGTCTGATGTGGTTCTCAAAGTCTGCAAAGGAAATATTTAAGACAATTATAAAGGTAAAGAGATATAAAAGTAGGTAAAGTTTCCACACTTGGCTCAAATTAATAGAACGATGACAGCAGCCAGTATGCTAAGTTATGCACAGACAGGGTACTCCCTAGGGCAACCACTGAACAGCCACACACAGAGAGACATTCAAAACCACTATACACAAATCAAAATGACTTGAAAAACAGTGACAATACCAAATGGCAGAGGGGGATGTGAAGAAACCAGATCTCTCATCCACTGCTGGTAAGAATGTACAGCCACTCTGGAAAGTAGTCTGGCTGTCTCTTTATTAAACATATGATCCAGCAATTGTGCTTCTGGGTATTTACCCCAGAAAAATGAAATCTTAATGTACATGATTGCTCACAGCAGCTTTATTGTAATAGCTAAAAACCAGAAGCAACCAAAACGTACTAGAGTAGATGAATAGCTAACCAAACTGTAGTACACCCATGGAATACTACTGAGCAATAAACTGATACATGCGAGAATGTGGATAGCTCTCAAGGGCATTATCTTGAATGAAAAAAGCAAATCTCAAGAAGTCATATACTATGTGATTCTATTTATGTAACATTCTTGAAATAACACAGAGATGGAGAAGAGACTAACAGTTGCCTGGGGTAAGAGAAGGTTGGGGGGCAGTGTGGGGTAGATGACGGGGGTAGGAGAGAAGAGCTCTTTGTGGTAAGGGAACAGTTCTGTATCTTGACTGAGGTGATGGTTATGGGAAGCTACATGTGATAAAATGACAGAGAACTACATATACTTTATACATAGGTCAATTTCCTGGCTTTTATATTGTACTATACTTAGAGGAGATGTAACTAATGGTAGAAACTGGGTGAAGGGTACACAAGACCTGTCAGTACCATCTTTGCAACTTCTCATGAATCTATAATTATTTCAAAATAATTCAAAATAACTATCAAAATTAAATTTTTTTAAGACGTCTGTTCATAAAAGTTATTTGCTTTTTCAGCCAACATTATGAGGACCCCTAGTGCCAGGTTCTCTGCTAGGGACAGAGGAAGAGCTCACATCTTCAAAGAGCCTCCCGTTCAGTGGCAGAAAGACCAGTCAGCCAACACAGGCCAGGAGGAGAATTCTGCACTGTGAGAGGTGGATCCTGCTCGGAGGAGAATTCTGCACTGTGAGAGGTGGATCCTGCTCGGAGGAGAATTCTGCACTGTGAGAGGTGGATCCTGCTCGGAGGAGAATTCTGCACTGTGAGAGGTGGATCCTGCTCGGAGGAGAATTCTGCACTGTGAGAGGTGGGTCCTGCTCGGAGGAGAATTCTGCACTGTGAGAGGTGGGTCCTGCTCGGAGGAGAATTCTGCACTGTGAGAGGTGGATCCTGCTCGGAGGAGAATTCTGCACTGTGAGAGGTGGATCCTGCTCAGAGGAGAATTCTGCACGGTGAGAGGTGGATCCTGCTCGGCTAAACCAGTACCTGCATCAAGCTGCTGCTCCCCGCTCATCTCCACAGACCAGGAGCTGCCTCCTCCCCACGCAAAGGGCAGGCCTTACAGTTCGGCTATGGTCTGAAGATTACTTGCACGTCTCAAGCACTTGCTCCATGGGCAGCCAAGGGTCCAAATGAAAGTGCTGGAAAATCAAAAAGAACACATAAACAGCCTGAATCCCCAGCATGTTTACCATTCATAAGACCTGGCACTCCAGTGAGTTAGGAGGGCACATAAAACAGACACACACTGGCAGAATAGAGGGGATTAGAGAAAAAAATGGGTACCTTTCCTAATTTTGGAGACTGCGTATGTAAATGTGTGTGTGTGTGTGTGTGTGTGTGTGCGCGCGCGCGCAGACACTGCACTACCAAGATCTTGATATCTAAAAATCACAACAAACTAACATGTATATGAATCACTCTTTAACCTTAGATGTAGGATTTAGCACCATGACTCCTACCCACAAAAACCCTAATTCCTAATGAATTTCTGAAGGAAAAAGGTAGCTTTTAATGCTCTGTCTTATCCAATGAATAAGATTAAGGATATATTACTTTATCTAGTTTTTTATTGCATTTATCTAGAATATTATGCAGAACCAAAAAGTATCAATTACATTAGTCTACAGTTACACTTATAAAGGGAACCTCTCCAAAATAAGCTTTGAACCCATTTGTTTTTTTAGAACAGCTTTATTATAATTCACATACCAAAATTTCCCACTTTAAAAAGTGTATAATTCCACAGTTTTGAGTAAATTTACAGAGTTGTGTAACCACCACTATATCCAGTTTTAGAATATTTCCCTTCCCCTGAAAAAACACTTCATACCCACTTGCAGTTCCTCCCCGTCCTGTCCAGGCACAGAACAAGTACCTGACCTTCCTAGGGCTCCACAGCGAGGAAGTAAGAGAACCAGGTTTCAAACCAAGCAAAATGTCTATATTCCATGTCCTCAAGCACTGTATTTTACTGCCTCTCAGTGGGAAGCAACTGAGGGTTTAATTTTTTTTAAAAGACTGTATATATTTATTTATTTATTTAAATTAATTAATTAATTTATTTATTTGACAAAGACACAGCGAGAGAGGGAACACAAGCAGGGGAAGTGGGAGAGGGAGAAACAGGCTTCCCATGCAGCAGGGAGCCCGATGCGGGGCTCGATCCCAGGAGCCTGGGATCATGACCTGAGCCAAAGGCAGACACTTAACTGACTGAGCCACCTAGGCACCCCTGAGGGTTTCTTTAAACGTAGAAAGGAAATGATCAAATCTGTGTTTTAAAAAAGATCCCTCTGGACCCAAGTTGAGAAACCATAAGGGAATGACAGCAAAGAAAACATGTAAGCATAAAACTTCTACCTGGCAAAAGACACCATAAATAAAATTCAAAGGTAAGAGAGTTTATCTTAAAAGTTCTCATCACAAGAAAACAGTTTTTTTTTTTTTTTGTAACTATGTATGGTAATGGATATTAACTAGACTTACTCTGGTGACCATTTTGCAATGTATACAAACATCGAGTCATTATGTTGTACACCTGAAACAGAATATTATTTGTCAATTATACTTTACTAAAAATAAATAAATAAATAAGACCATGGAGATGGGTGAAAATATCAGCAACATAGAATAGGTTCATTTCCATATACAAGCTCCTGTAATTCAACAACAACAAAAAAGAAAAATGGGCAAAATATATAACTGATCCACATTAAAAAATCAGAGTTAAAGCTTATAAAAATGTGTTCAATCTCATTAGGAATGCGGAAAATAATTTTTAATTATATACGACTTTTTCACCTTTCAGATTGGTAAAAATTTTAAAACTAAAAAAGTCCAGTGTTGACAAGGAAGTTGGATGAATGGGAGAACTTCGGAGTACAGATTGGTACCACCTTTTTGGAGAAGAATTTAATGAAAAATAATTTAACTTACAAAGATTTAAAAGACACAAACTCTTTGAGCAGCAATTCTGGTATTAAGAATCTTTCATACAAAACACGTGTGTGGGAGGCTTCATAACCAGTGATGCTTGCAACAGTATTATCTTTAATGGTGAGAAACCAGAGACAACCTATGTGTCTACCAAATGGGAATGGAATGGCCACATACATTATGATACACCTGTACTGGGAAATACTCTACAACCATTAGAAGAATTTAGGTAGATCCATAAAAGCACATGGGAATGTTGTCTATACTGCTGAGCGGAAAAAGCAAATGAAGGACATTATTTATATTAACTTTTTAAAATCCTGTATCCATTGTTTATTTGACTACATTTGTGACTTTTTAAAAAAAGATTTTATTTATTTATTTGAGAGAGAGAGCAGGGGGAGGGGCAGAGGGAGAGAGAGAGGGACGATGAGACTCCCAGCTGAGTGCAGAGCCCAACGTGGGGCTCGGTCCCAGGAGCCTGAGATCAAGATCTGAGCCAAAGTCAAGACACCCAACCAACTGAGCCACCCAGGTGCCCCTACATTTGTGACTTCTAACAAATGATTTAACTCATTTGTGCCAATGGCATCATTCATAAAAGACGGATAACAGTACTGTACCCACTTCAGAGGACTGCTATGAAGATCAGTAAAACAATCCGTGAACAGCACTCAGCATAGAACTGCCCACGTGGTAAATGCTGAGTTAATGTTAACTCTCTACAGTGTTGACTGAGTCAAGTTCCTATGGCACTAACTTAGTGCATCATCTCTACAGAGAACACCCTGTCTCTTCATCATGGGCTGATGGAGCAAAGCCAAGGCCACATAAATATCTGGTGGTTCAGTAGGCTTTGAAGATGTGATCCACTGCTTATGTTCATAAACTCTTGGAATATGCCAGCACATTTTGTGCAGAGAGCCACCTAACGCAAAATGATTACACACACACACATACACACACACACACACACACATCATATATATAAAATAAGTGAAGCTTCAAAGCCAAGGACAAGAGAGAGTTGGGAAAACCACAAGACTTACGAAGCTGAAAGCTAAGGCTGTGATATTTTTTTTAAAGATTTTATTTATTTATTTGACAGAGAGTGAGAGAGCACAAGCAGAGCGAGAGGAAGAAGCAGGCTCCCCACTGAGCAGGGAGCCCCATGCGGGACTTGATCCCAGAACCCTGGGATCATGACCCAAGCCGAACACAGACGCTTAATCGACTGAGCCACCCAGGCATTCCTATTTTTTCAATCTTACAGCATCACTAAGATTTTAACCAATGAACAATCAGTTCATCATCTTAATAGGATTATGAGAAATAAACTGATGAAGACTTTTGCTGTGGAACATCTGTTAGATCTCTTCATTGCTAGTATGCTCTCTTTCTATACAATGAGGGGGGCAAAAAGCAGTAAAATATCCGGGAGCTTAGAATATGGAAATTTAATTCATTTTTCATTTATTTCCTTTTATTTCATTTACTTCCTATCATATTAAATTGTTTTACTTTATTTTATCATTGATTTTGGTATTATAATTCCTCCTGTGGTGGGTGACCAAAACACATTAGAGCTATTCATTTAAATAAGTTCTCATGAACTAACTGATCTAACCTTGCTCATCTTCTTTAGAATATTTTGGTGAAATACAGTGCCTAGATACTTATAAAGGGCTCTAAGAAGACATACTAAAGCCCTTATGAGCCATACTAAAAGCTAAGTGTACAAAATAAGCTTTGAGGTCAAACACACACACACACACACACACACAACAAAACAAAAATGAAAACGAAACCCAGGCAGAATAAAATGAAACTGAATTCACTATTTCATTTTTGGAGCTACATCAGTGTAAAACCATGGAATACTTCCCTTCTGACAGCTCTTTTAAAAGGCCTAAAAGCCATATGAACAACAACCAGCCTTCATCTTGTTTTAGCTTACACATGCAGTCCACACCCTAAGCCTCTACTAGGCCAGCTTCATGTTAATGCACTTTGTTTTCAAGGCTAAGACTAAACACTGAGTAAGAGCATTATTACATGGAAAAATTACAATAATGCAAGAGAGATTTCTGTGGGAGAGATCCTCAGTCAAAATCATTTAACAGTTCCAACACAAGTATCTTTTAAAGCACTTATGTAGAAGGAAAGAGACTAAGTGTGGCTCTAGAGGTAGGTATCCAGTCCATATAGTAGTTGCAAGAAAATACTTTAATTCAGTAAGTATTTACCAGGTAATTAAAAGGAAAATTCCCACTGAAATGTTTAAATTTTCACTCTTATCCCTCAACTTAACAGATGGAAGTCCAGTAATAATTTCAAGTATGCTGTTAAATGTGGTAAATGCAAACAATTCAGCAAATCTGATGCTCTATTTTGGGCATATCTGTAAAGTAAATGCCCTAGACAGCAAATGCTAGTGGTAGCATCACTGTATTGTTTCGTTCCCCAACAGATGTAGCTTCCGACTGGCTCTACAACAGTCAAATCATTACTCCCTGACCTTGTACACATCCTCTCTGACAGGCTACCTAAATTAAATGTTTTGCTTCCATCTGTCAAATGTCAATGTAATTTGATTATTAGGGATAGACATCTTCCATTGTTTCATTAAGTTGTTTATTGCTGTTGCTTTTAACCCACTGCTCCATGTCTAACTAGGGAAATTAAAAAAACAAATTAAGTCTAATAAAGTCAATCTTAGCCACTCACATCGTCTAAATTAAATCTGACCCTAACTTAACTTTTCCATGATTATGTAAACCCAACACAAGGCACATCTATCGCAGTCGAACAAATCAGTACTAATGAATTTATAAAACCAATAAAACTTCTAAACAAAACCCAGAACTCAAGAATACCTTAATTTTTTTTTTAAAGGTATTCAACGTCACTGTCAGGAAAACGCAAATCAAAACCACGTTGAGATATCACCTCACACCTGTCAGAATGCTATTATCAGAAAGACAAGGTAACAAACTTTAGCAAGGATATGAAAAAAGGGAACCCTCGCATGCATTCTTGGTGGGTATGGGAATTGGTTGCAGCCACTGTGGAAAACAGTATGGGGGTTCCTCAGAAAATTAAAAATACAAATAACATATGATCCAGCAATTCCCCTTCTGGGTATTTATTTGAAGGAAACAAAAACATGAACTCAAAAAGATATCTATACTCCCCTATTCAATGCAGCATTATTTACAAGAGCTAAGACATGGAAGCAACTTAAGTGTTCACTGACGGATGAACAGATAAAAAAATGTGGTATACACCCACATATACACAATGGAATATTCTTCAGCCACAAAAAAGAAAATCCTGCCATTTGCAACAACATGGATGGACCTTGAGAGCAGTATGCTAAGTGAAGTAAGTCAAACAGAGAAAGACAAATGCTGTATGATTTCACACATGGAATTAAAAACAAAAAACAAAAAACAAAAAAAAACACCCCAAACTCATAGATACAGAGAACAGACTGCTGCTTGCCAGGGGTGAGGGGTGGGCAAGATGGATGAGGGTGGTCAAACGGTACCAATTCCAGTTTAAAATAAATACGTCCTGAAGATGTAAAGGGCAGCATGATGACTACAGTTAACAATACTGTATCATAAATTTGGAAGTTCTTATCATAAGAAGAACCATAAAGGTTCTTATCATAAGAAAAAAGTTTTTGTAACTATATGTGGTGAAGAATGTTACTAAAACTTACTGTGGTCATCATTTTGCAATATATTCATATATTAAATCCTTATGTTCTTCCCTTGGATTAGTACAATGTTCTATTTATATCTCAATCTAAGACCCTAAATGATGAGGCAGTATTTTAAAAGGGTTGTTGTGAACTAACATGAGAAATATTTAAGTAAAATATGCCATAAGCATACAATGTAATACTACACGGCCATTAAAAATTGTGTTAGAGAAATGTTTTCTTTCCAATCAAAATCCCAAGATTTAAGGGGCTCCTGGGTGGCTCAGTTGGTTAAGCGTCCAACTCTTGGTTTCAGCTCAGGTCGTGATCTCAGGGTCATGGGATCCATCCCTGTGTTGGGCTCCACACTCAGCAGGGGTCTGCTTCAGATTCTTTCTCTCCCTCCCTCTGCCCCTCCCCACTAGCCCTCTCTCTAAAATAAATAAATAAATCTTTAAAAAATCTTTAAAAAATACATGAAATAAAATAAAAAGCTAATTTAAAAATGCACCTAAAAGAGAAAATGCACAACCCAGCCATATTTTTGTAAAAGATGGTATTTGATGAGGCTAGTTCCTTCTACCAAAATATTAAGATAGCATGGTACTAGTGCAAGAAAAGACAAATACATCAATAAAGTAGAATAAGGCTGAGAAACAGATGCATTCATATGAGGATACAGTGGGTGATAAAATGGCATCCCGTATCAATTGTGAAAGGTCAAACACACAAAGAGTGTTAAAGAACTGGCTATCCATTCTAACAGGAAAAACACTGGATCCTTACTTCATGCTGCCACATAAATAAATTCCAGGTAAATTAAAAGAGCAAATCATGAAAAACAAGACTCCAAACAAATTAAAACATAAGGGAATACAGTTTTAAACCCTGGGACAGCATAGACATCTTTAAGCAAGGAAGCCATAAAATGGAATATTTAAAAATACTTAAAACTTCTGATTGGCAGAAAGACACCATAAACAACTTAAAAACCAAGCCACAGACTAGAAGAAAGTATTTCCAGCATATATAATACACAAATGATTAATAGTCATAATCACAGAAAGCACTAATAAATCACAGAAATAAATCACAGAAAGCATCAATAAAGAAAAAAGGCCAAACCTTTTTGGTTTGGAGAAAAAAAGTCAGGTATAAACAGGAATGTTAGAGAAGAAATGCAAATGATCAATAAGCATATGAGAATATGTTCAATGTCAAGGGCTAAAATGAGTTATTTCTCACTCAGATTGGCAAAAATAAAAGATTAGTAACATCCAATATAGGTGAAAATATAGAAAGAAATGGATGCTGTCATTACTAGGTGAAGAACACAAATGGCTACAACACTTTTAGAGAGAAATTTTATTCCATTAAAAATTTAACTTGCATTCTCTACAACCAAACAATTCCATTTCCAATATCTATTTCAGAAAAATACCCAAAGAAAATAAAGAAATAAGTAGCATAACATTTTTAAAGAAAGAGATGAAACTGTTGTCTCTTCCAGGGCATACACGGAGAAGCACCCCCATGTGTACGATGCAAGGGCCTAAATGCATGCTTGAATACTGTCTGCACTAAGGGAGAAATGAAGATCTCAACATCCATCTGTAAATCAGGGCACCTCCCTAACACGAGGGCTAAAAAGAATAGGACAGTTTCATAGGGACAGAGCTTATACTGGGGGTGCTCCACAGTTTTGGGAATAGACAGTAGTTTATACACACACAGGCATACCTCATTTAATTGCAATTCACTTGATTGTGCTCAGCAGATACTGCAGTTTTCACAGATTGAAGGTCTGTGGCAACCCTATGTGGGGCAAGTCTATCAGTGCCACTTTTTCCAAGAACATATACTCATTTTGTGTCTGTGTGTCACATTTTGGTAATTCTGGCAATATTTTAAACTTTGTGTTGTTGTATTTGTTATGGTGACCTATGATCAGTGATTATGACTTGCTGAAAGCTCAGGTGATAGCATTTTTTAGCAGTATTTTTAAAGCAAGGTATGTACACTGTTTTTTGGAGATATAATGCTACTGCATACTTACCAGACTATAATATACTGTAAACATAACTTTTATATATACTAGGAAACCAAAAAATTCCTGTAACTCACTTTATTGTGGTATTTACTTTATTGGGGTGGTCCGGAATGGAATGCACAGTCTCCAAGGTATGCCTGTATCTGTCTATGTATGCATACACATAAAAAGAATATATATACACAAAACTATTTCTACAGCTACAGATACATACGTGCAGAAGCCTTTAAAATGGTCTGGAAGAATACATCCAAGTCGCTATCAGTGGTTATGAGACAGACTCAGGTACAGAGCTAAAAGGGAATTTTTGCTTTATCTGCACCGGATAAATTTTTTAGGATGACAATGTATTCATATGTGTATTTCTATGACTTAAATTTTTATTTTAAGAAAATGTATTTATTAAAATGGAAATTTATTCATTTTTTCAACAAATATTTACCAGAAACCTATGTGTTTGGCCCTGTAAAAATGTTAGAGAGATGTCAGTGAAGCAGGACAAAGACCTGAAGGAGCCATGGAAGGAAAGAGCATGCCAAGCAGAGGGAAAAGCCAGCCCAGAGGCTGGCAGTGAGAGCACAGGAGCTGATTCCAAGAACAGCTACGGGACCGAGAAAGCAGAGGCCAGAGAAGCAAGGGAGCAAACAAGAGAGGGCAGCAGGACATAATTCACACCACCTACCACTCCCAGACTGCTCTGGGAGCATCTCGTGCCTGCAGCCCTAAAGTAACTATGGTATTTACCAGGGACCCTACTCCTCTGGGGGCAATAACACATGAAGGCAATGCTGGTGGTGAATGTAAAATGCTGCAATCACGTTGAAAAACAGTCTGGTAGTTCCTCAAGACGTTAAACATCAAGTTACCATATGACACAGCAATTCCACTCCTTGGTGTATTTCCAAGAGAACTGAAAACATGTCCACACAAAACACGCACAGGAAAGGTCATGGCATAACTCATAATAGACAAAAGGTATGAAACAACCCAAATGTCCATCAACTGATGGATGGATAAATAAAATGTGGCATATCTAATACAATGGAATATTATTCAGCCATAAAAAGGAATGAAGTACTGATACATGCTATAATTAGGTAACTTTGAAAATATACCAAGTAAAAGAAGTCAAACATAAAAGGCCACATATTGGGAGGTGGGTGGAGGAAAGGGCAATTGGGTAATGGGCATTAAGGAGGGCACTTGATGTAATGAGCACTGGGTGTTACATGCAACTGATGAATCACTAAATTCGAGCCCAGTAACTAATAATACAGTATATGTTAACTAAATTGAGTTGAAATAAAAAAATTTTTTTAAAGAAAAAAAAAGCCACATAATTAAATGTATTAAATGCTTCCATTTGTATAGAATGGTCAGAACAGGCAAGTCCACTGAGACAAAGATAGATTAGTGAGGCTGCCAAGGGCTAGAGGGAAAGAGTAATGGGAAGGGACTACTACTGTATACAGAGTTTCTTAGGGGAACATTGAAACATTCTAAAACTAGATTGCCATGACAGTCCTACAACTCTGAATAAAAACCATTCAACTGTATTGTACACCTGAAACTAGTATAACATTCTGTATCAACTATACTTCATCAATAAAAAAAAAAACCAATCTGTACTACTATACACTTTAAATGAGTGAATTTTATGGTGTATGAAATATATCTTGATCAAGCTGTAAAAAAATAAAGTCATCTTAAGAACACAACTGTGCTTTTAAAATAACATTATTTCTTGGGGTGCCTGGGAGGTGCAGTTGGTTAAACATCTGACTTTTGGTTTCAGCTCAGGTCGTGGTCTCAGGGTTGTGGGATCGAGCCCCACCTTGGGCTCTGCACTTATCGCAGAGTCTGCTTGTCCCTTTCCCTCCCCTTCTGCCCCTCCCCCTGCTCTAAGTTAAATAAATAAAATCTTTTTTTTTTTTTAGAACAAAATTCACATTTTATTTAGGTTGAAATAAACTATACAAAATTGATTTTCTTCACCAAAAATAACAGCAATATTTTCTGTATTATTCCTAGATAAACCACAAAACACTTATTTTTGTAGGTTTTCCAGGTTTTGTTTATAAATCAAGACGAGGCAGTAGATATAGTCATGGAAAAAGACAGAGGAAAACAGACAAATCGGTTGTCAGTATCCATGGCCTCTGATCCTGTCTTGACCATCAACAGAGGTGTTCAACATACACCTGCTAAAAAGCTTACGAAGACTAGGTGTTCTACATACACTTGCTAAAGAGCTTATGAAGATGCAGGCTCAACAAAGGAATGTAAACAGCAACAATCCAATGTGGAACAAAAATGGCAGGTTCTCCCATTCAAACTTTAACTGTAATTTGTTCCTTTAAGTTTATTTGATAAAGACAAAATCTCTACTGCAATCCTTGCCTGGTAAGCTCACCTGTTTCTCTCTCTCTCTCTCTCTGGGTAACTCCCTTAACTGTCCATTACAGATTTTTAACATACTAACACTCCTACTATTTAAAGGTCACTCTGAGCTTCATTGTAACATTTTATAAAATGTACTCCTTCCTCCCATACCTCTTCAAAATCTTTGTCTTCTAAGAACTGATAACTCAATACCAGACAATTGGATCCAGTGACAATTTATGTTTTATCTAAAATGACTTAACCAAAACAATTCCCAAGTGCCATTAGCAGAGATCCCACAGAAGTGTAATGTGGCACTTTCAGTGCTATCTTCTGGAACAGGTATGTCTCCAAAGCATGAGAGTTTAAACAGGGGCCATTTAAATAGGCAGATTGTCAATGGCTAATGTACTCAATGAGAGATCGACAGGTCAAGATATTCAGTGATTAAGTGGGGCCTACATACACCCGACAGCTTTTCTGTAAGATGTTTTCAAATTTCTTACAGATTTTTCCAAATATCAAACGTAAGAGAAAGCCTACTTTAAAAGTCTTTTAGGTATTTTCAATGGTTTCTGAGTTACCTGTAGGAAGCTCTGACTTAGTTGTATAGAGTTTGATATATGTGTCCACCATTAAATCCAGATCATGTTTTATATCAAAATTTATGTTAAGCAAAGCCAAGTTACTTGACCTTTGGTCTGTCAAAGTGTTCCTCGGGTATGCTTTGAGACGCTTTCGCCCATTTTCATAGCGTTCATTCTCAACCTTCATCACAGGAAGAATACATAGGACTTTCAGCAATGCATAAACATTAGGAAAAAACTTGATGTCTGGTAGATGCAGGGCTTCATAAATGGTGGATGGAAGCTCTATATCTTTCCTTCTGTGTTTCCACTTGATTCTCCAGCAATGCAGCTCAGCTGAGAGTGTGTGGGGATTGGGCAAGTCACTTCTGTACATGTCAGCATGATGCTCGTCCGATGTATTAAATTTGAGCTGTCCCATGACAGAGGGTACAAGAGATAAGCATTTAAGAGCTCTGAGGTGCTGTTCTGAGAATATATCTTTCAGTTCCTGAATAATGTGTTCCACTGTTGGAACACTTAAGAGTTTCTTTATAGTAACTCTCAGAAGTGAGCTGAGATTCCAGGTTACCTTGCTGGGCTCTGCGGAATTTCCCAGGGAGTTTCATCGGAATATCAAGCTTAGTTGCCAAATTTGTGGCTTCTTCGAACCAAAATTCATGATAAACTTCAATATTTTTCATCATTTCATTTAGTGAATGCAGCAGTGCAGTCAAGCTACTGGCTGCAAAGAAGACATCAGAGGTTTGCCCTTGGAGGTTTTTCCCAAAGGCTCTTGTAAAAGAACATTTTTTTTTTAATAAATTTTTTTAGAAGATTTTATTTATTTATTTGACAGAGAGAGACACAGTGAGAGAGGGAACACAAGTAGGGGGAGCAGGAGAGGGAGAAGCAGGCTTCCCCACGGAGCAGGGAGCCCGATGTGGGGCTCGATCCCAGCACCCTGGGATCACGACCTGAGCCGAAGGCAGACGCCCAACAACTGAGCCACCCAGGCGCTCCAAGACAGAACATTTTTAAGAACAACAATGGTAACGATGAAATCGAAATCTGTTACTGCACTACAGAGTACAAAAGCTCGACCAGATATATAGTTATTCCATCTAATATTTGTATCACTATTTATACCATCTAAACATAAAACAAGTGCTTGTAGGAGGTCCACTAAAATTTCAAAAGCATCATGCCTGCCTGTCCACTTGAGAATGGCAGATTTCCTTCAGTTCTTTACCCTTTTCCTCATTGTTCTGAAAGAGGACAGAAATTACATTGTCAAGCTCCAAAAGCAATTGTGGAGATCGATGGAAGAAAGAACAAACTTCCTCAATTGTTCCTAACGCAACAGATATTCCCACAACAGGCACTGATTTTGCCAACCACATATTTAAGGCACAGGAAGAGCAAAGTGTGTAGACAGCTTGGGGATATTTCTCTAAAAGTCTAGAAGCAACGGCTTTCATTTTGGAAGAAAATCCCCTGAACACAATGTAAGCCTGGCCACGGCAATACTCCATGTTTAACCCCCACTTCTCAGTTATCATAGTGTGAAATTTTACAGCCAAAATTTCTGCATCAGCTTCGTAAGACAAGAAGCCCACAAATTCCTCTCTCAGGTTATGAGATTCATCAACAAACCTCACCAACACAGGCAAGTGCTCTTCCCCTGCTATGTCCACTACATCATCAGTGATGATGGAAAAGAAGTGGGAGTCTCTCACTTCCCTGAGGGTCTCCTCCTAAATGCAGCTCTCACAGATGTCTAGCATCTGTTTCTGCTGTGTTTTCGAGCAGAACAATGTGTTAACTGCTGTTGTCTCAAAGCGCTTTCTCAGAACCTCTTCGCCAGAATTTATCCGGCACTCCAGCAGTGCTTGGAAGTTATCCGGAGTAAACAGACCCTCTGGGATTTCATCAGTTTCATGCCCATCCAGAGGTATGTTTTGTTTTCCCATAAGAATCAAAATTTCAAATAAAGATTTTAAATATTCTTTGTTTTCTTTCTCTTCAAGGCTTAAAGGTAAAATGTTTTCATCCTGTTCTTCACCCCCTTCTTCTGCACTGGGATTCTGAGCGTTGCTGTTGTTTATTTCTTTATGTTTTGGTTCCTGTTCAGAAGTTTCATCAATTTTTTTCTGTTTCAGCGTCCTGATTTCATCTTCACTCAATTCTTTTGTTTTTCTGTGTCTACTATGTGGATTGTTCAAATGACTGGTAAGATCAAATATTGTTGGTATTGCATTATCTCGAAGAACTGTCCTATAAGGACTCTCCCAATGACTTCACAAGTATCTGCTTCAATTAATTTTGAGAAATAAAATAACCCAATCATTCTTTAGTTTTCTGATGCCTCTGTAAATGTATAGTTCTACACAGCATAGAGGTCTCAAAGTGTTTGGCACATAATCGATAATGTTTATTTAGTTGATCAGGTGTTTTATCTTCTAAGTCCGCTCTCCTACAATTCTCCACCCACTTCTGGCATCTGGCTGGATCCCGCGGGAACCTGAAAAAGGCCCGGTCCAACGTGCTCTTCCTCGTGCATCGTCGCCCACCCACCGGCTGGCCCAGCCCTCCCCTCGCGGCCTCCTCAGGGCAGCCCGCCTGCCCGTCGGGGTCAGGGATGGGGAGCCAGGCTGGCCGGCCGGCTCAGCAAGGCCGGCAATAAATAAAAACTTTAAAATAACATTATTTCCATTTTCAAATACAGAAGCCAAAAACAAAAAAGAGACAAGAAATCTGGGTACCATTAGGATATGCAACAGAACAAGGAGAATTTAGCTGTCATTGGTTTTTATTAGTTAAGGGAATGCTATGCTTCAACGGATAAATTCCAAATTACAGTTGCTTAATCCAATAGCTATTTCTCACTCAGAGATAGTCCAAACAGGTGTTCCTGATGAGTAGGCACCTGTCCTCCACATGGTAATTCATCAGGCCAAGCACCTTCTACCTCATAGCTCTGCATCTTCAACCCAGGCTCCCCAAATCATTGAGTGTAGGGGGATCATTCATGGAGGTTTCCTTGATCCAGGCCTTCCACCCACATTCTATTGTTAGAATTCAGTCACATGGACCCCATCTGACTACAAGGGAAGCTAGGAACTGTAAAGTAGCACTTCCCAACATTAAATATGAATGCTTAGAATTAGTACTACCATTTTTTAGAACCTACATTAATAGATAATATCAGTGATTTTGTTTAAAGAAGGCTCTATGAATCAACAGTAGTGATACTAATGAACTGCCATGGAATTGCAATTAGTCAATAAATATTTACTGAGCACATACTATCTGCCACATACTATTCTAAGTAAACAAACAGAGGGAAGGAAAACCTGCCCTCATGGATCTTACAATCTAGTGTGGGAAGACAGATAATGAAGTATAAAGTATGCTGAATGACAATAAAAGTTAGGGGGGAAAATGAGGCAAGGAAGGAGGACACGGAGTTATTACTTTCAAAAGAGTAACCAAGGCCTCAGTGATGAGGTGACATTAGCCAACACCTAAGGGAAATAAGGAAGTGGGTACCTGGGGAAGAACATTTCAGAGAGAAAGTGCAAAGATCCTGAAGTGGGAGCTTGTGTGGCACTTTGGAGGCCACTGCTGTTGGAGCAGAATGATCAAGGCAAAGATGCTTAGGAGATGAGCTCACAAAGGTACCAGGCACCAGATTATATACAAACATGTAGGCTGCTGTGAAGATTTTGGTTTTGAGGAAGCCACTGGAGGATTTTGAGCAGAGGAGAGACGTAATCTGACCTATCTTTCAAAAGGATCACTTGGCAACTACGTTGAGAACAGACTGTTAAGTGAGTAAGAGCAGAAGCAGGAAGACCAATAAACAAGATCCTTAAACAATCCTGGCAAGCGTGCTAGCGGCCAGGCCCAGTGGTGAAAAGGGTTTGAGAAGGGTAGAAGGGAAACTGGATGTGGCATGTGAGAGAAAGAACAGGGTCTGGGCTGACTCCAATTTTTTGGTCTAAGCAATAGAAAGGATGAAACTGCCACCTGGGGGTAAAGTCTGAAGGAGGAGTGGTCTGAGGAAGAAAAAGCAGGGGTTTCAATAGAAAATCGACCAATATGATTCATTTCTTCATTATTAAAGGTTCGCTCTTTGAGTTTTCAGGAAAACTTTTTACCATCAACAAAAGTATAATTATTACACTCTTTATATGAATAGCATTCCCAATTTATAAGCTATTTCCAAATGCTATACTTCATTCAAGCCTAATAAAAACTCTTCAAGGGATGCCTGGGTGGCTCAGTGGGTCATGATCTCTGGTGCTGGGATCAAGCCCAGTGTCAGGCTCCCTGCTGCTCAGCGGGGAGCCTGCTTCTCTCTCTCCCTCTCCCCCCTGCTCATGCTCTGTCTCTCTCTGAATCTCTCTCAAATAAATAAATAAATAAATAAAATCTTTTTTAAAAAAAAAACCTTTAAAATAACTAGAATGGCTTCTATCCTGATTTCACACCTTGGGAACCTTCTTGTCAGCTTCAGTCCTGCTCTCATACTTCACCTTTTTTTTCTAGGTTTACTGATCATCCATGAAGGCATTTTGTCACACCAATTCAGTAATTTATGCTGTTTTATTGTTTAAAATCCTAATTTCAAAACCCATCCACTTCCCATTAAAACCTCAAGGTCAATTTTTTAACTCTTCTTTATTACATGTCTTTCAAAAATGTCAAGCATAAAGAATTTTTAAAAACTGATTCATACTGTAATGAAGTTGGAAATCTCACACCAACCAATTTATAAATCCTTGATTCACAGTTTTAAGGATGACCACCTCACAGCCTGTTTCCTTAGCAATTGCTAATTAGTACCAGAGTACCAGGCACCATTTCTACACCAGATACCAAGATCACTAAATCATAGTTTTGAAATTACCTTTCATTGTACCAAGATATGACAGAAGCATTTAAAGACCAACTCCATAAGCTGGAGAAATGGCAGATCTTTTAGAGTTCAAATATTATCACAGTTTTCATGGATTACGGGCTTCATTTATAGGAGCCAGTTACATGAGCACATGTTGAAACAGTCAATATGTCTTGCTCTGATTAAATAAGGAAGTATTGGATTCACCAATATAAACACTGCCAAATATGTACCCCTTTCAATAGTATTATAAAATCATTACATGAATAGACTATGTTTGGTTATGAAAAGCCTTGAAACTTCTGTAATCTCCTAGTAGCTATTTCTCAGCCTCTTCATGTCAAATGACAGTTCAGAAATTTCATGCCTACTCAACAGATGCTTGTTAGCCATTTATCTAAAAAAAAGTAATATATGAGTACCTACTCGGTATGTGCCTAGCACTTTTTGTGTGTTATATAATAAATAAAACACTATCCAACAGTATATGGGCCGTATAGCGTACTGTGAACATGAAGTATAACATAAGTGTGAACTACTTTCAAATTAGATCTTATTTAAACCTAACCATTCTACTTATCCTATACATGATTCCCCCATTTTACAGATGAGGAAACCAGTTCATTTAGTAAGCAAACAGGGGCAGCATTTGAACCCCAGTCTGATTCCAGAGCCTGAACTCCCTAGACTTCAGGCTTTTCTCAGAGCGCAGACTGTAAGGACGACTGTGGGGTATGTCTCCTGGACCACAAAGATGGCTCTACATGATTTATACTCCAGTTCTTTATTATTTATTCAAGGTTCTATATTGTTCTAGTAAAATGGTGAGTAACCAGGACTCTAGAAGGCACCTAAATGTTACCATCTATGAACTTCTAAAATGTTATTTTAGTAGGTCCTTACACTAGTTAGTTCATATGAAAGAATAAAAGCCTAATTAAAACGGGGGCGCCTGGGCGGCTCAGGCAGTTAAGCATTTGCCTTCGGCTCAGGTCATGATCTCAAGGTCCAGGGACTGACCCCCATATTGGATTCCCTGATCAGTGGAGAGTCTGCTTGAGATTCTCTTTCTCTCTCTCTCTCTCTCTCTCTCTCCCCCCCCCGCCCTTCCCCCCATGCTCTCTCTCTCAAATCTTTAAAAAAAACCTCTGAATTACTGAACACTTGTAAAAAGAAAGAGAAGGTCCTTATTCTTTATTTTTTTTAAAGATTTTATTTATTTATTTGACAGAGAGAGAGAGAGAGCACAAGCAGGGGGAGCGGGAGAGGGAGATGCAGGCTCCCCACTGAGCAAGGAGCCCAATGCGGGATTCGATCCCAGGACCCTAAGATCATGACCTGAGCCAAAGGCAGACACTTAACAGATTGAGCCACCCAGGTGTCCCAAAGGTCTTTATTCTTTAAATGAAATGATAAGCAAACTAATTACTAAGTGTTTCCAGAGAAAAGGATTTAAAAGAATTTATTTAATTTATAACATTTTAGGGGCGCCTGGGTGGCTCAGTCAGTCAAACGTCTGCCTTCGGCTCAGGGCGTGATCTCGGGGTCCTGGGATCAAGCCCCATGTCGGGCTCCCTGCTCAGTGGGGAGCCTGCTTCTCCCTCTTCCTCCACCCTCCCCCCCACTCACTCTCTCTCAAATAAATAAATAAAATCTTTAAAAAAAAAGAAGAATTTTAATTTATAACATTTTACTGTTTCAAGTGTTAAGATTAAAGTTTGTTCTTGAATAAGTTAAAATTCCAGTTTACCTTTGTACACACCTAGAAACCACTTTCTTCACATCACTGCACAAAATTAAGCCCAGTCCACATTCAACTCTCCAATTCGGTACAGTCACTCCTAGTAGCCTGGTCAGTCCTTCCCTCTCTTCCCCTTGCCCTGAATCCCAGATGTGCTCAGCATGGCAAAACCCTGTTCCACATAATGGACCCAGACCCACTCAACCAGTCAGTCAGTCCACTCCTCGCTATCAGATAACTGTGTTCCGGGCCTTCCGTGTGTCTATGTGACCCAGTCCTGGCTACAAGAGAAGAGAAAGCCTGCTGGGAGCTTCTGGGAAATATACTCTGATTCCCAATAAGAGAGGCAAGATAGTTTCAAAATATCCTGAGTCTTGTTAATACCATCCAATGTTCACCTTGCAATAGTACCTCCTACAACTCAGGTCAGCAAATACACTGCATTAAATTGTATACAGACTGTATTCTACTTCTCTTGGGGCCCGGAAAACGTCCAGTGCTAGATGTGGGTATAACACCAGCATGTAAACTCCATGAGGACATGCACTGTTTCATTCAACCAATATTACTGAATGCCTATTCCGTGCCAGGCTCTGTGCTGGGCAGTAGGGTAGAATAATTAACAAATCAGATGAATGTCCCTGCTCCTAAAACATAGTTGGTATTTATGAATACCTGCTCAATTAATGAACTGCAAATTCAAATTATTAATTACTGAACCAAAACTCTGGTAGAACAAACTATTTTTAAATTGTAAAACCTGTAAGTTTAACTGAAATAATTTTATATATCGTAACCTCTAGACCAAGCAGCTTTTGCTATATGGCCGAACACACACACACACACACACACACACACACTTCTGTTTTGGATACCAGAGAATATTTAATGCAAAAAGTACTGGCAGGCAATGATATTTATTATAAGGAAACTGAAGAACTTCCGATGTCTCATCAAAAAATATATGTATGCTAACTGAAAGAGAAAGTGCCCCTTCAGTATTAATTTTGCTATACCTCTTAGGAATATGTTTATTTTTTTTGAAGATTTTATTTATTTGAGAGAGAGAGAGAGAGCACGAGTGGCAGCGGGGAGGAGCAGAGTGAGAGGGAGAAGTAGACTCCCAGCTGAGCAGGGAGCCCAATGCAGAGCTCGATCCCAGGACCCCAGGATCATGACCTGAGCCGAAGGCAGAGGTGTAATGACTGAGCCACCCAGGCGCCCCAGGAATATGTTTAAAGAGTGCACTAAATACAGAGAAGTAGAAAGAAAATTGAAATCAAAATTCAAAATCTGTTTTCTGCTCTCCCCCTTCCCCTCCACAAAAACTACTGTGAAAGGTAAAAAGGGGAAGTCGGAGCCGGGAACAAAATAATGAATATTTTTAATTATTCATGCATTTTGATATCCTTATTCCCCTATTCTCCCTCCAATTACCATGACCAAGAAGAACGAGTCACATGACTATAATTTGGACATCTGGTAAGGGTGGCCTAAAACTCCCAGACACTTGATCAAATTTACATTACCCTACAAGCGAGTCTGGCAGTGGGATAGATTAATACTTAAAAGGGATAATCAAGAGACCAGAGATACTAATATACTTCAATTGTAAGAACTCAGCTATAGGCAGAATAAACAGAAACCCGAAATAAAGACCACCACATGTTTTTGAAGTTCTTAGCTCAAGGTTAAGGAACTGACCACAAACCAAAAAGACCCAGAAGTTCAAATCAGGCCTAGAGAGTGATTAATTGTCTCTACCTCCCAAATGGCTACCCATGTCCTCATCTCATTATACTCAGCCCCTCGAAAAGGAAGCCCAGTGGGAGGGGAAGAGGGAAGGTCTGAAACTCCCTAATAACTACGTTAGAAATCAGAAAGGCAGGTCAATTAGAGGAGATACTAAGTACACATACACCAGGAAAAAAAAACCTGCATCAGACAAACCTCCATCTGACAGTCCATGCTTTTCTCTCCCTATAAATTCCTGGTGGCCTTAGATGTGATATTATATTTGCAAATTCTCTGGTACATGAACTGTTGGAAGTAACATAAAAGCCAATTATATTGACTATTCTCTTGAAGAAAATGAAAAACAACAGAAGCTGAATAATGAGTAGAACTAAAATTGTTCTACACAAAGTTCAGCACACTAAATGTCTTGAAAAATATCACTCAGCAAAACCAGTAGAGGTGCTCAGAAGGGAATTCAGGTCTCTTTGACTTTGTGCCTTTGTCTTCACTGGTTGAGCAAATGCTTCTCTGAACAGCGAACAACAAGACTCACAGCTGGGGAATGATAAATAGTGAGAATGGACTAAACTAACCATAAAAAGGAGACCTGGCTAAAATTCCCCAGGCCAGCGCTTGCTAGCTCAGCTTCCTTGTCTGTTAGATTATACATAGACTGAGGGGTTGTTGTGAAGACGAAATGATAATTTACATAAAATATGGCACCACACAAAAATTAAAAATTTTAAGGGGTTAACTTAGCCTTCCAAAGGGGAGAAAATCAAGATGTATGAATGATCAACACCGTATCAAAAATAACTAGACCGTCCTGATAAGGAAGCATGTGGCCTCAGCAGCCAGACTGCTGGGTGTGCACGGCTGGCTTGTGCAAGTTATGTAACCAATTTATGCCTCAGTGTCATCATCTATAAAATTGAGATGTTAACAACTGTACCTATCCCATAATGTCACTTTTGATTATTCAATCAATTACTGCATATAAAAGTTTATAGCACAGTAGACCTCAAAGCATAGTGGCTATTATTGCTTTAACCAAAACTCTCAGTCGAATGAAGATCCTTACTGTTGCAAGGATGGTTCCCAGCCCTTCAGTACTTGAAACTCTCATTTTTCTTACCAAATACCCTTATAACCCCTCCTAGCGAAGTTATACAGTAACTTTTCTTTAATTAAGGTACATTTCTTTAATAATTATTTGATGGAATGGAAGGACACTGAGTTTAGAGAAGAGTCAAAAAGCTAAAAAAGAAACAGTGTGATAAACAGCCACCATCAAAAAAACCTTAGAATCAGGGGCGCCGGGGTGGCTCAGTCATTGGGCGTCTGCCTTCAGCTCAGGTCATGATCCCGGGGTCCTGGGATCGAGTCCCACATCGGGCTCCCTGCTCCACGGGAAGCCTGCTTCTCCCTCTCCCACTCCCCCTGCTTGTGTTCCCTCTCTCACTGTGTCTCTCTCTGTCAAATAAATAAAATCTTTAAAAAAACAAAAAACCTTAGAATCAGCAGGAAAGCCCATAAACAAAGCCTTTGTCCCCAAGGGAGTAAAGAGGCTTCTTCCTTTCCCCCAGAGGCCTGGAGAAGAGTGGCGGGCAAGCTGTAGTGACTAATGTCTCCAGACCCCTGGGAGGCTGCCTTCTGTCCATCAGTCACCAAACTTTAACCTCCACTCCATATCCTCAAAGCCTTCAACAGAAGGTGTCATCCTAAGGCAGGATGCTTTGGTGATTTTGCTGCTTTATTTTGCTGTATTAAGCACACAGGTATTTTTAAAAGCTTTATGTCAGACTTTAAAGACTCCTGGACTATAATCGCATGTGCTGTACAATTAATTCATTAGGATATTTTAAGACTTAAGGCCCTAAAAGAAGCACACTATCAATTGTAAATGTCAAGGACCTTTGGGTAGGCTCTACCCCTCAAAATCACTATAAGCACCTAAATAGCATGATCAGGTAAAAACCAGTCCCTCAGGAACGCCTCCCAACTCCTGGGCAATGCTGCTGCCCCCTGGGACATCCCTGGGAAACCTTGAGTCTACTGCAAAACTCCGGGCCATTATGTCATGGTCCACAAACCTAAGAAGCATGCTGAACATTTAATAACGATGATACAAGGAACAAGGATAAGTTATTTAGAAAAAGAATAAATTATTTAGAAAACAAAACAACTCTTCAGTAGCTTTTAAAATAAGTGCTCACAGGAAAGGAGTAAACCTCTGGTTACTACTAGAAATAGGCTGGGACACATGTTACATCTGTAAAATAATTCAGTGCAAAAAGTTAAATAGGCATAAGGAAAAAAAAAGAGCTTAAGTTATGCTAATTAGGAAACTAATTAAACTCATCTGTAAGATGTAAAACCAAAACCCCAACTGGCAGAACAACAGTCTACTTACCTGTTATTCTAGAGCTCAAATGGGATGCCTGGCAGCCTGTTGTCTGTTCAGTATAGAACTTAGTGCAGCTTGTTGTTTGCTTTTGCAGATTGCAGTACCTACACATATTAATCTACAGTAAACTTCCTCTGAAAACTAGAAGTGTTTATGTTAAATACACAGAAATTTTTGGTTAAATCTCTACTCCTTTTAAACAACAACAAAACAATGCCTCCTCCTCTACTTTCCTATTCTTTCTCTAAAAACAATGTTTTTTTTTCTACCATTAAATTATTATTTAAGTAAACTTAAATACAGTACTACAAAGATTGTCAGTTTTCCAAGATTAGCATTTATCAATTCCACTTTCTAGCCTGTAGTACAAAAATATCTACATAATTTTAAATTCTTAATAATACTGACTATGCTACACTAATCTTCATATTGTATAAGAAAAAAATAGTTTTTACAAAATACAAAACTTCTTTCAGTCTTGGATAAAACCGTAACTGAAACAGAGACAGGTGCCTGAAGTCATCAAAGCAAGCTGACAAGAATTCAAACTTTATTTGCAAATTAACACAAGGCAGGTGAACAGTTACTGATGTCTCCTTCAGAGGGGCAAAATTTCCAGCATCGTCTATGAAAACTGTTCTGATCTATATTTCGAAGTGTGGGATGGGGGCAAGAGCAGAAGAAGGTTATTTTAATTGTTGTGTTTAAACTGTTGAGAAAATAAATGAGCTAGTTGGTTAAAACATGCATTCAGGAAAAACATCATCATCAAGATAACAACTCAAAGCGCACACTCTACATCATTAATGTGTTTTTCTTCAATATTTTCTTACAAGCAGTGAGATTATAAATGCAGTACTATTCTCTACTAAAGCATAACATATAGGGGCGCCTGGGTGGCTCAGTCAGTTAAGCGTCTGCCTTCGGCTCAGGTCATGATCCCAAAGTCCTGGGATTGAGCCCCGCATCGGGCTCCCTGCTCAGCGGGAAGCCTGCTTCTCCCTCTCCCACTCCCCCTGCTTGTGTTCCCACTCTCACTGTCTCTCTCTCTCTGTCAAATAAATAAATAAAACCTTTAAAAATAAAAAATTAAAAAAAAAAAAGCATAACGTATAAAAAGGAACTCAATTCAGTTGTCTAAACTCACATTAAATCCCTCCAAAATGATCATCTGCAGATAAGCACAAGCTCAGCTGCATCGAGTTTGGACCTTTGTGGCCTCAGCCAGACAAGGAGAGACAGGACACTCAGTCAGTCCTCACAGACCAGGAAACCCAATGCTTGAAGAGGCCTAACGTCAAATCTAACTACCAAAAGTCATGCGCTTACTTCAAATTCCTCTCAAAACAATGTTTTAAGAAAAAAAAAAAATCAAGCCATTCAAACAGCAGAATGCTACTCTTACACGAATCTTTAACAAAATGTCAAATTCAGACTGCCAGTTAGTTAGACTTCAAAGAGCCACCTTAATGAAAAGTCTGGTCAAGAAAGTTTTCTTGACTTTAACAGATACTGTGGTGAGAACTAAATATAATGGAATTTGGGCCTTGGAAATGGAAACATCTGTAAAGCAAACGAATAAAGCTACTAAATAGACATCATGGCCGTGGGGCTGCCCAGCCAATCCTGCAATTTCAGAGGGATACTGATGGACTGGGGTGAAGGATGAGGAGAAAATAATTTTTCTACTTTACTCAAATGATGAGTGATGAACTTTAACGCATAAACATTTTTCCTCTTGCTCATTTCCCCCCAAATAATTAAATACTTTATGCTCACATCACTCCCATTTTCAAACATTTGCTTAGTGCCATCAGGAACTACACCCTGTGCTGCACTTTCACATACATGAACTCAACTGCCTGGATGATTTAAAAAAAATTTTTTTTCTTTGTTTCACTAAGTAATGGAGATTGGTGGATCTAAAAGTTGGAAGAAACTTCAATAGGTGGCACCTAGTCCAATGGTCCTCATAGTTTTGTGGTTATCTATTCACTATTCTCATGCCCCAACATTTCCACAAGGAACACCTCTCCATTAACCTAGGGTGCTTCTCTAGCACATTCTTCCCCACGTATCCTTGAGGAGGAAGTTGTTCATTCTATGTCAAACACCATCAATGATACAGTGACAGAAAGCTCCCATGAACACCATCTGGGATAATCTATTCCACTTCTGAGTTGCTTCACCATAAAGCCTATCCTTAAACTGCCCCAAGTTCCAAAGTTCTACCCATAGGTGTTTCCCACTCACAAGGAGTCTGCACCTTTGTTCATGTAAGAGCCCCTCACACCGCTAAGAGAATGAACAGTTTTTCCAAAGACAGGTCCTAAGTTCCCTCACCATCCTGGTCTTCCTGTGAAACATACTTAAGTTTATCTGTATTCCAACAGAACACAAAAGACTAAGTTAAAGCCTTAAAATGATTTTGATTTCACTTTAAATAGCCTACTACTTATGCGGCCAGGCAAAATATTTCAAAGCTAAGTTTGCTCAGTTAATTAGATTTTGATCCTGAGATCATGGTAATCAGGCTTGATGGAACAAAGAACTCCTTTCTCACTGTGTTCCTTTAAAGTCAACCAATCACAGAACTACAGAGATACCTTTCCAAAAAGATACACAATAGCCAATGGGTACATTCACAGGTGGCTCAACATCATGAATCTTTAGGGAAATGAAAATCAAAACCACAATGAGCTATCACCTCACACGTGTTAGAATGGCTATCACCAAAAAGACAAGAAAGAACAAGTGTTGGGGAGGGTGTGGAGAGAAGGGAATCCTCGTGCACTGTTGGTAGGAATGTGAACTGGTGCTGCCACTTTGAAAAGTATGGAAGTTCCTCAAAAAATTAAAAATAAAACTACCATGTGATCCAGCAACTCCACTTCTAAGTATCTGAAACAAAATCACTACCTCAAAAGATATCTGCACTGTGAAGTCCACTGCGGCATTATTTACAATAGCCAAGACATGGTAGCAACCTATGTGCCCATCAATGGATCGATGGATAAAGAAAATGTGGTTATACATCTACAACAGAATATTCTTCAGCCATAAAAAGGAAGGAAATCCTGCCATTTGCAACATCGATGGACCTTAAGAGCAGTGTGCTAAAGGATATAAGAGAAAGACAAATGCTGTATGATCTCACTTATATGTGGAATCTAAAAAACTCAAACTCATAGATTCAGATAGATTGGTGGTTGCCAGAGATGGGGAGGTGGCGGGGGGCGGGGGGTGGCCAAATGGGTAAAGGTGGTCAAAAGGTACAAACTCCCAGTTATAGGATAAATAAGTCCTGGGGATGTGATTTACAGCATGGTAACTATAGTTAACAACACTGTATTGTGTATTTGAACGCTGTTAAGAGAGTAGATCTTAAAAGTTACCATCATAAGGAACAAAAATGTGTAAATATGTTAAGTGATAGACATTAAACTTATTGTAGTCATCATTTTGCAATATAAACATGTATCAAATCACTATGTTATACACCTTGGACTAATTGGCAGTGTTATATGCCAATTGTATCTCAATAAAACTGGGGTGGGGGGAGGAATTTTGATGTTGATACCCACAGTTACTCTTAAAGGCAGGGTCTTGGTTATTTTCTCTCTCTAGTCCCAGTTCTAAATAGATACTCAATAAATGTCTGGAAGGAAGAGAAAAAGGAATGAGAACTTAACTCTAAAGTTGAGAGATTTGTTTGTGTGAGAAAGGAAAATCCACGTAGATCAAGATAATGCAGAGTGCAGAGTAATTAACAGTTACAAGCAAACAGGCTGGTGGCCTATGTAGAAACTCAGAACAGATATTAGGGAAATTAAGTTTCAAGGACAAAATCTAGCCACTGGTATTCAGGAGTTCAAGGCACTGACTTAATCATTATATAATTGGGGGAAACAGCAAGGATCCAGTTATTGGAAACCTTATTACCAAGGTCAAAAAGACTCAATAGTAAGACTGACTTTGAGGCCGTGCTAGTGAGTTACTGCCACACTTCAGCAATTCATGTGTGTATCTCTGTCAGGGTGAAGATTAATCCCCGAGTCTGGGAAGAAGCTGGCTCTCCTGGCAGGATCTCAGGAAGCATATGAGGTTATAACTGCAGAAGTGGAGAGCTGGATGGTAACAAAAGCCACAGGAGGAAAAGGAGCCAATTCTCAGGTGATCTAAGTTGGCTGCAGCTTGGTTTGTGATTTTTTAATTTTCAGATTCCCAAGTCTGAGCACTGCCTTTCCAGGAAAAAAGAAAAAAAAAAATTACCAATCATTTTGCAAAAGCAGACTACCTTTCAGGAGAAACTAAGAAAAATCATAGGTAGATCCACATACCTACAACATAAAGAGAAAAGTAACTAAATACACAATTCCCCTCCTGGGAAATGACCATAGCACCTTGCAGGACCTTCCAGAGGAGCACCCCAGCCCACCTGCGCCTCAGGGCCAGGCCCTTCCTCAGTCTCTATGACTTGGCTGCCCTGCCTGGCCGCAGGAAGCCCACAGTCTATGGTCTGCAGAATGAAATTAATGGGGATAATTCTGTCATCTATTCAAATAGAATTCGAGTCTCAACTCTCAATACTTCTCATCATCCTCCTTTATTTTTATTTTTATTTATTTTTCTTTATTTATTCATGAGAGACAGAGAGAGAGAGAGAGAGAGGCAGAGGGAGAAGCAGGTTCCCAAGGAGCAGGGAGCCCGATGTGGGACTCGATCCCAGAACCCTGAGATCATGACCTGAGCCGAAGGCAGACGCTTAACCATCTGAGCCACCCAGGCGCCCCAATCCTCCTTTAATTTTCAACTCTGAAAATCTGATGCCATGTCTTACCAGTTTAAAAAAACAATGTACAAAATATCACATAAATAAAGACAAGAGACCAAAAAATTCTTTTCTAAACAAAAGCCTTAACATTTATAAACTCCAACTAAAAACCCATAAGAACCTGCAGTTTTTGCACTTCAATCCATATGCTAAATAGACATGGTTAATCACAGGTATCTTTGGCAGTATTCTTTTTTTAAGCTTTTATTTAAGTAATCTCTACACCCAACCTGGGCTCACAACCCTGAGATCAAGAGTCGCATCCTCTACCAACTAAGCCAGCCAGGCGCTCCGCTTTAGCAGTACTTTTTATTTGTGGCATAGCTGTTACATCTAATGCATTACATAACACATACAAGTCCATTTTAAAACAAATTACTTTAAAATCTGACCTATTAAATATGTGACACAGACTGGCTGTTCTGCTGCACTACTTAAATGCCTGCTATATTCACAGCAGTTACCTATAAAACACACAATCTTTATGTGCTGGCACTAAATTTCTACACCTCCAAGGGCTAATTCTAGGCTGATCAATTAGTACACAAACCTTCTCCACCCTCGTCCCCTCCATCTACTTAGCTCTAACCATTCTGAGCATCTGCTACATATAGATCCTTTTATTTGAGGTATATCTACTTACAACATGCTACAAAGTTACTGTGATATTAGGTTAGTGTTTAAAACAGATACAATGACAGCCAAAAAAAAAAAAAAATCATCATCCCATTTGGGAAGAATTGTGAAAATGGTGTTAACGACTAAGATACAAAAAGCGAAAAGTACTAATAGTAAAAGCACAATCAAATTTACATCAACTCTAACTTTTCTTATTTACAGTTAAAATCAAGGAAAGAACAGAAAACCATTTCATCACAATAAAGCAGCGTAAGAGATGGCAGCATCATAAATCAAAGCTGTAAAAAAGAAGCAAGCAATTACTCTATGCTCATTACAAAATAGTATGCTGGAAAAAAACAGTCAGGATTGTAATTTGCTCTTATAAAGCAATAATTCACCATATATACAGTCTTTGCCTACAAACGAAGAACCAAAGAAGAACACTCTTAAGCAGAGTTTCCAGCAGAAGGGTTTGTTCAGAAGACATTAATGCAGAGAGGAAAAAAACCCTCAATTTGCTAATTAGTTGAAACTGTTTGTCTGCCAATTCAGCTGGGAAATGGTGCATTAGAAAAAATACCTCCCACAAACAACTTGTTAATAGAGTCACTGCATGTGTAGCTAAAGAGATCATACCCAACTACACCACTGGATAACAAAATAGAAGAGAAAGAGATGTTTCTTTTAACAAAAGTAATCCAGCTAATAAATGACGAGGGAATGACAGAATCTCTAATAAATCAATTAATGGATCTAAGTGTTGACCATCAATAACAGCTTACATCAATCACAAAACAAAAGACAACCTGAGGGGCACCTGGGCGGCTCAGTCGGTTAAGTGTCTGACTTCAGCTCAAATCATGCTCTCAGGGTCCTTGGGGTCCTGGGATTGAGCCCTGCATCTGGCTCGGTGCTCAGCTCTCCCTCTTCCTCTGTCCCTCCCCTGCCCATGCTCTCAAATAAATAAAATCTTTAAAAAAAAAAAAGACAACCTGAAACATTATGTGTCCCCTGATGGAAATACAACACCAACTATGAAAAAGTTGGGGGGGGGGGGAGGTGGAAATCAAACCAGAATTGGATGGAACTTCTAGATCCAACAGAGAAGTCAGAGGAACAGGATAAACATCACCATAGTGACCTCAACTTTTATTTCACACTATACATAAACACTCAAAATGAATCATAAACCTAAATGTAAGAGCTAATATTACAAAAAAAAAAAAGAGCTAAAATTATAAAACATCTAGGAAAAAATAGGAGAAAAATTTTTTGACCTGGGATTGGCAAAGATTTTTTAGATATGACCCCCAAAAAGGCACAAACAATAAATAAAAATTCAATAAACTGGGATTGTATCAAAGTTTAATAAGCCTTTTTGCTCTTCAAAGATTCTATTAAGAAAAAGAAAAGACAAGTCACAAACTGGGGGAAAAATCAGCAAAACATTTATGTCATAAAGGATTTGTATACAAAAACTCTTAGAGGGGCGCCAGGATGGCTCAGTCGGTTAAGCCTCTGACTCTTGGTTTTTGGCTTAGGTCATGATCTCAGGGTCACATTGTGTCCAGGCTCCCTTCTCAGCAGGGAATTGGCTTCCCGCCCCCCACTCTCTCTCTCTCCTTTGCCCTTCCCCCACTCTCATTCTCTCTCATTCTAAATAAATCTTTAAAAAAAAAAAAAACTCACAACTCAATAAACAATCCAATTTTTTTTAAATAGGCAAAAGATGTGAAGTCACTTCAACAAAGAGGATGTATGAATGGCAAATAAGCACATGAAAAGATACTTCGTTAGTCATTAAGAAAAGCAAGTTAAAACCTCAAGGAAATATCATTACGAACCAACAAAAACGGGTAAAGTCAAAGACTAGCAATAGCAAGTGTTCACAAGAGACTGCAGCTCTCACACCATGCTGGTGCAAATGGAAAATGGGACAGCCACTCTGAAAATAGTTTGGCAGTTCCTTAAGAACTTCTTAAGAACTGAATGTTTAAATACAGTTACCATACAACCCAGTAATTCCACTCTTGGCTATCTACCAAAGAGGGATGAAAACATATCCATACAAAGACGTTTACACAAGTGTTCACTGGTATGAACAGGAAACAACCCAAATGTCCATCAATTAGTGAATGGATAAACAAAATATGGTGTATCTACACAATGGAATAATTCTCAGCAATAAAAATGAGTGAACTACTGATACATGCAATAACAAGGATAAATTTCAAAAACATCATATGAAATGAAATATGCCAGACAGACAAGACTACATACTGAATGATTCTATTTACATCAAATTTGCAGAAAAAGCAAAACTGTAGAGAAAAAAGCTTACAGGGGCACTTGGCTGGCTCAGTTGGCAGAGCATGCAACTCTTGATCTCGGGGTTGTGAGTTTGGGCCCCAAGTTGGGTGGAGAGATTACTCAAAAAAATAAAATCTTAAAAAAAAAAAAAAAGCCATCAGTGGTTGCCTGACGCTAGGGCAGAGGCAGGGGTTATTGGTAACTGGTCACAAGATTATTTGGGGGGGGGTGATGGAAGTGTTCTAAAACTAAATTCTGGTGACAGATGATTGTATCAGTTTACTAAAACTCAATAATATCAACAATGGGGAGAGGGGTTCTATACCACCTCAACAGGTGCATATAAATATCAAGGTTCCAGAAACCTCAATTTTTCTTAAATCCTCAGGTCATCCTGAGCAGAAGAATCTCTCACATTCAAACATCCTGAATCCAATAGAAAGTGGCTGGCAGCTCACACTCCCTGTGCTCTCGCCAGTGAGCAGCTCCTCATTTCTAATACAGAAACCACGCTACTGCCCTAGCGAAGGAAGGAAATGAGTGTAGAACAGAAGATCATTACCTGTCTTAAACTTTGTTTTATGTGTCACCGCCCGGTTTATTCTTTGAAAGGTTCAAATATTAGTTGCACTATGTATTGTGCTATTTCTGAACTATAACAAAAAATTACTATTTCAAATTAACTCCACATTCAGTAATTCTGAGGTATTTTCCCCAGTTTAATTTGCATAGAGTAAGTGCTCATTTAAGCACCTGCTGAAATGGCCTGCACCCAACAACTGGGACAAAACCTGGATGCCTGTCCTAAGGGCCCTAAGCCCCACGGTCCAAGACCACTGAGCCACCGAGAACCCGACAGCCACTGGGCTCAAGAGCCCACAAACTCCTCACCTAGTCAGCACCAGCTTGCTAAACCTGGAGCAGGAATTTTCAAAAGAGCCTCCTCTCTTCCCCAAGATATATGGTATTAAGTATACAAACAATAGGAAAATAAAATCATTCAAGTATAATTTAAGCAGGATAGATTAGTTATAGATAGATTTCCAATGGTTGGTTGGTTGTGTGTGTGTGTTCAGTTTTTTTGGGGGGGGGGGTCTTAGCCCAAAATATTTTACAAAAATATATTACATTTTCATTCCAGAAACAGAGCTATTCTTTTTATATCATAGTTCCAAAAGAAAAAAACCTCTACAGGTTCTGCATAACAGCCAACAGCACAAATCAAATTGTAATATTCACACAGAAAAGAACTTAAAATAGTGATAATGCCAACAGGATATTTAATAATATTTTTAAAATTAACTGATAAATAAAGGGTATTGTGGTTTAAAAGTCATAATTTTAGAGATAAATATTGAATTATTTATGAAGTGATGTAAGACTCAACATCTGCTGTAAAATGACGTAGTGAGGGAGACAAGATTGTGTCTACCTGTCAGAACAAAATGTATATACAAAATACACCAGCCATGTGGTGATAATTGTGGAAACCAAGTAATGGGATTTCCTGTTTCTGTATATGTTTACACACTGCCATGATAAAAAGTACAGCATGAAATAAAACTGGATAAAGCAGCCTTCTCAGGGGTTACAACAAAGCTGCAGCAGCATCACCACCAATTGCCTTAAACACAGGAATAAACAGGGTGCGTGGTAAGTGGCGTCCTGACATTCATGGTACCACTCCTCGACTCGAGAACATGCTGCATTCTGAGCAGTGAGAGAGCGGGTTCTCAGGACGAATATCCAAAATTACATTGTACTACATCAAAACACAGTCTGTATTCTAGAGACCTTTCCGGAAAAATCAATGATACTTAACAAGTATGTACTCACTAAAAGATCATCACTGTTACCTGGATATTTCCAATTTCTGACAATTCTTTTATTGAAACACCTCTTCTTTCAACAATGAATGTTAAAGCTAGAACAGTAAGAGAAAAAAACTGGTCTATCATTGGAAATCCATCTTTTGAAGTTTTAATATGGGATTTTAACTGAAAAAGAAGCACTATCACCAACTGCTAGGTCACACTTAGGTAAATAGATATTCATGGTTCCTCCTGTTTTATGCTCTCATAGCATGAGACATCTTTCCTTCACAGCACTCAAGGGCATTTCTTTCTTCTTCTTTTTTTAGTGAATTGCTTTTAACGACAGGTAGTTTTATCTTGATTTTCCTTTTTAGTTATGGTAGATAATCAACTGGCTGATTCCTGAAATTTTGAGACAAACTTCTTTATCACTCACGTACAAAAAAGAATTGCTGGATCTTAAGTCCCTCAAGCTTTCAGTAGCATGATCACTCACCTGCACCACCTTGGACATCCAACTTGACCCAGACAATACATGCATCTGCTAAGCTGAAACAATCCATACCTGGTACCAAAATGGGTCAAAGGGAGGGACAAAAAGGGTTGCAACCGTCTCAGTCTTAAGTCTCCTTGACAACAAGGTACTCAAAAGCAGAAGGGTGTTCATCTTTTGCTGAGGCAAGGGACAGGTAAGTCAGATGCGCTGTGACTTAATAAAATGCAATACTGGTACAGAGTAGTAATTTTTTTTCTTTCAGTGCAAATTCAGATTTTTTGTGTTTCTGAAAAGCCAGAGTTTTTTTTGTTTCTAAATTCTTGGGAGTAGGGTTGAATGCAGTCAGGTCACTTTTCTTATCAACCAGAAAAAACTTACTGCATATGGTCCCATACTTTGAGGGCCTGAATGCCAGTTGAGAAAACCTCACAGTGACATAAGAGGACAAACAAGGACTACTAAATACTCTGGAGAGACTGTACCCATGCCAGGAGTAAAGCACAGGGAGGCCTCAGTTTAAAAGCCAGGTCCAGAATGAAGATGTAATTTTGCAAAACGGGGAAGATGAAGACAGTTCCAGGCAAAGGATAAGAGCAAAGGCACAGGGATGGGAAAGTGCAATGTGAGTCTCAGACACAGTGACTAGACCAGTTTGGTTTGGGTTGAGAGCTTCAGGACAAGTAATAAGTCAAGACCGGGAAGTGAGGTTGGGGCTAGCCTACAGGTATTACTTATCAAGGGTTTAGACTTCAACCTGAAGGAAATACGGGCACACTCAAGGTCTGTGACTAGAGTTCAGTGATCTGAAAGTAAGTAGAGTGTACATATAGAGAGATGGGCAGTGATGTTCAGGAGAAGAGCCTGGAAGCTAGTTCAGGGGATGCTTCCTTAGTAATTCTAAAAAGACCAGAAATACAAGAGAAAGTGATGGGAAAGAAATACTTCATTTATAGAACACATCTACAATTCACAAAAGACTTTTGCTTAAATGATCTTGTTTTACCCTCAGAACAATTTGTAAAGCAGAACGTGTCATTTCACATGTAAGAACTACCGCTCAGGACATTTCCTTTCATGACCGTCACTCCGTGTTTCTGTGACTGTCTCTTCTTAACCACTAGACTGTAAGCTCTCTGAGGGTACTGCAGGGACCATGTTGATTTTTGTTTGCCCCAGTAACCCTGCTCCTTTGCAAAGAGCCCTGCTTGGTGCCTGACTCTGGGAGATATTATATTATGTCATAGATGAGCCAGCAAATGAAGACAGCATTTCTTCTTCCGCTCTCATTTCAATGATAATGAAAATGCTTTTTCAATCAAAAATGTTTTCTCTATTTTGTTTTGCTTTGTTTTAAATGATTGTTCTGACAATGAAAAGGCCTTCAAAATTACAATACTTCTCTTTGGCACTTAGACAAAAAGACTTCTTTCTCCCTCAGGTAGGAAAAAGAAGAAATGCACAAAAGGGAATCGCAGGTTCTCTGCCACCTTCCCAGTAGTATCAGAAATTCATTCCCAGTGATATATTACCAAGGATACAAAAAAAGGTTAACATTTGGTAGTTATTTTTTCAAAAATGTTCTATTTTCTTGCAGAACGAACTGGATACTAAGATAAATAACCATGTGCATGAGCACCTACAGTGCCGAGGTAAGAAACTCTGGCCTAGGACACTTGTGCCAAAAAGCAAGAAAATGCTCCAGAGAATAATGGAGGCGGGTCAAAAGAACAAAGAAGTGAGCCTGACAGAGCTCCTACTGGCCAAATCTGGGATAATTTACACATCAACATAAGTAATGAGAATAACAAAGTTATAGCTCATTGAATAAAATAGAAAAAAATGAGTCCATATTGACATAAATTTATAATAAATAAACTGAGAGCTTGATGAAGAATGGGATAGGTTCAAAGCACCTACCCACAAAATGCTAATTAATTACAAAATACTCATTAATTACAAATAAGATCTAATGAGACACAGCACCATTTCTGTGATATTCCTGCCAAAGATTCATAACCTGGGTTTACTCTTGAGAAAACATCAAACAACCCCAAACTGAGGGATATTCTACAAAATAACAGGCCTGTATTTCCAAACAAAATAACAGAACTAATTTCTAAACACATCAAAATCACCAAAACCATGAAAATCAAAAGAAAGCCTGAAGAAGGCTCATCGGTTCAATGCAAAGCATGATTCCTAACTGGTTCCTTCTGCTCCCACCAGACGAGGGAGGGTGGTGAGGGCGGGAGAGGGGAGGCTTCACTGGGGCAACTGGTCGAACCTGACTGTGGTCTGAGGAGTACTCACTATGTAGGAGGATGTCCGTACAGTAGGACACACATACGAGGGTCTCCCGGAGAGATGGAGCATGAGATGGGCAGCCTACTGCCAAAGGCTGGAGGGGTAGGGGACAGTTCTCTCCTGTACTTACAACTTTGCTCTGTTTTTCATGGTTTCAAAATTTTTTAAATCTTTTAAAAATAATTAGTATCTCTCCAAAGTGAACGTAATAATCTTCACATATACATATATATTCTTTCCAACACAGTGTTCTCTTTGTAGGAAGAGTACAAAAAGAGTCTGGCACTGGAGTACTAGGGAAGTACTGTGAATAACGTTGCGTAACAAAACACGGAAACAAAAACCAGGCTTTCTGCATAGGAACTCTGGCTTCAAACTCCAGTTCATCGCATACAAATTCATGACCCTGGAAGATTTTTCACCCTTCTGGGTCTTACTATCCCAATCTATAAAGTGGGAATGCCACCTTTTTGTGCAGAGTGGTCCTGAGGATGAAATGAGATGGTTCAGAGAGGCGTGTTTGAGAATGCCTTCCAGGTTATAAGCCCTCAAAACTAGTTCTCTGCCACTCCAAGCAATCTACTCACAGCTTGTGTCCAGTTGGGAAGTCTGCACCTCAGTAAGCCTGAGAAGTAGGCTTACTAATACCAAACAGCTCTTCCGGCTAAAGGGATATGAAAGATCCCTTTATTCCAGTACCCTTGCTTTCTGGATCAGCAAATGAGACCCTGGACTCCTGCTAGGCGGAGTTGAGCCACTGCCCACCCCAGAGAAGCCGGCGTCGGTCTGCAGCTCTGAGCACTGGCACACACGCTCATCTCACCCTCACGGAACTCTGACGCAAATACCATCATAACTGAGCAGGTGAGGAAACCAAGGCTCAAGCAAGATTAACAAACTTACTCAGAATTCAGGTCTTTCTGACTCCAAAATTCATGAAATTTCCCACTAAATGCCATCTTTGTTATTTCCAAACATGATTAAGAAAGGGGTGCCTGGGTGGCTCAGGTCATGGTCCCAGAGTCTGGAATCGAGCCCCGCATCGGGCTCCCTGCTCCGCGGGAGGCCTGCTTCTCCCTCTCCCACTCCCCCTGCTTGTGTTCCCTCTCTCGCTGTGTCTCTGTCAAATAAATAAAATCTTAAAAGACAAGACACCAGATGCATATGTTTAAAAGCTTTTCTGTACCCTATGTACTCAAGCTATGAGACTCTTACTCCCATGGTTCCCAAAATGTTATCCCTGTAAAACAGAAACTATTTAAGCCCTAAGTCTCTGTCCATCAACATCCTCAGCGATTTACAATAATCTTATTCACTGTCCTATCGCAGACTTGTTTAGGAGAATCAGCAACAGCGCTAAATAAGGTACATTTCTTAAAATGTCTTCCTACCTTCCTACCTAGTTTCTCTTATTCCCACTTTTTTTTTAAAGTTTATTTATTTATTAGTAATCTCTACAACCCAACGTGAGGCTCGAACTCACAATCCAGAGATAAAGAATCGCATGCTCTTCTGATTGAGCCAGCCAGGCGCCCCCTATTCCCACTGTTTAGAGCAAGGTTCTTAACCTGGAGTCCTAGGGTCCACAAAGAGAACTCGGGGGTCCATGAATTTGAGTGAAAGGAAGTTACTTCCTGTTTCCATTAACCTCAAACTGAAATTTAAGATTGCCTTCAAACACAAATGTAGGCAACCAATCACAGCAACATTACCAGTAACTGTAACTGTGTCACCACAGAGAGAAGAGATATTTTCATATCACATTACAGATGTTGCAGATATATATAACTAATTTCCTTTATAATCCTATGGATTGTATTTGTTTAAAACCATTAATCTGAGAACAGGTCTACAGGCTTCACTAGCTTACCAAAGGGGTACATGAATACCAAAAAGCTTAAGAACCCCTGGTTTTGAAAAACAACGTTCTTAATCTGCTGAGAATTTGAGAGACCACTGGGAGGGGGGGCGGGGAGAGAAGCTTGATGCCGGATAATATAATTCTTTACTCTATGAGTAAATTTGGCTTTTAAACACATGAGTGTTCCATTCAACAAGTATTTTCTGGTTCCTAGACTGTGCTCTACTGTGTAGCAGCTACAAAGATAAAACATTATCCCTTTACCTCAAACTAGTGGGAAAGAAGACAAAAGCAAGCAACAAGGTAGAATAACATAAATACTGAAAGAGAAGGACAATAGAAACCTTTGAACTCAAACAATGGATTCTCTCATTCTTACCAAACAAACAAGGCACACGTGGGAAGGAGAGAAGAATCAGAAAACTGTTCTGGCTCTCAGATGCTCCTACAGCCTGGAGCACAGCAGGGGGGGGGGGGGGGTCAAAGGGGGACAGGTATCAAGAGGGAGCAGCTGGGTAGTGACTGCACACTGCTGTCCAGCCAGCGGAAAATGGCTCAGGGGTCCTGATTCAACCCTCTGTCGAGCTGGTAGGCCTTTTCTATTCCTGAAATGCTTTTGGGAAAGGAAATTATGTAAGAAGTTTGCTTAATTTTCTGTACATAAAGTAAATAGGAAAAATGCACAAGGGGGTAAGTGGAGCCATGTTTCAAAGTAAGATGACATTCACTTAATTTGTACAACCAAAATACAGTATGACTATCTAATGACATTTTATTTATGGCATAGTATTTGCTTTATAGTACCTGCCTCTAGAAGTGGCAAATGGGCCTCTCTCTGTATAAGTAGAACCTAACTCATAAAACAAGATATTTAAATAAGGTAATTTGTTCAAAGCTTCCCCCACTGAATTTTAATTCCGTAATATCTGCTATACCCTACCAACAAAAGGACACCAGGTAAAAGATAAAACCATCCTAGGCAAAGACCATTAACCTTATGACATCTATTCCATATCTTCATCTTTAGAATTGTTTCCCAGTATTTACCAACGCAATTAGAAACCAACATGTTTACAATGTTTGCTTGACCATTCTCACGACTTACCTCCGACCACTACGGAGCAAAAACACTCCTTTGTTCCTGGCACTACCCCAGGGATGGCCAAATGTGCTACAAAGCTCAGTCTTGCCTTGCCCTAAAGGATTTTACAATTAGGGACAGAGCCATGGGGGGGATTTTCTGAAAGGCAATGCATTAGAAAACAAGCTGCACAGAGAAAAGAGAGTTAACTGTGAGTCAAGATAGCTGCAAACAGCTTCATCAAAATCAGCACAGGAGCTTCATCTTGAAGGATGGAAAGAACCTTGGAAAGCCAGAGGAGAGTGGAAGACATGCCCACCAGAGCAAGCAGCATGCAAAAGCCAGCAAGGCAGGCATGAGGCTGGCATGAGCTGTGTGGGGGATGGTGGCCGGGGTGGTATATGCTTGCATGGAAGGTGGCAGGAGAGCTCAGTCCCTCGGTGTACAGAATAATAAGGCCACACAGGAGAGTGTAAATAACATGCAAAAGTCATACACTCCACAAGAGACACTGGATAGGAAAGACCCGAGGAGTACTACATTTTAAAGTTTATCTGTCACCTGCCAACACACAAGTATAGGACAGTGCGGACTGGAGGCAGACCAGCATGAAGGTGCTGACTAGTCCAGGGATAAGCTCTTGGCGCAGACAAGCAGCCATCAGAGCGGCAAGAAGAGACTAAGCCTGAGAGACATTTCAAAGGAGGAAGAGAAAAATCAAAGATGACTCCAAATGTTATCATGTCAAAGGCCAGACGGCGAAGAAGAACTGAGATCTGGGAGGGGGGCGCGTTCCACTGGGACGCTACCCGAGATGCAGAGTCCCCGGAGCAGCGGAAGGCAGAAGGCGGGGCGCGCAGCGGGGCACGCGGCGAGGGAGGAGTCCCTGGGCGCTCGTGCCGGTAGCTGCGTATCAGAAACTCAGGGACGAGGGAACCGTAAGGGCGGAGCCACGAGCCCGCTCACTTTGTGTACCTTACACAGAGAAGAAATCCAGAGGTAAGAAGCAAGAAGGCTTCCCCTCACAAAGAGTGAACCACCAACAAAGCCAAGTAGGAAAGGAAGTTCAAGGGAGAAGGAAGACTCAGAAAAGGGTGCTGGTCTGGCCAGCGTGAAGACCACTGGTAACTGCTGGGAAGCCCCGGTGGGCGGCAGAAGCAGGGGCCGTGGTGTGGGTGGCTGAGAAGAGAATGACTAAATACAAAGTGAATGCAATAAATGGAAGTGAGTGTGTATTTGGATACCTGGGCAGCAAATGAACAAGATTTAGTAGCGGCTTAAGAAGGGCAGCAACATTGTGTAGTTCTCGCAATCCTTTGTTTATCTTAGTAATTAGGAAAACACTGACCAATAAACCCAAAGGTCAAGATTTAGGCCCAACCTTCATATTATTCAAGGTGCTCGAACTGAAGGAAAGTGACAGGCATATTTTTGTTTTTGCAAGCTCAATTTCAATTCAGCTATCAATATAATAAAATATGCTGATTAGAGCATATTCCACCTGCTTTACAGTTGAAAAGCTAACATCTCTCAAAACCGAGTGCTAAAGAGACTAATAACAAAAACACAGAGATTGTTATGCTATTAAGAAATTAAATATTTTATACTATCTTCCCCAAATCCTAAATCATGTTTTTATAAATAAAACATCCAAAAGACTAATCAAAATCATCTAGAAATTTGCTGGGAGCCTGGCTGGCTCAATTGGTGGACTGGGTGACTCTTTTGAGTTTGAGCCCCATGCTGGGTGTAGAGATGACTTAAAAATAAAATCTTAAAAAATCATCTAGAAGCTTGCTATAGGTTTGGATTATAATGTTGGCAAAAACACTCACTGGTTCAATGGAAAATATTCTTCCATCTGCTCTCAGTGCGGAGCCTTAAATGGAGGTAGACAGTCTGACCCATTCACAAAACATGCCTAGTTACAACTTACGCATTAGTTTGTACTCAAAATAACAAAAGTATTCATTCTTCAATCTTTTACCTAAAGAATAAACTCTTCTAACAGAGGGGGCCATGAGTAACAGATCAACCTAGAACGGGAAGAATATGGCATCATGGGTACAACTCTTAGTGGCATACATGACTGAGTTGTTCAAAGCCGACCCAAGGCAAGCATTCTGCTAAATTCATCTATCCTCCACTGTTTCAAAATTTCATAATACTGAACACAATGCAAGAACTTTACTCCAGATAAAAGAATCCAGACAACAGAGTCCTCACAGATTCTTCAGTTCATTCAAACTCTAACAGACATTTACTATCCTTAATGAGTCATTAACTCAGGATGCAAACCTCACTTGTTAAAAAACATGACCTGATACCATCTCATCTTACATAAAAAAAGAGACGTTTTCTCACCTAAGGACATAGTAATGGTTTTCAACCAAAGGGGGAAAAAGTTTTATAATTATTTTCCCCTGCCTTTTACCAGAAACATTTTCACAAATTTGTTGCAAAAAAACACATTTTACTTTAGAATATAATCATGACTTCTAAAAATCTTCTGTGAAGAATTTTTTTAAAAGACTTTATTTGGAGCACCTGGGTGGCTCAGTCAGTTAAGCATCTGCCTTTGACTCCCATCATGATCCCCGGGTCCTGGCTCCCTACTCAGCAGGGGGCCTGCTTTTCCGTCTCCTCTCCACTTGTGCTGTCTCTATCTCCGTCCCTCTCTCTCAAATAAATAAATAAAATCTTTTAAAAATAAAAATAAAAGACTTTATTTTAAAAGAGAGAGAGAAAGAGTGTGTGGTGGCAGGGCGGGTGGCGGGTGCAGCGAGGGGGAGAGTGAGGAAGAAGCAGACTCCTCTCTAAGCACGGAACCCAAGGTGGGGCTCGGTCCCACAACCCTGAGACCACGACCCAAGACGAAACCCAGACTTGGACACCCAACTGACTGAGCCATCCAGGCGCCCCTTCTGGAAGAATTTTTCATGACTTATACCTTGAAATAGAAGAATCTAGAATTGGGGTTCTGGGTGGCTCAGTAGGTTAAGTGTCTGCCTTTGGCTCGGGTCGTGATCCCAGGGTCCTGGGATCGAGTCCCACATCAGGCTTCCTGCTCAGCAGGGAGCCTGCTTCTCCCTCTCCCCAACCCCTGCTTGTGCTCTCTCAGTCTCTCTCTCTCATAAATAATAAATAAATAAATAAATAAATAAATAAATAAATAAATAAATAAAATCTTTTAAAAAAAGAATCTAGAATTGACAAAAAACAGTGTGACTCCTAAGAATTAAGAGTGATTTAAAATTGCACCATTTTTGTCATATTCTAGGAAATGCTTATTAACTAAGTATATTACTATGTTTATTTTGTTTTTTTCTTTTGCCAAAATGTTCTAGTTTTGTTTCTATTAGATAAGAATCAGTTAATTTGTTTCTTTATTTCAGGAAGAAACATGGCTTATTTTCTATAAAATCTGTCTTGAGGTGAAGGAGGAAGAGAGCTGACACCTGAATACTCGAGGCTACGCTACATGACGCCTCATCCATTCCACCACTCTCTGAAATATTCCCATTTTACAGGTAAGGAAATGAGGCTTAAAGAAGTTTTTAACTTGCCCAAGGTTACAGAACCAGTAAGTGATAGCCAAATCTAAAACCTAAGTTCATTCTCCACATACCCAGCTGCAATTCAAAAATCACAATCTTTACAAACTTTTTCCAAAATGGATTTCTTCATCTTCTGTCACTTCCTCTTAGACATTTTACTGCACATTCTAAAGCCTCAATTCAGGAAAGAAGACAGACCACTTCGCAGAAAGTTTTTAGAACCACGAGCCAATGAATCACTGAACAATAAATAAAAAATCCACCTGAGAGTTGTCATAGGTTAACAGGTATTCCTTGGTAAAAAGCTCTGAAAAACAGCACATCTGGTCTGTCTGAACTGTCCAGCCATTTTACATTTCTTCTACCCACATCACAAAATCCCATGTCCCAGTGCCTGACAGGGTGTCCCAGGCTCCCTTAGGCCTGGACTCCTGAGAGCAGACAGGCCCTCAGTGAGTACTGATGGAGTGAGGGACTGAATAAAGACACAGCAGGCATGAACTTCAATACAGCAGAGAGAAATTATGAAGTTGGAGGACCCCAAAATGAAAACCTAAAGCAAACTCAGCTGGGGCACCTGGCTGGCTCACTTGGTAGAACATGAGACTCTTGATCTTGGGGTGAGGAGTTCCAGTCCCACATTGAGTGTAGGGTTTACTTAAAAAAGGTTTATTTTTTATTTTTTTTATTTTTATTTATTTTTTAAAGATTTTATTTATTTATTTGACAGAGACAGCGAGAAAGGGAACATAAGCAGGGGGAGTGGGAGAGGGAGAAGCAGGCTTCCCGCGGAGCAGGGAGCCCAATGCGGGGCTTGATCCCAGGACCCTGAGATCATGACCTGGGCTGAAGGCAGACGCTTAACTGACTGACTGAGCCACCCAGGTGCCCCCAAAAATGGTTTTTTTAAAATAAGGCAACCTCACCTCAATAAAAATCACTTAAAAAGCCAAAATCATCTCTGAGTCATAAAAATTAATAGACTTGCATCTATTCATTTTCTACAGTCAACTGTTAAATACTGGCATAATTGATGACTGTGTACGGCATCTCCCTGTGGTTTTTCTTTGTGTGCAGTCTTGTTTTTCTTTGCATTTCATTGTGTTTTAATGTCTATTTCCCAAATTAAAGCCACAAGTATGGCTATAAACAAAAAGAGAGAGACAGACATTAACAAGTGTCAGCAAAGTTGTGGAGAAACTGCAACTCTCATACATTGCTAGTGGGGATGTCAAATGACACAACCACTTTGGAAAAACAGTTTGGCAATTTCTCAAAAAAGTTAAACATAGAGGGGCACCTGGGTGGCTCAGCTGGTTAAGTGCCTGACCCTTGATTTCAGCTCAGGCCATGATCTCATGGGTCATGAGATCGAGCCCCCATCAGGCTCTGCGCTGAGCGTGGAGCCTGCTTAAGATTCTCTCGCCCTCTCCCTACCAGCCCCCCTCCTCTCTCTCTCTCTAAAAAATAATAATAATAATAATAGTAATAAATAAAATAAAAATAAGAGAGAAAATAAAGTCTACAATTATTTGTCAATTTTCTGCCTCAGATGGCCAAGTATGCAGTGGGGAAGAGTTATTTCATCAAAGACAATGTATCTGTTTCTGTCTTTAGTTAGACTGCTGTCTTTTTGGGAGCCATACCTTTAGCAGCAAAAGAAGAGAAAATACAGAGCATTCTAAGATCCAGAACACAGTCATTAACAAATTAAAGCACAAAGGAAGAAAAAGTACTAGAATTCGAAGTTCACACTCCTCACTCCAGAGGAGCCACCTGCTCACTCACCATCAGACCCCATGGCCCCTCTGGGCTCCAGGAACCTTATGGCCACAGCCTGGAAGATGGCAGAGCCAGCCTCCCCGCCACAGTCCAGCGGAGGTCGGGATGAGCACATACACCTTGTAAAGCAGACAGAACTTTCACAAAGTGGTTGTACCATCTCACACCCAGCATCGGTGAAGAAAGCTCCCATGGCTCCACACACCTACTTCCTACAGTGAGATTTAAACATTTTTGCAAATCTACTGAGTATGTCATGGTATCTCACTGTGTTCTAATTTGCATGTTTTGTATAAGAATTTGGTCTCTGGACAAAAAAGGAAATTTTTGAAAATTTTGAAAATGCTGGAGTCATTTTACTGTCCATGACTACTAATATAGTGATGCTTACTTTAAGAGTTCACTTATTTACTCATTCACACTTATCAAGTGGTGAACAAGACAAAGTCCCTGTGGTCTTGGGGGATCACAGTCTAACCTGCTTACAGCAACCTCCCATGCCCCTTCCACATGACTCAGTCTTTCACGCTTAATAAACAAAAACCCCCTCAAAGGGCAGAGGAAAAGGACTCCAACATGTTACACTGTCAAGTTTAAGGCTGAACCTGAAAAGCAACTTGGGAGAAGTTCCAGCATTCACACCGAGAGGACCTCATGAAATAAGCATCCCCATGCCCCTTTCCTTCTCTTGCAGCTTAGACCTCCACTTTTCAAAAAACATTAACAATATTTCGAAAGTACTACCCTTGACAAAATGAGTGTGACTTTTTGTAAGCATCTGTGTATACCCTGTGCTATTTCTAAACCTTCTCCTCTCCTTAAAGAAGATGCATCTCCACGGACAACAAGTAGCAGTAAACTCCTGCCTCCTCGTTTCTTTAATACAAATTGGATGTCTACTCACATTCAGAAAACTGAAGAACACAAGAGCCAGGAGAGAATATAAAGTTACTTAAGCAGAGCCATGTGAGGGTGCCAGGAACTTCCTTTATTTTCCCACCACCTGCGTGCATCTGCTCCCATCCTTCAGACAAAGGGAAATCCCTTCCCGGAGGCTTCCAGATCCCCCCTCCCACCCACTTCATAACACAAAACCTTCAGTATTCCTTTGGTACTCCATCCCCTCTGAGCAGCACGCAAACACACTCTAATGCTCCATGCCAGGAAGAAAAGAAAACCTCTAGTCACCCCTCAGCCCTTCTCTGCCCCCTTCACAGTTAAGATGTCTCATCTCAGAGGCTGGTCCACACATGCCACTCCTCACTTCCTCCCCAATCTGGCTACCATCTATCCTAACACACTAATGTGGCTATTGGCCAGGCCCCTGTGACCTTCCGATCACCTAACCCAATCTAAGGCCCCTATTGACTCAGGAAACTGTCCCTCATCCTCAAAGTGTTTTCTTCTCTCAGCAACTTGACACGCTCTCCTGGTTCTCCTTCCCTCAATCCAGTCCTTCTCAGTCTGCTGGCTCCTCCTGAACCACACCAACTAAACCTGGGCCTTCCAGGAGCGAGTGCTGAGTTCTCTGCTCCCTACATGCATCCGACATTCTCTTCCTAGGTGATGTCATGCAAATCTGTGACGATGAGTACTACCAATATTATGAGGTCTTACTCTCTGAGCTCCAGACACATATGTCCAAGTACTCATTTGGAATCTCCACTTCAGTGTTCTACAGAAAACCAAAGCTGAGCTCCAATTTACTCCCTAACTCAACTCTCCCTGGCTTCCCCACTTTAGTACTATATAACCAACCAAGCCCAGATACCAACCATCGCCCTAGCTATTAGCAAATCCTATTGAGTCCACTGTCCCCACATACCTTGAAATCAACCACTCCTCTCCATTCCCGCTGCCATCATCCTAATTCGAGCCACCTGGACTACTCCAGGAGCCTTCAAACCACCTCCCCTCTCACTCCCAGAAAGCCATTCTCCGCAGAGCAGATATCTTTTTTTTTCTTTTTAAGAATTTTCGAAATTTTGGGCGCCTGGGTGGCTCAGTCGTTAAGCATCTGCCTTCGGCTCAGGTCATGATCCCAGGGTCCTGGGATCGAGTCCTACATAGGGCTCCCTGCTCCACGGGAAGCCTGCTTCTCCCTCTCCCACTCTCCCTGCTTGTGTTCCCTCTCTCGCTCTCTCTGTCAAATAAATAAATAAAATCTTAAAAAAAAAAAAAAAAGAATTTTCGAAATCTTAATAGCAGACAGGTATCTTTTAAAAGGCAAAGCAGATCCTGTCACGATCCTACTTAAAGCCTTTCAGTAGCTTACTAAATAATAAGCTCCAAACCCCTTCCCAAGATCTACAAGGCCCTGCAAGATCTAGTGCCTACTTAGACCACTGCTGCTTCCTTCCATTCATACTCCCTCTATCGGTTTCCACTTCACCGCAGAGTCTTTTCTACCTCAGGGCCTCTGCAAGTGCTGCTCCCTTGCCCAAAGTACTCTCCTCACAGCTGTTTCTCACCCTGCACCTCTGAAATCACCAGCATTTTTTTTCTAATCACCCCATTGAGCACGTCCCCATCTTACTCTCTGCCATATCACTCAGTCTACCTGCCAAGAACTTGACGCCAATACTAGATTCTATTTATGTCCGGGCTGTTCTGCCATCCCCCAACCCTCCTGCAGGGTAGGCTCCCACCTTGTTAGCGTTGTACATGCAGAGCTGATGAATATCTGTAGGATGGACGGCGGAAAGGAGAGACAAATCGAGGGTGGAGGAAGGACAGAGAAAGAGAAGGGGAGAAAACATTTCCAAACTATATCTAGCTTCCACCAGTTTTATAACCTAGATTTGTACTTCCCATAAGTGAAAGCAGAGGTTCCTCATTGGCTAAGCTGAGCCTACCAATAATATTCTGTATTTGACTTCACCTATTCATCAAGTACTGCTCTAGACAATCTGCCTATCTCATACTCAGTGCATTTACAACTAGTTTCAGGAGTTACTAGGGCATACCTAAACTTGTAATGTAAATTGAGAAAAATATGCCTAAAACATAATGCCAAGAAGAAGAAAAGATAAAATCCAAGTGTTTCATGCTTAAATTCATTACAAAATACCTCTAAAATAACAAAACATTAATGTGGCATGATCTGTATACAGAGATATATTACATTACTATCTCTTCATTTGTGTATGTTTGAAATGTTCCATAATAAGAAGTAAATAAATAAAAGCACATGCCTCTAAGAAGTTAAGAGTAAGGGTCTCTGAATCACAGACATTTTCCTGGCTCATGTGCACCCCACTTGGAGATTTAATTTAAATGAGTGTGTAACAGTTTCTAAAGGTGTTTTCCTAAGACATCAGCTCCTTGGGAGCATCTGAGGGCACAGGAAAACAGGACCGCCCTCCCACCTGCTCTGGTCACACCCTCCCAGCCCCAGCACCGTCAGCCCAGCACCTTCTTAGGAGAGCCTCCAATAACCACAGCTCAAAAACGGAGCAACTTCAGGGTAGGAATAAAATCATTTAAAAGGGGGAGGTAGTCCTACACTGTTGGTGGGAATGCAAGCTGGCGCAACCACTCTGGAAAACAGTATGGAGGTTCCTCAAAAAGTTGAAAATAGAGCTACCATACGATCCAGCAATTGCATTACTGGGTACTTACCCCAAAGATACAAATGTAGGGATCTGAAGGGGTACATGCACCCCAATGTTTATAGCAGCAATGTCCACAATAGCCAAACTGTGGAAAGAGCCAAGATGTCCATCAACAGATGAATGGATAAAGAAGAAGTGGTATATATATACAATGGAATATTATGCAGCCATCAAAAGGAATGAGATCTTGCCATTTGCAACGACGTGGATGGAACTGGAGGGTGTTATGCTGAGCGAAATAAGTCAATCAGAGAAAGACATGTATCATATGACCTCACTGATATGAGGAATTCTTAATCTCAGGAAACAAACTGAGGGTTGCTGGAGTGGGGGGTGGGGTGGGAGGGATGGGGTGACTGGGTGATGGACACTGGGGAGGGTATGTGCTCTGGTAAGCGCTGTGAATTGTGCAAGACTGTTGAATCACAGATCTGTACCTCTGAAACAAATAATGCAATATATGTTAAGAAAAAAGAAGAAGATAGCAGGAGTGGAAGAATGAAGGGGGGGAAATCAGAGGGGGAGACGAACCATGAGAGACGATGGACTCTGAAAAACAAACTGAGGGTTCTAGAGGGGAGGGGGGTGGGAGGATGGGTTAGCCTGGTGATGGGTATTAAAGAGGGCACGTTCTGCATGGAGCACTGGGTGTTATGCACAAACAGTGAATCATGGAACACTACATCAAAAACTAATGATGTCATGTATGGTGATTAACATAACAATAAAAAATTTTTTAAAAAGGGGTGAGGTAGTGGAAGCATGCAGAAGAGAAAAATAAATGGTTTTTGCTTAAATTCAAACAGAACGTTTTTCTCATAGAATTTTGATGAGGTAATATTTCTTTCTAATGTGGTGTTTCAAATTCAGACAGGGACTTTCAGAAGACTAAAAAGGCAAATACACCAGGGGCCATCCCCCTTCCCTCCCCAGTACAGTTCCTCCTCTCGAGGATTCCTTCTCTATAGCATTAAATAAAATGTTACAGCTGCCAGTAGTAAAAACGCAAATATTAAGCCTCATTTATTCAGTGGCACCAAAAAAAAAAACAGAAGAATCTAAGCTGCTCTGGCAGTTAATTTTTTTGCTATAGAAATTACTCTGGCATATGGGAAAATAAAAATGATAGAAGTTTATTTTCAGTTTGTTTAGATGAAGAAAATAATTTTTAAATCATATTAGAAAATGAAGGGACTGCTGCTAGGTACAATTTTAAGGGATCGATTACATCCTTACAAGGAAATCCATGAACATAATGAGATGGATACAAACCAGCACATGAAAGATCCATTAACTTATGTTTACAAGTAGCACAGGATCATACTTAAATAAAAATAATCAGCATTACAGAAATCCAAAATAACCTGATGAATGAAATAAGCTGGTACTTGAAGATAAATTATTTAATTCATCAAAAACATGGTAAATTAGTCTCTGAAGAGACTTTTTAACATTAACAGCCCTTAGAATTTCAGTTTTTAAGGAAAAAAGGATGTGAATCTCATAAAAAATAAATCATAGTAGGGGCACCTGGGTGGCTCAATCAGTTAAGCGTCTGTCTGCCTTCAGCTCAGGTCATGATCCCAGGATCCTGGGATCGAGCCCTGCGGTGGGCTCCCTGCTCAGGTGGCAAAGTTCTAAATCTATAAATATAATTGCTGCACAGGATTTCATTTTGTTGGGGGGGGGTGGAGGAGGTAGTTTCTTGCCCTATCAAGGACACACTTCACATCCAAGAAACATACCCTCAACCCAGATCCCTGGGCCAGTCTTAATTGGGACCTAGGGAAGTGAGAAAAAGGGCAAAGGGAATAGGGGTCCCACCAATTTCAACCATTTCCACTATTTTCTCCCTCTGCATCATGAGAGATTAAAAAGGCTGTCATCCCTAATAAAAATAAGCTTATTATTGAAAGATCGATGTCATAAATAACGATGAGTACTGAACACGAATATGGTTAGCAATCAAGTATATTTAGACTTTGCTGCCCTTGTTCATAAAGTCAGAAGAGAAAGGAAGGGAAAAGAGGTGCGACAAGATACTGGCCATTCATCTTGGGGGAGTGGGGAGCCAGGGATGATCTCAGCAGCAGAGAAAGGAGCACTTGGTCAGAGGTACCATAAATACAAGCCTGTCACATCACAGGCCTGTAAATGACAGCAGGACTCTGAGTAACGACTCTGTAATCAGATTAGGAGAAGCCAGGATGATCCTTTAGGTGACAGAGATCTAATCTGGGACACAATTGGGCCTAAACACAGATTTACTGAACTCTCGGAAATGAGCACTTAATCATACTAAGAGATCATGGCCACAGTGAAGATATGTTTCCTGTCGTGTTCCATTTCTAGAGGCTGAGTTCAGTTTTGTGGTTCAACATATGGATGTGACTAGGCTAAGTTGGGATTTAATTCTTAGCTTGCTAATGTTTCACTCATGATCGCAGATCTCACCCTGTGCTATTAATTTGGCAACACAGCACAAACGACTCAATTTAGTTTGTTCTACATCTAAGTTTATCTCCCCAAATGAATTAAATGAACATCCCCTGTGCTGGACAGTTTATGTCGGTACTTAGCCCCACACCTACCATTGTAGCCTGACCTGAATCATCGGGCCTGAAATCTACATTCCCAAGTCCCTGGTAGCTGGGCTCCCATGAGGCTCCAGCAGCAACCCTGGCAGGAGTGAACTCCAGCAGCATCGGTGCAAATGGGGGTGTGTGGGCTCTGAGTAATACCACATTCCCCATTTGCTCTTCCAGCCCTTCCTTTTCTATCTCATTCCTAGAATCATACCCCCCTCTTTTTTTTTTTACCCTGAGATCAAGACCTGAGCTGAAATCAAGAGCTGGGATGCTTAACTGACTGAGCCACCGACGTGCCCCGAATTATACCCCTTTTTGACTGAAGCACCTGGAGGGTTTCCCCGACTAGACACTGATAGTCCACCAAATTCAGAATTTATATTATTCACAGACCAAGATGAATCTATGCTATTTCTGTGCTGTGAAATATTCATTCATTCACTCATTCAACAAATTTTTACTGTGCACCTACCATCGGCCAGACCCTGTTAAAAGTGCTAGAGATAGAGCAGTAAACAACACGGACAGGGGGTGCCTGGGTGAACCACAAAACTGAACTCAGGTCCTGGGATCGAGCCCCACATCGGGCTCCCTGCTTGGCGGGAAGCCTGCTTCTTCCTCTCCCACTCCCCCTGCTTGTGTTCCCTCTCTTCTCTCTTTGTCAAATAAAGAAATAAAATTTAAAAACAAAACAAAACAAAACAAAAAAAAACACGGACAAAAATCCCTCTCAAAGAGCTAACATTCTAGTGGAAGAGAGAGATAATCCACAAATAGATAAATAAAATACAAGTGTTAGATAATGCTAAGGAGAAAAAAAAAAAAAAACTAAGCAGGGGCAGGGATATGAAATGTGGGAAGAGGGTTGAAATTTTAGATATGCGGGTCACTGAGGTGATTTTTGGAAAAAGAGCTGAGGGAAGTAAGGGAGCCAGCTATATACATATCTGCAGGAAGAGCATTCCAGGTAGAGGGAACAACATGGAAGGAGACCCCTTACATGCTGGAGAAAAGCAGGAGTCCTCTGTGGCCAGAAAAGATAAGGGGAGGAAGTCTGTGACGTGGGGAGGCTAGGCCATGGGAGCCTTGAGAGATACAACAAAGACAATAAAGACGCTAGCTCAGCAGTAGATTCTGAGCAGAGGAGTGAGTGATGTCCTATGACTTACCTGTCAACAGGATCCCACGTGGCAAGGGCAGACTGGAGGGGCAAGGGCAAAAGGAAGGGGACCCGTTAGGAGGCTACTGAAGTCCAAATGGGACTGGATGTTAGCGAGGACCAAGTGGTGACAGGTGAGGATGCTGAGCAAATCCTGACTAGACCGTGAACTCCTACATGGTCTTATAAAGTCAAGGGCTGGTCCCTGAATCTTGCTGGAATTCACATCAACAGAAATTTCCATAGGACTCCTACCCAGTGAGAATATAATGGCTTTAGCCAAAGAAAATTAAATAATTGCAAATTAACATTCTATAATAGTCAATATAGGGAAAAACTAATGTACAACATATACCAGGGTTATAAAAATATTAGTATTTCCGTAGAAATATTAAAGAATCAATATAGAAATATAGAACTTATAGTACCTATAAATTCAGTTTTTATTTAGCTGATCAGAGATAAAGTATTACTTTATTAACTGTATTTCTAAGAGGAAAATTATCATATGTAAATTTTCTAGACAGCAATGAGGAATTTTAAACCTAGAAGAAATCTGATAGTCCCCTTCTCTTCATTTTGGGATGAAGGTAATGAAGCCCAGATATAGGGACGCCTGGGTGGCTCAGTCAGTTAAGCGGCTGCCTTCGGCTTGGGTCATGATCCCAGGGTCCTGGGATCAAGTCCCGCATCGGGCTCCCTGTTCAGCAGGCAGCCTGCCTCTACCCCTGCTTGTGCTCTCTCTCTGTCTCTCTCTCTCTGACAAATAAATAAATCTTTAAAAATAAATAAATAAATAAAGCCCAGATATAAACGAAGCTTGGTCCTTCTTTAAGCACCAGAATGTATTTTAATGTGGATGGAAATATTTCTGAAATATATTTTTACTTCCTTATCTCTGCGAGTATCCTGAACAAACTAAGTTTTTCTTGATAATTCTGATATTAACTCAAAAGAACCTAATGTCAGATGTCCAGCCCCAAAGTAATGCTAGGCTTTGCTCCCGGCTGCCACCACTATGCAGCCCTGACAATCTCCATTCATCTCCCTCCCAGCTAACGGGGCCTACACGAGACCGGAAAGGAGTTAGGAACCATCCATAAACAAAAGTGAGACTAGGTAAAAACTGAAAAAGAAAAACGATCAGCTTTGGTACATGAGCTTTACAGCAATTATTGCCAGCACTTAGAGATGGATTTTGCTTGTGCCAGTTGTTGGGCTGTGTTGTGGGGGGGGGGGGAAGCTTGCCCCCAAAAGCATATCTGGAGAGGTGATATATGTGCAAAAAGTTCTGCCCCAAAATGCAATTCATCACTTCTAAGAAAGCATAAAGTTTAAAATTACTTAAAGAGAAATTAACTTTCTGACCATTAACATTATAAATATCACCACATAAAATAGCAAATTGCTAGGGCGCTGGGATAGCTCAGTCGGTTAAGCATCCCACTCTTGACTTCAGCTCAGGTCTTGATCTCAGAGTCATGAGTTCAAGCCCCACGTTGGGCTCCACATTGGGCATGAAGCCTACTTTTTAAAAAAAAAAAAAGGCAAATTGCCAAGGTAGTATTTACTTCTCAAACAACAGCTTAAAAGTATGAATAGGAAAGTAATAAGCTTTTTTTTTTTAATTTTTTTATTGTTATGTTAATCCCCATACATTACATCATTAGTTTTAGATGTAGTGTTCCATGATTCATTGTTTGTGCGTAACACCCAGTGCTCCATGCAGAACGTGACCTCCTCAATACCCATCACCAGGCTAACCCATCCTCCCACCCCACAGAAAGTAATAAGCTTTAATAAAAGGGCACTTCATTTCTTCTACAACCTACCCCACCAAAATTCTCCAGTAGGCTGACATAAACTTATGTTTCTGGTCCCTTTACTACCATTCTACCAAAACTAGCCTACTTTAAAACTTAACAATAAAATAAAGTTTAAGGTTAATCTGTATTGGAAAGGAAAGATTCACAAAAACAGAGAACCATAAATCAAAATCGCAAATGACTCACATGTAAGCACGCAACATAATAAGCTCCCTCAGCAATTAAGCAGCAAATATGGGAGCTCAACAGATAATATGAAGTAAAAAGTCTGGGGCCCTCTGAGGACATAATTCTTGCCGAGCTGCATGCTCATGGCCAGAGATTGAGCATTCTCCCTCCATCCCAGTGTCCTAACGACTACGTACTCCTCCAGTTCCAGGTGGGTCCCCATGGGCCTAGGTTCCAGATGTTAACAGCCCAGAGATCATTAGAGCTAGTTCTTGCTTCCTCTACTACTCTCAACGAGAAAGAGCTGGAAGGAACCCCACCAGCTTTAAACAGCTTGAGGAGGAAGGAGCACTAAAGATAAAAGATTGGAAAGGGATTTGGAAAGGAGAAGTTCAGGGTTATTTTCTTATTTTACACTGTGCCTTTTCTCTATTAAAAAACAAAATAATTTAGCTTATTAGAAAGTCTTATACTGGGGCGCCTGGGTGGCTCAGTCGTTAAGCGACTGCCTTCAGCTCGGGTCATGATCCCAGGGTCCTGGGATCGAGTCCCGCCTCGGGCTCCCTGCTCCGCGGGAAGCCTGCTTCTCCCTCTCTCACTCCCCCTGCTTGTGATTCCCTCTCTCGCTGTGTCTCTCTCCGTCAAATAAATAAATAAAATCTTTAAAAAAAGAAAGTCTTATACCAACAATACAAGTTTTCACCGATCACTCAGTCCCCTGAACTTTACTCCCACAAAAATTATTTCCCAAAACAATACCCTACAAGATATTCGCCCCTTCCCACACCCCCGTCCAAGTATCTTCCACAGTAGGTAATTTGTATCTTTCTGACAGCATCTGCACAGGAGCTCTCCTGTGGCATGTCTTACCACAGTACCCTAAGCTTCTCCAGGGCAGGGAGCTCACTCTACTCTGTATTCCTTAAACTCCTGGCACCAATGCTTCACTTCATGGCTATTTAGCATTTGCTAAATGAATTTCTGTGGTATCAGATCATGATACCTCAAATTCATTATTGAGATAAAAAAATACAACTTTCTAATGCAGCAATAACACTGCTGCCCCAGGGAATGGTACAGCCACTTTCACAAGAGAAAGAAACCCAATGCCTACCATCTGCCGCAAGTCAGTACCTCTGACTAGTCCTACTGTGCACACTAGCCAATCAGGAGCGCCTTTCTTAAGAAGAAGGAGTGGAAGAATCTGAGAGGTCATGAAAGCAGAGTCCCTGTATAAATGTACCCAGCATTATCCACAGGCAATCCGCTTGCCCTCCAAAATCTTCAAGTGAAAACATGCCTACAAGCCACTGCTTCTTCACCTGTTCTTTCAACGCTGGGCGGCCCAACATGCTGCCTAACTGCCTGCTGACTTCCATACTTCTGCTCACATCCCTTCCTGAAAGCACCTTATCAAACCTTAAAACTCGCTTTCTGACATGGTGTGTGATACTGCGGGACACCTTCTTTGCCACAAGCCCAAGTCTACAAGTCACATCCTTTTGCCTGCCGCCATGGGCCAGAACTCTCCCGGGAACACAAGATAAGCAGCAGAGAGAAGGCCCCAGCAGAGCACACACTCGGCTCAGGCACAGTGAGCAGCATGCGCAGCGGCCAAGGGGCCCTGCAGGAAAGCGCACTGCTGCTCACAGACCACGGCGCACGCCCGCCCGCCTCTGGCGCCGTGTGCGTGTCCTCTGGGCACACGGCAAGGGCCACAGGCTGGGAACAGACAACCACCACGACCTGTCACACGTTTTGAGGAAAGCATTTTAGAAGCGACAGTAGTACACAGGGGAGATATGAATATATGCTCTTAGCAGGGTTCTGAAGTTCTTCCAATAAAGGGTAGTAACTACGAACTTGGACTACTGAGATATTTAACGCTTTGGGGTTCAACTAGAGAATGCATCAAAATTCCAAACTCAGTTTCCTCAGAAATCACTGCACTGGAACCACAGCACCATGTTTAAAATTCCTTACCAAGTAGCTTGAATAAAAATCAACTGGTAATTATGTTTTAATTTAGCTATATATCTGCCAAACAAGCAAAAGAACACAAAACAATTTCCAGAAAGTGATATAATTTGTTAGCCAATCCATGGTGCTGCAATTTTGTCAAAGCCAAAATACAAACCAAATGATCCCCATCTGTAACAAGCAGCTCGCGCTCAGGGCTTGGGCTTCAAAGGCCTGGTCCACACCTCGGTAGCCCAGGGACGCTGCCTGCAGGGGAAGGGGAGAGAGTGGCGGGGCAGGCAGAAGGCCTCTGCGTGACTCTACCTCCAACCCCCCTGACTCTCATGCACCCACTTCCTCTCTTCTCTGCATTTGGGGGACAGGGAGTGGTTGGAGAATGGTCTCTACAAATACACTAACTCAGAAAAAAACTTCAAGTATTAGAAAGCTCGTCTTAATCCAAGCACATTCAGTTATCATGATCATTTCCACGATACTGTTGTAGCATTAAAAAACTGGAAATAACCCAAAATGTATACAAATAGGAAACTGACTGAATAGGTTAAGGTGCATCCTGGGGGCACCTGGCACCTACCTACTAAAGTAGAGCATGTGACCCTTGATCTCAGGGTTGTGAATTCAAGCCCTAGTCTACTTCAAAAAAAAAAAGAAAGAAAGAAAGAAAAAAAAAAAAAAAAAGTGCATCCATATAATAGACTCCTAGGCAATCATCACAAGAATGAGGCCGAGCTTTGTGTACTTGGATATATCTAAGGTATTTTAAGGTAAAGAGTACTACCAATTGTTTTTTTAAGTGGGTGGGGAAATACATGTTTTTATACAAATAGAATTTTTCTGGGGGAAAAAAAAGAAACTAGCAATAACAGTGGCCTACAGAAGGGACTGAGGGACTCAGTAAAGGAGTATACTCTTTTTCACAATTCGAAAACATTTTACTATGTACACATATCCCTGTTAAAAAAAAAAATCAAGAAGTACTTAAGTCTGTGATTATGACAAAATTAAAGCAATGGAAGAAAAAGTGTTGCCTATTAACAGCAATCTTACCTTTCTTACCTATCTCTAAATTCTTTGTGGCAAATATCTGAATTTATTTAAACAAAGGTGGACATAGAGAGGTCTACTCCACCTTCCTCCTTTAAAGCCACAATAACTTTCAATTTCTAGCCATAATGCTAAAAACAACAACAAAAAAAACCACAAAAAACTGCACTTGCTTCTCAAACCAAGATGCAAAAATCTCTTAAATGTTTCCCTCTGTTGTAACCAAAGTTTAAATGATTTAAATATATTAATAAATCCATAACTAAAGTTCAGTTACATTTCATATGTTAATATTGTGTTCTAATCATGTTTTATGAGGAAACAGTTTCACCTAAGATCTTCTTGTCCCTAAACTAATAAAGAACTTTAGGATTACTGAAGAGTACAAATTTCCTAAACTCACCCCAGCCAAAAGTTGCTTCAGTAATAAACTAGAGGGCTCCCCCCATAGCTTCAAAATTTCCAAAACTTCTCCATTTCCAAACAGGATTGGGGAGGGGTGTTGCAGGCAAAGCCCAAGTAAGAGTGTCCAACCTTCTTCCACCTCTGTAGATGCCCTCCCTGGTCTCAGGGACCCCAGAGCACTGATTCAATGAACAAGAGCGGGAGGACAGTGGACCCACTGGATCTGACTCCGAAGCGTGGCATGGGGCTCATGTACCTGTGAGTAACAGGCTCTCATCAGTCACACCTGGGCAAATGAAGTGGCAAGTGCTGTTGCCTCACCCCACACCCACACAGAACCAGACTGCTGACAGTAGTCTCTGCAATACCACCATAAAAAGTGAAGCAAATGACTGGAGCTAATGCCTGTCAACTGGATTTTTACTAACAGAAATATATTTCTTGAAGATCTATAAATGTGCAGGTACCTTGGAAAAAATAATGATATAAGTTAATATGCTAATGAAAATGAAGAAAAGAAATTTTGCTAACCTAAAACATTAACTAAAATAGATACTCCAAGCATCAAAATATGACAAAATATTGACTTCTCATAAAAAAATTTCTGAACATCCAGAACTAAACTATAACACTGTACAAAAGTCTCCAGGCTTAGAGAAAAAAATTACTTTTTAGATCATTTACAAGTTGGTTGTTTATTCACACCTCCACTTAACATAAATGTATTTGCCATGCACTGTTCCCAGTACCAGGCATGCCATCCTGATTAAGACAGACCCAGTTCCTCCTCGTGCACTGTTGGTGGGAATGCCAACTGGTGCAGCCACTGTGGAAGACAGCATGGAAGTTCCTCAAAATGTTAAAAATTAAACTACCCTACAATCCAGCAATTGCATTAGTGGGTATTTACCCAAAAAAAAATACAGAAATATTAATTGAAATAGATACATGCAGGGCGCCTGGCTGGCTCAGTCGGTTAAAGGTCTGCCTAAGGTCTGCCTTCGGCTCAGGTCATGATCCCAGCTGGGGATCCAGCCCCGCATCAGGCTCCCTGCCTCGCAGGGAGTCTGCTCCTCCCTCTCCCACTTCCCCTGCTTGTGCTTGCGTGCACTCTCTCTCCCTCTCTCTCTCAAAATAAATACAATCTTTTAAAAAAAACAAAAGAAGGAAAAGAAACAGATACATGCACCCCTATGTTTATTACAGCATTATTTACAATAGCCAAATTATGAAAGCAGCTCAAGTGTCCACTGACAGATGAATGGATAAAGATGTGGTGTGTGTGTGTATATATATATATATATATATACACACACACATATACACATACATACACAGTGGAATATTATTCAGCTGCAAAAAGAAGGAAATCTTGCCATTTGCAACATGGATGGAGCCAGAGAATATTGTGCTAAGTTAAATAAGCCAGTCAGAGAAAGACAAATACTATATGATTTGACTCATATGTGCAATTTAAGAAACAAACAACCAAAGGGAAAGAGGGAAAGAGAGAGAGAGAGAGAAGCAAACCAAGAAACAGACTCTTAACTACAGAGAACAAACTGATGGTTACCAGAGGGGAGGGGGGGGGATGAGTGAAGCAGGTGATGGGCATTAAGGAGGGCACTTGTGATAAGCACCAGGTGTTGTATGGACGTGCTGAATCACTATACTGTACACCTGAAACTAATAACACTCTGTTAACTATACTGGAATTAAAATTAAAAATTTAATTAAAAAAAAAAAAAGACCCAGTTCCTGTCTTCATGAAGTTCACAAGAGTAAACACAAGAACAATGCATTAGGCTACTGTCTAGTTCTGTCACAAGGAACAATAAGGAAAAACATCCTTGGAGTAGATTTTAATATTCTCTACAATGTGGCTTCAAAGCATATGTAATAAATTAAATATTTTGAATTTAAATCTTAAAATGAGCTGAAAATAAGATAATTTCATATAGCAATAAGTGCCATAAAGAAAACCAAACAGTAATGAGAAAGCAGTGCCTGGAGTGGAGGTAAGGATGTTTAGGGAAAGTTCCATCGCTGAGCTGAAGCCCCTACGATGAACAGGAGTGAACTAAAACAAACGTGGTGTGCTTGGAGGGCCAGAGAACACATGAGGCTGTATTGTGGGAAAGTGGTGGACAAGTGGCAGAGATGGACAGGGGACAAATCACAAAGGGCATTATAGGCCACAAAAGGAGTTTGGATTTTATTCTAATGACTATGGAAAGTCACTGGCAGGCTCTAAGCCTGGGAGTGACAAGAGGGAATCTGGTTAAACATAATAGCTTCTTGTTTAGAACACAGTACATCTTCAAGTAGAAAGAATGTTCTAAACCGCGGTGCGGCAACATTGCTTCTGTGCGTCCATCGGTCATAGCTGATCTACTCCCCACCCTCTGCCAGGCTGTGCGCGAGGTACTGTACGCAGGGTCTCTGTCCTTGAGCTCACAGTCACGTAGAGATGAGAAACACTGAACAAATCATTACAGCTGTAACACTTATAAGAGTGGAATATGCAGAATGCCAGTGCGACCCAGGGCAAAGGGTAGTTACTCTGGCCTGCAAGAGGCCAGGAAGGAAGACCTCACACAAGACCAGAGTCAGAGTCCTGGAAAGGGCAAGCAGGGACTTCCTCAGTGCATTCCTCTCTGTGCTACACCCAGGCCACTGGTGGGTCACAAAAACATGTAGGGGCTACAAAGACTCTTCCTTGTAAAGTATACTATATAGGACTTTTGTGGTGGAATGGGGGAAAAAAGTTAACATATAAAACTTGCAACTGCAACTTCACAGGTATTGGTTAAATACAATTTTATTAAGAACTTCAAAAACACAAACTTCCAGTTCTAAAATAAATTAAGTCCTAGAGATTAACATACAGCATGCAACTACAGTTAATAACACTGTACATATTTGCTAAGAGAGTAAATCTTAAAGTTCTTATCACAAGAAAAAAAAAGCTTTAACTGTGTGTGGTGATGGATGTTAACTAGACTTACTTCGGTGGCCATCCCCCGATATACACAAATACTGAATCATTATGTTGCACACCTGAAACCAATACAATGTTGTACATCAATTGTACCCCAACTTTAAATTAATAATCTTTTAAAAAGAACTTTAATTATCTGGTGTTCCCACCACACTGAAAATGTGGTAGTCTACACATCACTTCAACAAGTGGGCCTGTGCTCTGTGTGTCTGTTACCCATCATGAGCTGCGGCTAAAGACTTTTTTAAATACCAACTTTCTTGCAGCCATTTTTATGCCCCCCCCAAAAAAAACAGGCTTTCATCAAAGTTTTCAAACAGAGATGTAGAAAAAATTCCAAATACTCTCCACTTAGATTAAAAAATGATTAACAATTGACAAACCATGAGAGACTATGGACTCTGAGAAACACACAGGGTTTTAGAGGGGAGGGGGGAGGGGGGATTGGTTAGCCCGGTGATGGGTATTAAGGAGGGCACGTACTGCGTGGAGCACTGGGTGTTATATGCAAACAATGAATCATGGATCACTACATCAAAAACTAATGATGTATTGTATGGTGACTAACATAACATAACAAGATTAAATTTAATTTAAAAAAACGATTAACAATTTCCTGATTAGCTCTATCTGTGTATACACATGGGCATATACATACACTTCCTGAGCTTTCTGGAAGTGTTGGGAGACATCATGACATCTCACCTCTAAACTCTTCAGCTGCTGTCCCCCAGGAATACGGGCATTCTCCTATATAATCACAACACCATTAGCACACCTAAAAAAAAAAAAAAGAAAAAAAAGAAAAAAATCAACTCCTTAATATCATCTATCATCAGGTACACAGTTTAAAAAATTTTTAAGTACGAAGAAGGGGCTTTGTGAGAACCTTACTGAAGGAATGTTTTAATAAACTGATTAGATTTACATTATTTGTATTTCATTATTTTTCATTTCTAAATGTAATAATGCTTTTCAGTTAAAAATCCAATTTTTAGGGGCACCTGGGTGGCTCAGTTGGTTAAGCATCTGTCTTCAGCTATGATCTCCAGAGTCCGGGGATGGAGCCCTCATGGTCGTGGTCAGGCTCCCTGCTCACCAAGGAGTCTGCTTCTCCCTCTCCCTTTGCCCCTCCCCCCCGTGTGCACTTTCTCTCAAATAAATAAATAAATAAAATCTTTAAAAATAAACAGTTCAATTTTTAAGTCAGTTTGTTAAATATTACAAGAATGATTATGGCAATCAAATATGGCAAAAAGTGTGAAAGTGGTACATGCAAGATTGACATTTTGGAAGTGCTGTGTTAGTGGAAGGACACTTGAGACAAAGGCACCTCCAGGGAAAAGGATGTGCAGAAGAGCAGGGTCCAGGTAAGGGAGGGAGGTGAGTGGGACGAAGAGCAGGGTCCAGGTAAGGGAGGGAGGTGAGTGGGTGAAGAGTGCCTCTAAGAGAGAGGGAGGTGAGTGGGACGGGTCACTGGAGGGGAGCTCTTGGAGGGTTCTGCATGCTTTCCTGAGGAGTCTGGACTTCACCCTACTGGCAGTGGAAGTTTTACATCCTACAATCTGCTCTATCTGGCCACAGTGTGTGGGATGCACTGGAGAGCAGGGAAGATGGGGGGGAGGGGGGCATTTGGAGTCAACAGAACAAGGTTTATATTTTTCACTGCAAATATTTAATGTTTTAGTCATATTATGGGTTGAATAAACCTGCTATACTGGTAAAGGGACAAAACAAAAACATAAAATTAAACTAAGTTTATCTTGAATGTTCATGCTCTAGAAATGCAGCTTTAAAGACAGAAAGGTACAGTCAGAAGAGATGTAAATTTTGAAAGGAGCCCTTGGGCACTTCTGAAGGTTTCAGCATTTAATGGAGCTGGCTCTTTTTAAAACCCAGTTTCACTTTCCAAAGTGGCTTTCCTTTTCCTTGGCAAGATTCATCACTGGCACTAATTTTATGTTTATCAGTCACAATTAAAAATTTCCAAAGGAAAACCAATGGGAAAGAGGTGGGTGCAAAACAGATAAAAGTGATTTTCAAATACACAGAGTGCCCTCAGGACAGGACTGGCAGTAACTCCAGGAGCTGCATGTACAGAGTCCGGGGCCAGATGCCAAATCTGCCTCAAGGAGGAGGAGGAGGGCAGCACAGGGAGCCTGGCTAAGGGCAGGACAGGAACCCCCCCCAACCCCCCGCGACCTCTAGTTTTATTTATGTTGCATATTAGGCTTCTTAGAAAGATTTCATTCGAACAAAGGGTTCCTTGGATTTAAAAATGTTTCAAAGCCAAGGAGTCAGAACTGCACGAATATTCTTAAGTCAGAGGCTGGTAATTCAAGAAGACTCTGAGTTCCACAAGAGAACTGCCAGGGGACGAAACAAACACCATCACTGAAGAGGAGTGTAAAGAAAGAGACCTCGGCAGATAGGCCTACTGGAGGAGCAGCAGCTTTGGGGTAGAATGAGGGATTGGGGTTTGTCTGGGACCTGCGGCTTTTGAGGGGCCAATGAGGCAACCAAACTGGAGGTCCAGACAGCAAAGGACATGTGGATATAAAGCTTAGCAGAAAGGTTTAGGAGGGCACAAGGGCTAGGTGAAGCTAAATGTGGATGAATCCACCAAGAGAGATGTAAACAGAGAAACAAGGGAGGGTCTGAAAAGGTCACAGAAGGCAAAAAGAAAAGGGTCTTCCTCAAGACAGGACCCCGTGGGGCCACCCATGCACAGGGCCACTTCAGGAGGAGACCCTGAACTCGGGATAGCCTGTGTCCGAGAACAGACAAAGCACAGGCTAGACTGCTCGGGGGTGGTGTTCTACAGAGCAGAGGCTACAGCAGGGCAAAAGGGCAAGAGTAAGGGTACTGGCTAGGAAGCAAGTCAAAGCCTGGACAATGGGTCCAGGTCTGAAGGGGCTGGAATTCTGAGAGAAAAAGGAGATCACAGTGAGGTCCAAGATGAGACAGGGGAGTATGGAAGCCCCTTGAGGAAGCTACAGAACACCACCACACCAGAACCTACGATTTCACCAGCAGAGGTGTTCTGGAAAGAGCTCCTTTTAGACAAGTTAACAGGAAGCCAAAGTCAGGGTAAAGGGCTGGGACAATGTCTTCAGAACGCTGTAGTGCCTTAAGGCCCTGGATCTGGCAGTAGGAGTCATGCAACCCTCCCCTCCAGCACTCACTGCAGAAAAGGGACACCCACCCCAGCAGGGAAGGCCAGAAGAGCCTACCCAGCCCCTCCATTCCCTTGTCACACCTACTACTGGCAACAGGATCTGGCAACAGAGTCATTTAAAGCTGCCCTCAGTTCACCTGGGAGCCTCTATCTGCCCTTAAGGAAAACAGGGCCCCAATAACATCTAGGAGAAGATCTAAGTCTGTTTTCCAATTTGTATAAAATGTTACTTGTATTATTAATAATAATAACTATGCATATTTTAAATGCAAATATAACTCATGATTGAGGACTGGGAAACCAGCTTTAAAAAGGAAACAAAATGGGGTTAGGTCAGTCAGTAGAGTGTGTGACTCTTGATCTTCGGGTCAAGAGTTCAAGACCCACATTGGGTATGGAGCTTATTTAAAAAAAATTCTTTTTGGGCGCGTGGGTGGCTCAGTTGGTTGAGCGACTGCCTTCGGCTCAGGTCATGATCCTGGAGTCCCTGGATCGAGTCCCGCATCAGGCTCCCTGCTCGGCAGGGAGTCTGCTTCTCCCTCTGACCCTCCCCCCTCTCATGTGCTCTCTCTCATTCTCTCTCTCTCAAATAAATAAATAAAATCTTTGGGTGCCTGGGTGGCTCAGATGGTTAAGCGTCTGCCTTCGGCTCAGGTCATGATCCCAGGGTCCTGGGATTGAGTCCCACATCGGGCTCCCTGCTCCTTGGGAGCCTGCTTCTCCCTCTGCCTCTCTCTCTCTCTCTCTGTCTCTTATGAATAAATAAACAAAATCTTTAAAAAAAATAAAAATAAAAAATTTTTTAAAGGGAAACAAAATGAAAATAATAAACATTAATTACATTAAGAGTTTGAAGGGTTCAGATATCATAAATGACCATAGTAACATCAACAAAACACCCAAAGTTTTTCAAATTTCTAGCTTTAGTTACTAGACCACCTACCCCTGCCCATTTGGCTCAATAATAAAAATGAAAACTAATCAAAAGGAAACCATATTCCTGGAAAAAACACCTACCTACTAATTTTTTTAGAAAGAAAAAAATGGGGGCACCTGGTTGGCTCAGTTAGTAGAGCATGTGACTCTTGATCTCAGGGTCATGAGTTCAAGCCCCACACTGGGCAGGGAGCTTACTTAAAAAAAAAAAAAAAAATGTCTCGTCTAACGGTTTGCTTACAAACTCCAATGCTTATTTTAAAAATTAACAAACGGACTCGTATATAAACTGGTCTCTTCACAATATTTAACTGACAATTCAGGAGCCTCAGTGATACACAATAGAGAGAGAATGGAGTAAAAGACGTGCTCGCTAGTGTCCTAGGAACAGTATCTACCAAAGAAAAGGACACTTTCAGAAAAACCTTACTAACTCTAGGAAGCAACTAACCACTCTGATTTTCTTAAGAACTGAGCAGTAAGTTAAGGCACAATAAAATAAAATAAAATAAAATAAAATAATAAAATAAAATAAAATATAAAATCAGGATTCACAGCATTGTCAATTTTTCAAGGATAGTCAAAAGTAGCCTTGTCAAGAGGGTAGTGACGGGGGTGGTGATCAAGAGGTGCCCCAAAGTACCTGCCCTCCCCCAGGAACAAACAGTATGCAGGAGATTCACCCCATGCTTACTACATGAATACAGGCATTAAAAAATAAGGGTTAAAACAATATTGAAAGAAAAAAGATACACCTCTTTAGCCATTCTGAGAATACTAACTGCTCAACTCGTAATCCTTAGCTCTGTCAGACCCGCTTTCCCTCTGTCTGTGACTGGATATCTGTACTACACAAAGGCAAAGTGAAAGTAATACAATAAATTTAAAATATAAAGCATTAATTATGTAGTATCATTATTATGTAGGTTATTGAGCCTCTTTAAATACTTACTAGTTTTCCATTAACACAGAAAGGAGATGTTAAATATGGCAAAACCTCAACTAACCGGAACAGCTGGTGAGTGAGTCACTGACTAATCATGCCTCTCAGATAGCTGAAGGCTTATTTACAACTTTGAACACACAAACTTTTTTGGTTAACTGTTCTGGGTAGATGCTTTAACCCAGACCAACATGCGGAACATCAGTGATTACACAGGAAGACACACAAGGTTATCTGTCCCTATCCAAATGAGATCGCAGACCGTAGCGACCCCTGCTTTTTACTTTCCCATCTTCTACCCTGTCTTCCCATTCTGCTTCCATCTCTCTTAACGTTCCAATTACCAAGTGTGTCAGGACTGCGTCTAAGGAAAAGGCACCTGGTTCTCACAGCTCCGCTGGCAACCTACAGAGCTCTTCCAAGGGAGATGAACGAGTCCTCCTGTACAGGGTTCTGTGACCTCTATTTTACCTGCTGCCAAAAATCTTTTTAAGAATGTATTTCCTCAAAAGGAAATTCTGATGCACATGCTACGGTATGGATGAACCTTGAGGACATTATGCTGAAACAAGCCACTCACAAGAAGACAAATACATATGATTCCACATCTATGAAGCAGCCAGAGTTGCGAGTCATAAGACGGAAAGTACAATGGGGTCTGCCAGGGGCTGGCAGGGAGAGGGAAATGGGGAGTTACTGTCAACGGGCTCGGAATTTCAGTTTGGGAAGATGGAAACATTCTGGAAATGGAAAGCAGTGACAACTGAATAACACTGTGAATGTATTTAATGCCAATGAGTTGTACATTTTAAAATGGGAAACTTGGGGGCACCTGGGTGGCTCAGTTGGTTAAGCGTCTGCCTTTAGCTCAGGTCATGATCCCAGGGTCCTAGGATCGAACCCTGCATGGTCCAGCTCCCTCCTCTCCCTCTCTCCCCTGCTTGTACTCTACCTCTCACTATCTTCTCTCTCTAATAAATAAATAAAATATTTTTAAAAAATAAAAATAAAATGGGAAATTTTATGTCTATTCCTCACTGTTCACTATGTTCTAGACAGGTGACATGCTAAGTGATTCTGTGTTGTCATCATCTCATCACTCCAAGAACATTATTTGTTTTGACACAAGTGAAAATGAACCAAAATGGTATCTTAAAATTATGATCCCAAATTACCATATATTATTTTTAACATGGAGAAAGCATGCTTTACAAAAAATGACCCATAAGAAAGAACACTAGCAAAAACTCTGACACCAGAAAGCACTCTAATCTGGGCAGCAAATTAATGTGAAAAGAATGAAAAACTAGCAGCAACTCACAGGTAGCTTTACCACTGAGCAGATATTACACAGCAGCTCCTCAAATATTTTTTAAAAACTATTCAGGGTAAAAATAATAATAATTTGGAATTCAAATCAAAATACTTGTTGGTTAACACTTTAAATTGAATGTCAGCAGGCAAAACTCTTGAGGTATTTTAATAATTGCTCAATTTCTCCACCCATCCCATGTCATTCCAAATACATGACTGTCCTGCACTTGCAACTGTGACAAACTACCTTCCCCTCCTCATCGAAGACCCTCTCCAAATGTCCATCCCAGACCAAATAGGTACTCTCAACTGCCCTATCCACCCCAAATCAGTTTAGCAACTAACCTTTCTTTAAATTAAGCAAAAATGTCAAAAAGGAACCTGCATGCAGCACTGCACACCATGAGAAATGCTGCCTCCTAGCCTCTCCCTGCTGCCTCCTAGCCTCTCCCTGCACAGCGAAATGCCTGACTCTGAAGTTACCAACTATGAAACCACAAAGTTCGAAACTTACTATCTTGTAGCACAACATACAGTCGACATCTTTTGTTTTTTAATTATGTCCTTGAGTGATCATCTAAAGATTAAGAGAGCTGAATAAGGTTAAAAACATCCTCTTGGATAAGAGACTAGAAATCAGTTATATACAAATCTTCAGGTGCCCCCGAGTTAAAGGCAAAGGTTTACATTCAAACTTGTTAAAACTTCTGCAGTGAAGTCATAGTTTTTCTATTAATAACTTGCCTCTGTTCTCATCCTCTTTCCCACTTTTGTAAAATTTAAAAATGAACTTGCAACAACCTGACCACATCCTTTTTATTTTAAATCATTTTCCAATGGGGCTAGTACCATTTGAAGAAAGAGTTATATCAAAATCCCGCTCCCTAAAGTCTAATGGTCCAAAATCTCCCCAGTAACCAAAATCCCCAGAGACTTTCACCCTATTTAACAACTATGTATAAGGAGAAATATTTTTTTTTCAATTACAAAACATCCCAGTTAGATAACAAATACTATTTACTAAAAGAAAACTACCCTGCAATAACAAAGTTATAGGAAATCATAAGATAGAAAATCTTTAATATAAAAATATTTGGCATTCAAAATACTTGCCTACATAATGGTCTTTCTGGATTGTATTCATTTATTTAACATGAACATAACATGAAGTTTTAACAAAAAGGTCAGTGAAGTTTAGACAGTTCACCTGTTCTATAGACTTCAGAGTCAAATGATGTCTGCATCCACACCCTCATTCTGTAGCTAAGCCCAGTCCAGTTACCACTGTGAAAGCAAAAGTACCCTACAGAAAGAAGCAGCAAGGTTATGGACAGGAAAAGCCTTTTTAAAGAGAAAAATCAAAATTTTCAAAGAAACAAATATCAAAAGAGGAAATGCCCTTTCATACGCATTTTGTTTCTCATTTTGCACCTTTAATTGCATCTTTCAAAATCTAATAAATTTTAAGTGAAATATCTGATAATGCAAAAGCTAAGAAATCTAAAAGATGCACACACATACAACCAATGGATCAATTGTAACTAAGTGATGGATTACTGTCTTAGCTAATGATGCTGTGAATCTTGGAGTACAGTAACCAAATCCAGCTTAGCTGTTGGCTAGCCAACTGACTGGCTTAATCACAGAAAACAGAATTATTCAGCAGAATCCACTTCACAAAAGAAAATCTTTGAACTTTGTGGACTATGCCCCCATAAATCTCTACCACAGGCCTTAGACAGTTCCCAACTTTGCATCACACAGATGTCCTTGCAGTAAAAAACACAGGCCATTGTGAAGAATTATCAAGAATTCACTAACAACTTCTAACTCCTCTCCTTTAGGAGCAGAAACAAGAAAATACACAGGACTACATTAAAAGGTATTTGGGAAGAATAAGCAAATTATTCGAAGTACTTGCTTCAGTACTTGCTTCAGTGGAGAATATAAAAAACCCAACTTCCTAGAGGGCTAATACAAAAAAGTATCCTAATCATGTTGAAATTAAAAAAAAAAAATTAATCACACCTGACATAATTTTTAGTTACCTTTTGTTTTTGCTTTCATCACTGCAGTTTTAATGACTTGATAAACCAGGCAAACATCCTGCATATATAAATCAAGTTAATTGCTGTCATTTAAAAGGTTGTTAAAGCTTTATGCCCACATTCTTTAATTCACTGAACTTTAGAAAATCAATTTTCATTCAATTTTCTCAGCAAATTCTAGGCTTTAAGGAACTGATTCATCTACTAACACCTTAAACACTGACTTGTTGGGAAAGTTCATGATCCATCCTCCAAACCTACTGTCTGGAAATAACACCAGTATTCCAAAAATGGGAAGTAACACATGGATACTGGGCCTGTGACAAGGATGCCCAACAACCACAGATCCAAACCTGCAAAGCCTTGCCTCAGCTGACAAGTGGCCTTCTGGCTAAGAAGTCTTAGAATTCTAGGTAGTAAAAACCATAAAAACTGTTATAAAAGCATTTAGAGTCACGGCAAAAATGACCATAACTCCAGGTTTACACACCTGTTGTCTTTCAGCTTAATATTGCCCCTCACCCTCAAAAAGCTGTCCTGTTATAAAGCAAAATTCACTAGTGGTGCCAGAAGTGGTCACCCTGGGGAGGGGAAAGGTGTCTACTGAACGAGAGAAATGTAAAGGGAGCCCTTTGGGAGGCTGAAAATGCTGTGCATCTTGATCTGAGTGTGGTTATCAGGGCATATACGTCATTTAAGGTCTTCCTGTAAATTACACATCAATTAAAAAATATATATATAAAACACATTGAAATACATTTGTAAATGTCTTTGTTCAAACAAGTGATACAAAATAACATTAGATGTAGCAACTAAGATTTTTTTCCAAATGTATTTTAATAAAGATGTACATTTATTGTGAGCACTTTTATGCAGAACCTGTCAAAATACAGACTGTGATTTTTTTGATCTCTCATTTTAGAAAGTTGCCAAATTCACATCTGAAAGCATGCAGAAAGATGATCCATTCATTCTCTGATTTTGCAAATAAGGAAAACCAAATCTATGGTAAGAACCATACCGAGATAAGGCAGCTCTAGTCAATGACAACAGTAGTAACAGAACTGTTTCCTGATCTTGAGCCACTCCCGTTTCCACAAGGCCGTTACTTTTGTGACATTGTAAACAAATATGAACTCTGGATCTACCTATGGCCTAGAGGGACTCAACACACTCCTCAAAATACCAGGCCAACAGGCCCCAAAGTGTACACACATAAAGACACACTCATCTTCCTCATCTCAAGACAACTGGCAAATGATCAATTATATTTTCAGACAGGCATTTTTCTTGCGATGCAATCAAGTGTGACATCTTTAAAATGTGGTTCAGGAGGAAAATGCATATGCAGGGATTGGCAAAATCCATCTTATTTCCTTTCAAATCTCTTTGATGGTTACTTGGTTCTCAAAACTATGTCACTAAGTAGGACTCATGAAAACATCGCTTGGGGCTGTTCACTAGCACGGCTTTGAGTGGCCCGCCGGGAATAACCCCCACTAAATAGAAATCTTGTCTCTGCCCGGGGTGTCCTACCCAACTCTCTTACACATAACCAGACTTGCAGGTGACCTGTGCCTTGCGGCTTAGTTTCAGACCCCAGTGAACAGCTGACATCTCGCTAAAAACTTAACATACATCCTTTCCGCGGGAATTTATTTCTGTTCTCACAAGGCGTTCCTGCTCCCCACCAGAGCAGGCCTTGCTTCTCAGGACTCTCTCCTCGCCTCTCCACAGCCTCCTCTTCACGGTTTAAAACGAGACTTTAAGAACAGAAATCGAAACGGTCACGGCCCTCCCGAGCGCAGGTCGCGGCCCCGAGCGAGCGGGTCCGGCCGGGGTCGGACGGCGGGTGCCGGGCGAGCCCACTGCCCGCTCGCGCGCGGCGCCGGGGAGGCCCGGCGCACTCCACCACGCTGGCCCGAAGCAACCGGTTGCGGCGGCCGCTAGACGCTCTGCAACAGCGCAGCGGCCACCTCGGCCCTCCGAAGTTCCAGCGCGCCCCCCGGCCCTCGCTGCGGGTTCGCGCCCCGGCCCCGGAGCGAGCCCGGGGGGCGGGTCCGCGGGGGCTCGGCGGGCGGGAGCGCGGGACGCGCGGGGAGGGGCGCGCGGCGGGCCCAGCGCGCCGGGGAACTTGGGCGCCCGCCGGGTACCGCCGCCCGGCCACTTTCCTTTCACGCCCCCGGGGCTGCCGCGCGCCGCGCCGCCCGCCCGGGGTCGCCGGCCGCCGCCGCCGCTCGCTGCCGCGGCGAGGCGCCCAGGCGCGCTCCTGCAGCCCGGCCGGCCGGCGCGCGGGGCCGCGCGAGGCCGCGCGCGGGCGCCGCGCTCCCCCCCGCCCCGCCCCCGCCCCCAACGTGCCGCCGCCGCCCGTTGGCGCCTCAGCCCGCGCGCCCGCCGCCCGCCGGCTCCTGGCGGTTTTTCGTTGGCAAAGTTGCGCGGCCCCCTCGAGGGGGGCGCCGCGCGGTCCCCCGCCCCAGCGCCGCCGCCGCCCCTTCAGGCCGCCGCGCGGGAAGGCCCAGCTGGCGGCCCCGCTTTTTTACCTGCCGGGAGTTTTCGCGCGCGCCCTCGCTCGATCGCTGGCTTTTCCCCTTCTCGCGCTCGTTTTCTTTCTTTCTTTCCTTCTTTTCGCTTCCCCGCGCGGGCGCTTTTTCCGCTCGCGCCACCCGCGCTCGGCCGCTCGCGCCCTCCTTCCTGCTGGGCTCGGCGGAGCGGGGCGGCCGGCAGCTCTCCCCGCCCCCCTCCACCCGCGCTCCGGCGGAGGCGGCGGCGGCGGCGCTCCGCGCTCCGACTCATTCCAATATGGCACGGGTGCAGGGCGCATGCGCCCGCGCCCCCCCCCATCCGCGCTTCTCCCGGCAGCCCGCGCCCCTCGCGCCGCGCGCGTGGCGCCCCCGGGCCGGGCCTCCCGAGCCGACCCGCAAGTCTTCCAGCCCCGGCTGGGGCCGCGCGGGATGCGAGGTGTTCGGGCAGTGAGGGGCCAAGGGAGGGGTCGGCGCCGCCAGCCACCCCCGCCCCTCGTGCCCCGAGCCACAACTTGCCGCGGACATCCCCGAGGCCGTGGCGCAGGGCACGCGGCGGCGCCTCCGGCCCCCGACGGCGCGGCAGCCCCGTGCGGATGGGCCCCGACAGGGAGACGCGCCCCAGGGACCCAGCGCCCACCCTGTCCCTTACCCGACCCACGAGGGAAGGGCCCTCGCGCCTCACCTCGGGTTGTGCACGGAGCCGTACGGAACCCAGTGGCGTCCGCGGGTGGGTCCTGGCTCCCGGGCCGGGGCGAAGCGCGCCGCTGTCGTCCGCACGTGACCGCCCCGGGCAAGATGGCATTAGCCGAGGAACGGACGGAACGGCGGCTGATCCCAGATGGGCGCGTGTCGCCGCCGGAGAGGGCTGCGTCCACCCGCCTGGCCCACGTCGGGGATCTGGTGCGTCCTTCGAGACCTGGAAGGGCACCCAAGTGCCCGGTGTCTACGAAGTCAGCCTCGGGTCCCCAGGCGCACTGGGTGTCTCCAGGCCTCCGCGGGAGGCGCCCTGTAAATCCGAGTTTTCCTGCCGCTCGGGGCCCCAGCGAGGGGGCATAAGACGGCTGCCGAATCCCGGCAGGAGAGCCGGGGGCCCGGAGTCGGAACAGAAGTTCAAAGGTGGCTGCAAGGATTCCCCGCAACCCGAGGTGCCCACGAGCGGTTACGTTCTCTGAGCTCGCCCCTTCCCCTGCGAGCGCAGATGCCCGTGGGACACCCCCCTCCTCCCCTCCTGCTACGGGAAGTTCCCTCCGGAAGGGAGTCCTCATGCAGCCGAGACCCAGGAGTGCCCCGGCTCCTGGGCCCGGGGAGAAGGTCTCCCACTGGGCGCTGATGACTCCTGCCTTTAAGAAAGGAGGCGCCCCACTGCAAGAACGAGGTCTGAGGTGCCAAACGCGGGCTCAGGCCACTTTCCGCTGACCTCACCACCGCGCTGAGAAATATTCCCCCACTTTACAGACAAACTTGCCCAAAGTCACGCTGCTGGCTTAATTTGAAATTTTTTGTAACCACCATTTAAAAGGCAACATGACAACCAGAGAAAGAAAAATGTATAAATAAGTATCCGTAATACTAGGGAACCCATAAAACCTTCCACCTATGTACATGTCTTTACATAGTTGCAACCGATCACACATTTTTCTCTTGTGTTTGCTATTACCACTTCACATTTTCTTCGATTCACATGATTCATTCTGAAGGTGTGCAGGTATCCTCATGCATTTACTCAGTCTCCTAATTTGGTATATTTGGGTTCTTTACCATTGTTTGCTAATATGTCCTTTAATTCTGCACTGGGGACAAATTCCTGGCATTTGAGTTACCAGGTGGAAGGCAGAGGGGTGTTGCTCCACAGTGCCGTAGGACCTGCCCAAAGCACTACCCGGCTCACTCCGCTGCCTCCCAGTAATGAGTGTAAGGAGTATAATACACATCTCTAAGCATCTCTTTTTTCCCCCTTCTACTTTACTGGTATATCAGTAGTTCAAGGTTACTGTAGCCTTTCTTAGATGACTTTAAAAATGAATGTTTTTTCATCATTTACTGTCTGTATTCCCCTTTCTGTGAATGGTTGTTCATATCCATTCATCTGCTGGGGTTCTGAAGCTCTTCTAACATTGAATAAGCATTTTTTAAATATCAGTATTATTCCTGTGTCATCAACGATGCAAATATTTCCCAGTCTGTTGTTCTTTTTTGTTTTACTTTAATGTTCAATCTGTCATTCTAGTCCTTTGTGATTTTATTGCTTGAATACTGACAAAATGAGCTTTCTTCCACCCATCTGATGGTCTCTTTTCTGCTAGTTTTCTAAAATTTCATTTTATATTTAATTCTTTGATGATAATCCATCCCAAGTTTTTTTCCTGTGTGGAATAAAATATGGACTTAACTCACCACCAGCATACCAGTTTTTATTGCTTATGCAATCATCATTTATTAAATAATTTTTCCCTTACCCTTTGTATAGTAAAATCTATTTTTACAGTAGGCTTTTGATTCGGGTCGATCTGTTTCTCCATTTCTTTTCACAGACCTCAATTTGAGCAGATACCATATGGATCTAAATATTGGTTCTTTAGAATGGGTTCTAACATCTAACAGGGCTATCTTGCCTTTCACAGAGTTTCCTGTTATTCAGAATATCACTTGGTAACCACACCAGTTTCTGTGTCCATACACATCCTAGTTAACATACAAGGATTAAGAATGCTGGCTTTGAAGATGGGACCATCCAGGTCCAACGCTTACCAGCCCCATGACCTTGTTAAGTTACTTATCCCATCTAGGCCTGAGGGATCTATAAAATGGGGATAAGAGTAACACCTGCCTCACAAGCTCAATGCTAGACACATAGTAAATGTTCAGTAAATGTCAGCTGTTGTTACTGACATTTTTAGTTCTAAAAAAAAAAATTGAGGTTTTTGCACGGAATTGCATTAAACTTATGAATTAATTTAAATAGATCAAATATCTATAATATGTCATTTTCCCACTGGGACATGTGCTATCTCTCAATTTATTTGAATATTTTAAAACTCAGAAACCAGGTTTCTTGTTGACTCCAGCCTCCCTCTACTTCTTGACCCCTGAGGAAGAGGAAGAGCGGAGATTTCAAGGAATCTCTATAGTGGAGGAAGATTTAAAACCTACCATTTGAGAGTCTGCCTTGTGCCTGGCTGGTGCGGGTGTGGGCGTGGGCGCACACGCACGAAATCTCCTCTAACCCTTGCACCATGCCTCGGGGTAGATCGTGGTGTTCCCAGTAGACAAAGAGCAAACCGGAAACTTCCAGGTCACTTAGTGAAAGGCAGAGCTAGGCCACAAACCAGGTATGCCAGTTTCTGCTGCTTGGAAATTCAGGTGGGAGTCATGCACAGAAGAGACCGCCCCCAGAAGAGCATGAAGAAAACGGGCTTCTAGTCATGGCACAGCCCTGCCCCAAAGCCTCCCAGGGCTTTCCACCGCTACGTCCAAAAGACCTACTTTAGCCTGTGAGACGAGCCCTGCCCTCCGTCCACACTTACCAGTTACCACTCATCTGCCTTGCTCGCTGAGGTTCAGCTGTATCTGTCTCCTTTCCACCCTGTAAGTATGTCTAGGTCCTTCCCACCACAGGGCCCTTGCACACATTGTACCCAACGCCTGGTACACTCTTCATTTCGCCTCCTGCACCCACCTTCACGTAGCTGGTACCTTCACCTTGTTCTCGTATCTGTTTAACAAGGTGGTCTCCTCAGAGAAGACGTCCCTACCTATCCCACATAAACAGGTTCTGTCTCTCTCAATCTCCTTCCCTCCCTTCCTCCCTCCTGATTGTTTCTTCACAATTACTTTTTATAATTTAATCCATATTTGTCATTTGTTTGGGTTCTGTCACCTTGTCTAATCCCACAGAAAGATGTCAGTCCCCTGAGGGCAAAAAGGAAGCTAGCCCTTTCCCTGACAGGCAGTGGGTGGATGAGAGGGGGTCTACTGGACAGCTGGTAGCATCTAAGACCAGAGTTTGGCACGCCATGAGGCACCTTGGCCATTTCCAAACTATGTATCTCTTACTGGCTCTGTGGGGTAGAGGTTTTACCCCCTGTCCTCACTGACCACGGGATGAGTGTTTAAACGTCCCATATGAATGCCCTATCCCTCGAACCCTTGCCTGCTGTCGCTAGGTGGGCCTGTTCTCTGCAGTTGTATTGCCGCCCAGGACCTTGCTCTGGATGAGAACATGAGGGCCAGGCCCGGACCGTAGGTACCAGGAGAGCCCTCGGCCATGGCTAGGGGCTGTTTTCAAGCCCAGAAAAACTCAAGTTCTGAAGCCTGCCAGGCCCTGCTGTCAGCCATCAGCAGGCCTCCATTGCCACTGGGCAGCCAGCTCCCTTTAATCATCAGCCCAAGTGAGACAAGTCCCATAATGACTCCCCGTGGCTAATTACCCAAGTGATCAAGTGATTACCACCACCAAGTCACCGCTCACATCATGCTACTGTCCACAGAGGCCTGGTCCACTTGTTGGCCCTGCTGCCTTGGGGCACAGGCCACCTGCCCTGCTCCACCTCCACGTCTTAGCTCCTGCAAATGTCCCCGTCAGGCATCCCTCTCTCCTATCCTGTGTTGGAATGGAAAAGACTTCCATCAAGTCCAGATTTAATCATCACTTCTTTATGGGACCTTCTTTATGGGACCCCTTCACCTCTCTGGGCCTTAGTTCCCTCATCTCTGTAAAATGGGGATGAAGCCACCTGTCTACCTGGGTCCCGACAATCCAAGGACATAATGTTTGTAAATACTCTTTGCGAACTATAAACAACAGAGTTATGAGAAATAATTGGCCTGGTCCCAAAGCCACTCCTCCAGGAGACCTCTCAAGATCTCTCCATTTCTTTCTCTGTCTACCTAAGTCACTTAGCTTGTTTTTCCCCAGTTGCCTATTTTGGGAAAGGCACAGGCCCGGACCCCATTTTCCAACCTTGAGTGCCACAAGCCCAGGGCCATGCCCCATTCATTCCCAGGGGAATCTCTCTGCCTCTACATCCCTCTTTTCGCAATTGATGGAGGAAAAATAAATTAATGGGCACAATGTTTTCAATTTTATATTATTGGGCATGCATTTTTGCACCTTCAACTTCTTATCTGCTAACAAGAGCTCACAGGTACCAAACAGGTGACCAAGGACTCTCAGCAATGCAAGGGCAACCGGGCTGGGGTTTCTCTTGGGGGTGGTGAAATGTTCTAAAATTAGATGTGGTGGTGGTTGCACAACTTCATGTTATATTAAAAACATAAAATTGTACAATTTAAAAGGGTGAATTTTATGGTATGTGACTAAGACCTCAATTAAAAAATTGTATGAGAGGGATGCTTGGTTGGCTCAGTCAGTAGAGCATGTGACTCTTGATCTCGGGGTCGTGAGTTCAAGCCCCACACTGAACATAAAGCTTACTTAAAAAACAATGTAGGGGTGCCTGGGTGGTTCAGTCGATTAAGCATCTGCCTTCGGCTCAGGTCATGATCCCAGGGCCCTGGGATCAAGCCCCGCATCGGGCTCCCTGCTCCATGGGAAGTCTGCTTCTCCCTCTCCCTCTGCCTCCTCCTGCTCATTCTCTCTCTCTCTCTCTCTCTCAAATAAATAAATAAAATCTTTTAAAAAAAATTTATGGGAAAAGTCTATAGTGACTGCCACAGAGAACAGAAACTGGTAACCCTTGGATCAGCTGCAACCCACATAGTGCATTGCTTGGGCAGCACAGTGAGGTTGTTCACAATACTCCTTTTTTTTTTAGGTATAATTTGCATACAATAAAATGCACCCATTTTATAGGTGTACAGTTCTCTGAGTGCTGACAGAGGTGACCACCAGCACAATCAAGATATGAAACGTTCCATCGCCCCAGAAAGTTCCTCTCATCCCCTTCCAGGGACTGCCCCACTCACAGGCAACCACTGGTCTGATTTCTATCTCTGTAGATAGATAAAAATTAAAAATTCGTCATAGAGTAGTACTCTTTCGTGTCTGTTTTGAGATTCACCCATGTTGTTAGGTGTATCAGAAGATGATTTCTTTTTATTTTATTTTTTTTAAGTAGGCTCCATGCCCAACATGGAGCTTGAACTCATGACCCCGAGATCAAGAGTCACATGCTCTACAGACTGAACCAGCCAGGCGCCCAGATGATTCCTTTTTCTTTTTTTCCCCTCTAATGTTTAACCACTCCTTTATTTCAGGTTAAATAATATTATTTCAATCATACAGAATGCCCAAGGAATAGAAGTTCAGCAGCTCCTTATTCTACTGGTCTTCAAAATATTGTGTCCACACCAGTGACATTTTGAGTACATATCCTTCAGTATGTTTACTTCTGTTTAAATCATATTATTTTATACATATATACTATTTTAGTAAAATATCACAGACATTATAAAACATATGCTAAATATAGAAATTTTAAAAGGAAGATGAGAAAATACTACTTTTAAATAATTTTTATTTGTCAAAGGATATAACCATTGTGCCCCTCCTAAAATATTATATTAAATGATTATATAATAATGATATTAAAGAAAATTATGAAATCAATGATATTGTTAAAGAAAGGAATGTGATTGAAAATCACATTTTTTACATTGCCAAAGTATATGAAGACATACAATAGATTACACATATTTAATTGTAGAACTTGATTAGTTGGTTTTTTTTTAAGATTTTATTTATTTATTTATTTGATGGAGAGAGAGACAGCGAGAGAGGGAACACAAGCAGGGGGAGTGGTAGAGGGAGAAGCAGGCTTCCCGCCGAGCGGGAGCCCGATGCGGGGCTCAATCCCAAGACCCTGGGATCATGACCTGAGCCGAAGGCAGATGCTTAACAACTGAGCCACCCAGGCGCCCCTAGAACTTGATTAGTTTTGACATATAACTATACCTATGAAACCATCAGTACAATAAAGAAAACACAGATTTTCATCATTCCCCAAAGTGTCTTCACATCTCTTTGCAATCTATCCCTCCCTCCACCACCCGCCCCCAGGCAGCCACTGGTCTGCTTTTTTAAACTACAGATTAGGTTGCATTTTCTAGAATCTTACATAAATGGAATGATACAGTAGGTACTCTCTTTTGCCTGCCTTCTCTCATATAGCATCATTTTGAGATCCTTTCATGCTATTGCATGTAGTAGTAGCTGATTCCTTTTTCTTGCCAAGTAGTATTCCTTGTATGGATATACCACAATTTGCTTATCCATTCCCTTATTGATAGGCATTTGGGTTCTTTCCACTGTAGGGCTACCATGAACAAATATTTAGTAATTAGTAATATAATATATTTATGAAAATAAATAATAAAATTTAATGTGAAATAATAAGTGAATATGTATATGTAATATGAAATATGTAATGTGTAAATGAAAATATAGTGTAATTATATAATAATATATAATATATGATAATTATATGATATATAGCATGCATTAAATATATTCAATATATAATAAATGCCTCATTAACAGTCATATATATAAAAATATATGTATACACACATGCACACATACTTATATATGTAAATATATAAATATACACACACACTTTTATTTAACATGTATGTCTTTAATGGGGCATTTAATCCCCATTCCTTGCAGTCCTCTACCCATTTGCTCTGGGTGGCACATTGAAAAAAGGCAGTCACCCAGGCTTCACCCCAGAGAGGCAAATTCTAAGACCCGGGGGTCAGGTTGGGGCTGAGGGGCTGGCATTTGAAACCAAGACACCAAGTCTCCCTATGCTGGCCAAGGACTCCTATCTCTGGCTGCTTGCAGCCCAAGAGCCAGGAGGGAGTCGGGAGCAGAGCCAGCTCAGCCATAGAATGTTCTCCAGGCCTGTCATGGCCCTCCTAGAGGGTCAAAGTTGGGAGATTCATGAAGAGAGCTCACTATTGGGCCCTTGGAAAGGAGTTGGCAGCTCAAGCCCACCAGGAGAGGAAAAGGTAAAGGGAGATATGACCATGGACCCTCCCTGTCTCTCCCCAGAGCCACCTGCGTGGCTTGGGCAAACATAGCCTGAATCCACCTGATGCTCAGGGTCCTCTCTCCACACCCTGCCTGCTTGCTGTAACTGGAGACCATGGTCCCCACCTATTATCGACCTTGTATCCCACTCCCCACCCCTTCCCATGCTGCCATTTTTCCTTTTTTTATTAAGGTTAGCTTATATATAATAACTGTTAGCATATCGGTGTGAATCTAAAATGTTAACAAGGACATTTAATATGTTTGCTCGATGCCCCTTATAGCAACAGGGCACCTTAATCTCCCTGATGAACAAAAGCCTCACAGTTACCCAGCTGGGCTTAGCGGCCAAAAGCATGATGCCACCTCTAGGCCCCCAATTTGGTCCCTGCTTGTCAGCACTGGGTCGATTTAGGAGGAAAGAATTTTCTGCATAATACAGACCAAGTCAGGAAAAACGCCAATGGACCTTGCTTTACCCAGTGACTTTGTACAAAATGAAGTATGGTCAATTGAATCCTAATTTTCTCATTACTTACTTTGTAATTCCTGAGATGTGTGCTCTTCATTCCTGCTGGGTCTTGCTCCTAAGGCTTCCAATTTCCACTCTCCATTGTCCTCCTCCAGGCAGATCTGGAGTACAAAACTCGAGGCAGTCACTTAACATCTTGATATCAATTACTTTATCCTTAAAATTCGGCTAGTAGTGCCCGGGCTACTAAGCAGAGCACGGCGCTCCAAGATGTCTGGAGATTCTTTTAGCTCCCAGATCCGGGATTGAGCTGTGAACACACTTGTGAATATTTCAGAGAAAGAGTTTTCTAGCATGTTCCCAAGCAGCAGAGCCAGACTAAACCAGTCATCCATCCTTCCTCTTACTGATCCCTGCTGTGTGCCTGAGCGGGCTGGATTGAGTCCTCACATGCCCTGCCCCCAGAGGTGCTCCCAGCTGGGTGACGCTCTCCCTAGGGCTGGTTCCGTGACAGAGGGGTATAGACAAAGCCCCCCTCCAAGGGAGGAGGCCTGATTTCCTATCCTGAGAAGGAAGCAGGAAACCTGAGTCGTAGCCCAGCTCTGCTTATAACTGTGGGGCCACAGTCCCTTCTCTCTCAGGGCCTTGCTCGTCCTCTGCGCAGGGGGGTGGGGTGGGCAGCTTGGAGAGAGTCTCTATAGACCTTCTCAGTGCCTTTGTGCTGGGTCATGTACTAGATCCAATATGGTGGCAGGGGAAGGGCTGCTAGGGACCGGCAGCCTTGGGGACAGGCTGTCTTCCAACAGCAAATGTCCTGTGTGCCTTTCCTGACAGGACGCCAGCAACCAGAGGATTCGGTAAGAGCATGTACCTAAAGGCCTTCGTGTGGTGCTTGATTTGTAGTTGGTTATCACATGTGAGTACCCTTCTCCCTCCCAGAGGGTGCAGGCCACACCTGCCCACATCAGCCAGACCCCTCCATTGCAGTAGGATTCTGGGTCCCCCTGGAGGATGTCTGCCACTCCTAACAGCCAGGCCCATCTCCAGATGGGGCAAGGAGGTGGGCTCTTTGAGGCACCTGAGGATCTGGAGCAGAAGGACTTCCAAGGATAAACAACTGAAATTTGCATACATCGCTATTGGCAATTTCTTATAAAGTTCAACACGTACTTACCCTGTGATCCAGTTTCTCCACTCATAGGTGGAGAAATGAAACCACAGAAATAAAAACATGTCCACACACACAGGCTTGCCCAAGAATATTCACAGCGCTTTTATTCATTATAGCCGAAAACTGGAAACCACCCAAATGCCCACCAACGGAAGCATAGATAAACACCTTGTGGTACGCCCATACAATGCAATACTACCCAGTGATAAAAAGGAATGAACAAATGTCACACAGAACAAAAAGGATGAATCTAAATAACATTGTACTGATCAAAAGAAGACAGACCCAAAAAAAGAACATACTGTATGACTACATTAACTTGATAGTCTAGGACAGCAAAACCAATCTCTGATGATAGAGGTCAGAATAGTGGTTAATTCTGGGGTAGGATATATTGATTGGCAAGGGACACAAGGGAATTTTCCGGAATGATGAACCTTGCTCAGGGTCACAGTTACACAGGTGTCTGTCCGTCGAGTTGTACAGTCATGATTAGTGCTCTTTACTGAATGTAGGTTATTCCTCAGTAGGAGAAATGAACCTCCAGTGTGTGCTGTTGGAATGGGGAAGCTCTAGGGAAAAGCAGGCAGGGGCTCGTGCCTGCACACCAGGACTCCCTTCGTCCAACACACCCTGTAGGACCCTGGCTGGGAATTCATCCCCCTGGTGCGGGTATCAGTCGCAACCCAACGCCTAGCCCACTGGCTGGCGAATGAGCTCATTAACAGGTAAGTACAGTTGACAGCATGGAGGCCTTGGAGGCTTTTCCCCCCGCCACGCCAGCAGATCACAGCCTGATGGGCCACATCCTGCCCTCAAATGAGCTGGGCCACCTTTCAGCGTTGGACCCCAGGGCCCTTCTGAGGCCCTCGGACTGCCTGACCGGGGTGGGACATGAAGGCCAGCCGTAGCCAACCTTGCTGGGAGGGGGTGCTCAACATGACCCTCTCCTGAGGGTCCACTCTGGTGCAGGAGGCCACAGGGCTGGACCCCGATAGACCTCAGCCACTGCACCCACCCTGGGGTCACCTGTCTGTGTTTATTTCTGCCCTGTTTTTCCCCCAGCTCGGCCTGTCCGCTCTTCCCTCCGCCTGAGCACCAGCCTTCCGCAGACCCCCCACCTGTTACCTCCTGAGCGCCGATTCTGCGGGAGAAATGATCCCCAGGGACCCGCACCCACACCTGTGCCGAGACATGGTTTCCTCACAGGGGAACAGACCCCCCCACACACACACCTCCCGGGAGGACCCCCAGGTAAGGCATGGATTTACAGGTGTACATGGGTGCCTTTGGCATGGGCCCACAGACAGCTGGCCCCGGGATGCCAGTCACCGCTTATTGGGCATCTATCTACTAAACCCCGGGCAATTTTGGATGAATGAGGGCTTGTGCCGCACCCCCCCCCCCGATACGTGTGCGGCACCGCACTGGGTGGTCTGTTCATGCGCCGGCTCATTCGGTTCTCACCACAGCCCTGTGACGTAGGCAGTATTCTGCCCCCTTTACAGATTGTGAAGCAGAAGCTCAGAGAAAAATCACCTGCCCAGACATTCTCTAACATAACCCCCAAAGTGCCTCAGGCAGGCAGGAGGCCCGTCCTGCCCTCCCCGCTGCTCTCCCTCTCTACCCACCCTCTCCCACGCAGGGCCTTCTTTGGACAGAAGAAAGTGAGCCCAGGGCCTCCTAAGAATGGCCTTTTCTGAAAGCCCATTTCCATTATCAACTGGCTTTGCCCTCTCTTGCCCTGGGGCCCTTGGTGGCTAGCCAGAAAGCTCCAGCGCTCTTTGCTGGCGGCATGGAAGAGGGACAACAAGCTCAGGGAGGGTCTGCAGAAACACCTGAGACAGGTCCAGGACACTTCAGCCTCTCCCAGCACCTAGCCTGGTGGATACTAAAATCCACACTGAGCTCCCAGGACCTGGGCCCCATCTTTCAGCTGCCTGAAGCACCCACCTGCCCATCGCCTCTCTACTCTTGTTCCAGGTCCCCCTTCACCCCATTTTCTGGAGGCCGAAAGTAAAGCCAGAGAGAATGAGATTGTTCATCCAGAGGCAGAAGTCCAGGAAAGGTTGACCTTTTCCAATGGGTCACTTTAGGCCCAAGCAAGGACCATGCCAGCCACATCTTCAGCCAGCCCTGCTGTCAGATGTCAGGGAGAACTTGGGGACGGGGTGTAGTCCAGGTCCAGCCTGGAGGAGAGGGCCCCTCAAGCAGCTGACCCCAATCTCCAGGGTCTCTTGGGCTCGGGGAAGGAGCCGAGGTCAGGAGTCGGCAGGCTGTGCTTTAGGACAGGGCTCACCAGATAGCTCCTGCCTCAGTAGACACATAAGACCTTTGGGGTGGGACCAGGTGCCTCCCACTCTGTAATCTGGGCACATTCCATGGGGTTGGGCAGAGGTCAGGCCGTTGGGTGATCTTCCCAGCTCTGCCCCTGCCCTTCCATGTGAGCTGAGTGTGAGAGGTAGTAGTAGTGTGAGGTTCGGTAGTTCGGGTAGGAGAGCAGGATAGGCTGCAGGCCCCAGTGAGATCTGCTGGTGGGCCAGAGAGCAGGGGAGGCTGACAGGGATGAGAGACACCTAGCTTCCATCCCCGAGAAGAGCACCATCCATGGGAAGACCAGCCAGGCCCCAAATCACAGTAGCTGAGGATCAAGGGCATGGGTGGGCCTCAGGACAGGGAGAGAAGTGGGAGAGGTCCTGGAGTGGGATGGGGTGAAGGGGCCAGGTCTCAGCCAATGGAGGGGGATGGAAATTTAGTGGGGGTAGATTAAGAAATTGTGAGAGGCTTGGGGCGGGGAGGGACAGAGAAGAAGAGTGAGACAGGCACCCCAAACCAGCAGCCGAGCTGGGTCTCCATTCTCATCAGCCTCATGAGCCCTACGGTCCACAGCACAGCAACAGCTCCACAAATAGGCCCCCAAGACCCCCTCGATCTCCGGTTCTCCCTGGCAGTATTGGGAAAGCCAGGATCAGCCTCACTGGGGATATGATGCCCAGCAGTTCCAGGGCCCGAGGGCCTCTCCCTCTCTGTCCCAGGGCAGGAGTGAGGCTGCCTGAGCCAGGAACTACTCATCCCCTGCCCTGGTCAGAGAGCTCCAAGCTTGGCTGGAAGAGTGAGGCCAACCAAGGGGCTCAAATGCAGGTCCTTGATCTCCATGGCTGCAGGCGGGGCTCATGAGGCCAGCAACCTGCGATTGGTGCCTTTAATGGGCACCCACTTCCTGATAACACCAAGTGGCCCTACATGAGCAGTGGCCAGGCATGGAGCAGCTTCTTGCACGGCTCCTCCTGCCCAGGGGAGGGGGTGGGCATCCTCACGGAGAGCATGGGCAGCGCTCCTTGGCCTCACGGTTGGTCAGGTCCAGATGAAGGCAGATGGCAGGTGCCTGGCACCCCGTTCCTGCCACACCCACCAGGGGCCCTGCATGCACATATTCTCGACAGGAGGGTCACAGGAGGATGTCTCTGCTCGGCTGTTACCCTGCCGGGGCTGGAATCCAGCTACCACCCTCGCTATGGGATCTGAGGCAAACGAAAGCCTGTCTGAGCCTCAGTTTCCTCATCTGCAAAAGCAGGGTGATTCCAACAGCAACGGCCCCGAGGAGTTATGATGGGTGCCCGGCTTATGGTCAGCCCTCAGGAAATGTCTACCCTAACCCAGCTGACAGGGTGCAGTCAGGTGAGTCCTTCCCTGCCTCACTTTCCTTAATGTGCCCAGAGGAGGCTGGAGGGCCTCTCCCGCTGATGTTCTAAGAAGGGAGAGTGACTGGGCAGGCTCAGGACTGGGCCAGCCGGAAGTGAAAGCCTGAAGGCATAGGGAGGTCTTGTGGGGTCTGGGGCCCAGGTGGACTTCTGGCCAGCGTCCCAGCCTCCGCTGGAGCTAAGAGCTGTCCTGCAGCCTAGGCCGTCCACATCCAGGGGCCCGCGGCGCCATTGTTTCCTTCCGGCCCTGCTCAGCTCTCGAGCCTTCTGGAGGAAACACACGGGAGAGTTCTGCCCTCTAGTGGCCACTGGTGGCCGGGCCGCTTCCCAGCTCCTGGGCCTCAGAGGAGCCCACTTCCCCTCTGCCTTCTCCAAGTGCCTGCTTGCTGCACAGAACAGGCCCATTTCACAGGGGCTGAAACTGAGGCTGGTCCCTGGAGCCAGCACCCAGGAATCTTAACCTCTGAGCACCTTTGAGCTCTGAGGTCCCTGCTTCCAGATGTGAGCCCCCCAGCCCGAGGCTCTGGGTGGTCCTAGGGTGACAGGGCCTGAGTGTGCCATGAGGGATGGCTGCCTGTGCCCAGCATGAGGGCATGGCACTCACAGATGATGGTCAGTACGAGCGCTCTAGGGGTTGGGAGAGCCTTAGCTCTGGAATGGGGAGTGTGTTTCTGCCTGGCTGGAGTGGGGCCTTCCCTGAGTACATACAGCCTCTGACATCAGGCTGTGGCCAGTGCCCATGGGTGGGGAAATATCACTGGAGTTGAGGATCTGGCCTAGGGCTTGACACAAAAGGTGCTTTGCCTCTGGACACCCCCATCTCTGCCCCAAGCCCCAAGAGAAAGGGGACAGGGGACATGGGGGAGGACGGGAACGTAAGGGGAAATCCCACCTCTCCAGGGAGGCAAGAGTGTGTGCCTGGGCAGACAAGCAAGTCTTTCCTTGCCTCTACTGGGCCATGGGCTGAGGCTAAGACCTCAGCCTCAGGAGACCCCCAGGCCCTCCGTGCCAGGCCCTGAGCCCCCCTGCCCTCCCTTTCCAGCATCTGAAAGTGTGAAGAGTCATGACTCTTGCCAGGCACAAGATTCAGCATGAACAAGGTGGGCCCGCCCATCCCTGGGGGCAGCTCGCACCAGGATAGGCAGTGGCCAGGACGCCCGAGCTGCAGCGGCTCAGAGCCTTCCCACCTGGGTCCTACAGGAGACCCCGCAGCTCTGGGGAAGGGCCTGCTCCAGGAAGCATCTAGGTTCTGCCCAGGACATCAGAGCTCCAGCTCCCCGCTCCCCCACGCACACTTCCTGCTCCCAATTAGCACTAATTGGACAAGAGGGAGAACCCACAGACCGTGCAGCAAAGCATTCATGTCTGCAGGGGCCCAGGGAGGCAGGCCCCACCAGGGCCCAGGTGAGCCAAGCTTTGGGGGATGGGCCCTGGGGTCTCTGTCTCTCTGAGGGGGGATCAAGTGACAAGGCCACATCTGCCAGGGACCCCAGTGGTCCCACTGGAAGATGCGAGCTTCTTCAGGGCTAGGGCAGAAGTTGGGGACGGGGAGCCTGACACACAGCCCCCTCTCAGCCTAGCGTTTGAGGCCTTCACACCAGCTACTCACGCCAACCTGGCCTCTCATTTCTTCTGCTTCTGGTCCTCACACATCCACCCATCCATTCATGTATTCACTCATTCCTTAATGCATTGAGTGTCCATGGAGCCCCTCCTATGGCCAGGCCCTGCAACCACAGAGGATGACATGCAGCCATCGGCAGGGCCTTGGAGGCCTGCTGAGGGCCAGGACCTCCTCCTCAGGGCCCTGGATGGTCAGAGGCAGACCAGTGATAAGGTGGGCCTCAGGGTAGGAGGTCCCTGTGCTTAACCCCTCCACCGGAGCAGCCCTCTCCTCTACCACTCACCCCCACCCAGGCCTGGGCCCAGGTTGGCATGGGCCACCCTGGCAACCCACTGGGCTGGCTCCATTTCATTCTGGGTGAGGAGAAAAGGCCAGGCCGGCAGCGTGGTGTGCTTGTGAGTGGAAGGATCGGCCCCATATCCTCCTCCATGCGGCCGTGGTTGGCCCTCTCTGGTGAGGCTGTTCCCTTGATCATCCGGATTGGACTCCGGGGCTCTGCCATCCATGAGCAGGCCTGAGGGCACAAGCACGGCAGGAAGGCCCAGGACTCGGGGGTCAGGAGGAGCAGGGGGCTCCAAGTCCAAGCTGCTACGCGGTGGGGCTGGAACACGGATGCCTGAGCCCCCTGAGCCCAGCCCCCAGAGTGCGGGCCCTGAGCCAGCCAGCCCCCTTGGCACTCCACCACATGGCTCAGGCCCGCAGTCCCCAGCTGGGGGGGGCCAGGAAGAATGCAGGTGGGTCCGGCGGGGCCCCCATTCCCCAGAACATCCCCACCAGGGAGAAAGAAGCTTGGCTCTGCTCCCCTTCCTTCCCCACCTTAGACATCACCCAGTCCTGGGCAATTTGGTGTTGCCATGACAACCACACACTTTCTTCTTCCCTAGTTAGCAGATTGAATCTGAGTTGCAGATTAAATCCTGGTGAGCTGTCTGTTTAGAAAGCGTGCGGCTGCTTGGAGAGATGTATGCATCTTCAATTTCCCAAGCGCCTCTGAAGCCCACTCCTTGTTTCTGATGGCTGAGGCCAAGGAGGTGCGCCCCGCACTGCTCCCTGGGGTGCTGCTCCCGGGGGTGGTCCCAGCCCAGTGGCAGACCCCCGAGATCTGGCTTCCCACCGGCACAACCGCATGGACACTCTGGTGTGTCGCCTCCGAGGGAAGCTGGACAGTGGCCGTCAGCGGCCCCAGACAATGCGCAGGCCTCTTTGATGGCAAGAGCTCTGGACTCAGGAGGCCCTCTCCGGCCCCTTCAGGGGAGTGTGGTGCTTTTAGGGACTCAGGCAACCATGGCTGACGGTTGCCTTTGTGTGAACAACCGGATGACTGGGCCCTCAGGCCCCCAGAATGACCTTAACCTCCGCACTTTCCCCAGAGCCGACCTTAACCAACCCTGACCAACAAAGATCAGAGCTCACCGGGAGTGGGGTCAGAGCTCAGCGCCCTGATGAAGCAGACCTGGGAGGGGGGACGAATGGCCCTGTCTGGAATGAGGGGTGGCGGTGCTGGTGGCCCTGGGAAGCATGCAGGGCACTTGGGCAGGGGCATCATGGGCACCGAGTCCTTCTCTCCAGAGGGCTTGGGCTGTCATTGGTCACCTCCTACCCTGGATGCCAGTTGTCCCCAGGGCCAGGCAGGCCCACTTTGTTCGTGCCGAATGCTCGGTGCCTGGTCTGGAGCCATGACTCGTCACAGTTTCAGCCTGGCCGCTGGAAGGGCAGGTAGCACGAGGGTGGGCAGAGAAAGGCGTGGCCCAGCCTGTGGCCAGGTCTGCCTGGGCTAGGGATGGAAAGGGCATGGGGAGACATTCAGGACAAGCAGGAGGACCTGCCTCTGCCCTCAGGACTCACGTGCAGTCCTGTTAAACCCTCCGCGTGGTCCTGTTCACGTGGCTGTCATCCCCTGGGCTGCGGCAGCCTCAGGCTGGGGGCTGTCTCCTGGTTTAGGCATTTATGGTGTTCACTCAGAGTTTTCTGATTTTGTAGGGGAGAGCATAAAGTACAAGAAGAAGAAGGAGAAGGAGAAGGAAGAGGAGGAGGAGAAGGAGGAGGAGGAAGAGGAGAAGAACCAGGAGGAGGAGGAGAAGAAGGAGGAGAAGAAAGAGGAGGAGGAGAAGGAGATGGAGGAGAACGAGAAGGAGATGGAGGAGAACGAGAAGGAGGAGGAGGAGGAGAAGGAAGAGGAGGAGAAGGAGGAGGAGAAGGAAAAGGAGGAGGAGGAGGAGAAGAAAGAGGAGGAGAAGGAGGAGATGGAGGAGAACGAGAAGGAGGAGGAGGAGGAGAAGGAAGAGGAGGAGAAGGAGGAGGAGAAGGAGGAGGAGGAGAAGGAAGAGGAGGAGAAGGAGGAGGAGAAGGAGGAGGAGAAGGAGGAGGAGAAGAAGGAGGAGGAGAAGGAAGAGGAGGAGGAGAAGGAGAAGAAGGAGGAGAAGGAGGAGGAGAAGGAGGAGGAGAAGAACGAGGAGGAGGAGGAGAAAGAAGAGGAGGAGAAGGAGAAGAACAAGAAGGAGAAAGAGGAGGAGGAGAAGAAGGAGGAGGAGGAGGAGGATGAGAAGAGGGAGGAGGAGGAGGAGAAGGAGGAGGAGCCGCTGGGCAAGGAGCCCGATGTGGGGCTCCATCCCAGGACCCTGGGATCATGACCTGAGCCGAAGGCAGATGCTTAACGACTGAGCCACCCAGGCGCCCCCTGTGTATTCCTTCTGCACAGTCTGAGGTTAGGTCTTACCTCAATGACTTCAGGCCTCTTAAACACACAGGCAACACTCAAAACCCTTTAGTGCTTCCTTAGGTCAAATCAAAAGGTGGAAGTATAGTGAAGTCATTCAAATGCAAACTACAGGATTCCTCACAAATTACTGGTATGAAGGTAGAAAAGATACAAAAAAGACCTTATAATATCATAGATTACCAAAATATTCTACAGTTTGCCCTAACAGAGAGCAGCTTTCCCAAGCTGCTGCAAAATGATCCTAAAATCACTAGCAAGAAGAAACAGAACAAGAATAAAGTTTATGTTTACATTGGCTCCACGTCATAATTTTTCTCCATGCTGGTTTCCTCAGAAAGATCTTTATGGTACAGGCAATAATGACAGCGATATCTAAATCTTTCCACTCTTGATTCACCCTCCTCTGTTTCCTTCTGCTGTAGATCTTTTTGAAGCTGGGACCCGGGGTTGAGGTAATGCTGGTATTGAATCATTCGAATCATCCTTGCAATCCTTTCTTTCCGAGCAGTTAACAAAGTCCTTACTCCAGTCCTCCTGCTGCTGCTAAGGATGCGCTCAACCAGCCCCTGTGGTTTCGTCTCTGTCCTGCTGTTGGGATGCCTATTCTGGTAGAGGGGAAGGGAGTTTGAAACTAGAGTCGAGAGTCAATTTACCAAGGTTCTTTGTTAATACTTCGGAGATAGTTTGAGAGGCACCTGAGCCTTCCTGGGAATTCTCTTCACTGGGCATCTGAGATAATCCCCGGGCCCAGGTTGGGTAAAGCTGCTTTGGCAAATCCATTGGAAGCCCAGTCACAGACCGAAGCTCCTCCTCGATCTTCAGGGTCCAGTGGGAGGTGATGCTCAAGACTCAACTTGCTACGAAGTAGCCTTGGAAGAACTTCATAGCCCAGGAAGAGCAAGAAAAACCCAAACTCCAACAAAGTGTGGAGTGGCAAGAGAAAGAACCAACCTCTAAATTTCGGTCGGGTTTCCTCTTAAAACTACTGTTTACATAGTTTTAAATACATAAACACTGACTATCCCTTCACCCCGGACTGTGCCATTGGAGGGATGGGAGGGAAGTGTGTGGAGAAGTGCCTACCAGAGCTCATTTTTCCATACTATGAGGTCTATGTTCTAACAGGGGAAAAATCAAGAAATAGCAATATAAGCAAATTATTGAGAAATGAGAAGGTAAACAGATGAAGAATTGGCCAAAGGAACTGAAAGGAGGGGCCAGGGAGAGGGAAGCTCAGGGTGGGGGGCAGAACCCACCAGTTTTGGGTTACCAGCCTTGTAGTACTGTTCAACTTTTAAAACTTTGGACATGTATTATTTTGATCCAAAGAAAAATTGAAAATAAAACCAGGTAGGGTTTGGATAAAGACTTTGTAAATCGCCCAGTAAATCATGAAGTCGGGAGAGAGCACAGCAGGGATCTGCGCTCAGGTCTGTGGCCAAAGGCATGAGAACTTGGGGTGACTTTGTCAAGACCATGGACTCAACCTATGGGCTGGGCAGCTCGCCAAGCCCCACCTCACAAAGGCTGCAAAAATGGGCTTGGAGCTTAAGGGGATGCACACCATGCCTCTGGGCAGGGAAACAAAGGCTCAAAGCCACCAGCCCGTGGAGGGCACGTCATGCCCGGGGTCAAGCGGGAGCAGCAGAGATGCCTTCCGGGCTGTTCCCTTCCTTTCTGCTTACTGGGGGCTTTTGTCCCCAAGTTCTCCGTGCAGTCAGGCTGATTAATCAGACGAGAGCTGGGGCATCAGTGACTTTCCCGACACTTCCTGGGAAGTGATTCCTTGGGGCAGACGCATACTCTCCTTCCGGCTGCAGGAGGCAGCGGAGCGTGGAGGGTCAGGTCCTCGTTGCCAGCTTGTGGTCACCAGGGACACCGAGGCCCGCTGTTCCTCCAGGGTTTCCCTGGCCTCAGCAGTGACTGGCTGCCGTGATACCCCAGCTAATGCTGACCATGGCTGGGTGCCTGACATCATGTGAAGTCCTTTCCAGATGTGGGACCCCAGTGCAAGGAGGGGTTCGGCCCACTGGCCAGCAGGTCCTGAGTGCGGGCCTCCAGGCTGGCCGGTCGGTCATGAATGTCGCGTGAGCTGGGCAGTCTTCCATCCATCCCGGGCTTCCTCGGGCTCCGACTGGCGCCGAGAGGCCGTGACCAGCTCTGATACAGCAAGTGTGCTGTCAGGGTTCATCTGCAGGTGAAATGCAGAAGTAGGTCCAGTACGGAGAGGTCTCCGTGTCAGGATACTGACCACTGTGCGGTTTACAACATAGCAAAAAATCGGAGACAACCTTAAAGTGTATACATGTGGTAAAAGAGAGCATCGCAGAGGGCAGCAGAAGCAGGCAGGGCGCATGTGCTACATGCGAGGTGACAAGAGGCATGGACAGGAGGCAGCCTTTTAAACTGTCTGCAGGGCACTGGCTGCCCGGGGATAATTTTTTTTTTTTAGATTTCGTTTATTTATTTATTTTAGAGGAGGTGGGGAAGGGGCAGAGGGAGAGGGACCAGTAGACTCCCCACTGAGTGCAGAGCCCGACGCGGGGCTCTATCTCACAGCCCTGAGATCAGGCCCTGAGCTGAAACCAAGAGTAGGATGCTTAACCGACTGAGCCACCCGGGCGCCCCTGCAGGGATAATTTATAATTTACAATTTAATATTAAGAAATATATAAAATACATAATAGTATCAGGAGATAAAATCACTTGTTATCAGGCCGAACAGTGCATGCAGACGTGTGACTCTGGTCCACTTCCCCTGTCTGAACACGGCTCAGGCTCCAGCCTCGGAGTGCACAGATACACCCACTCTCCAGCCTCCCCTCCAGCCCCCAAGAACTGCTGCACAGTGACCTTTCCTTGGCTCCCATGATGGCCCCAGAGCAATAGTGAGCAGGGATGAGAATCTTCTGGAGATGGAAAAGAGGTCAAGTTAACCCCCAGGGTCTGATGTGGAGACAAAGGCAGGGCTGGAGTTAGAATGTGATTCTCAGGCTCCCTGGCTCTGCTGATTATCTGGATCAACAGCTGGTTCCAGGGCCAAGACCTCATCTCCCAGGCTGCGAGGGCAACTGGAGCCCTGGCGGGGGTTGGAGGGGTGGCCCACGGAGGCAGATGGGAATGGGGGAATCTGGAGCAGCGGGCTGTGTGGGCCAGACCCAGGCACACCCAGGTCACAGCTCTTTGAGGAGGAGCAAGAGGAGGAAGAGGAAGGCCTGATGGACCCCCACCACTGAGATATGACCTAGATACCGAATGTCAACAGCCTTACTCCTTCCCCAAAGATCAGCGCCAGGCCCAGACATGCCTGGTGTCTGCGTGCTGTCTATGAGTCCTAGCTGTGGCCAGGACATATGTCCCTTCTTAGGAAACCCCTTCTTAACAGTAACACTCAAGACAGCACCCACTGGGTACCCCAAGAACTGGCCTTTCTCTTCCTCCCAACTGCTTCTGGAAGGAGAAAGCCAGTTGATCTGAACCTGGCACCGTCATCCCAGTCCAGCGAAGGAAAAAACAGAAGCAAACACAGAGTTTAGAGGTTAAGTCTGATAGGCTGACTGCAGAGACAATGCTTGGTTTTTGTTGTCTTAGGGTGAGGAGGAAGAACGCCACGAGTGTTCTACCAGCTGTGATGAGTGGGTTCGGCTGAGGACCCTGGCAAACTGGTGAGTGAGGCTGTGTAGGGGTGCCAGGGCCCCGGGCCTAAAGCTGAGGCCGGGGGGAGCCAGTGCCTTTGGCTGCCCGCCCCATGGCAGGACCAGCTCAGGCCTCTCCCTCTCCTTCCCACAGCGGCTGGCCCTCCTGGGACAAAGCCACGTTCTCTTCCAATCACCAGGGGCCCTGTTTCTTTCTGCTTTAATCCAAGGCTGTGGGGAAATCGAAACAACCAGCTGAGGCAATTTCTGAAATTGCTGAAAATCACTTAACCAGCTTCTGAAGCATCCCCTTATGTTCTGGGAAGCCGCTCAGGCTGAGCCTGAGAGAGGCATTTGCTGGCCACTCATGGCCGTCTCCGAAAGCTGGGCCTTTGCCTCCCCAGGCCTGGCCGCCAGAGCCTGCCAAGATTTAGGAGTCCCAGGGCCTGGCTCTGCACGGTCCCGACCCACGTTCTCGCCCTCGTAAGCTCCCCCAGGCAAGCTGGGCCGAAGAGGGGCTTTCATTTCCTCTTCAGTCGTAGCTTCACCTTCAAGGAAAGGGGAAAGAAGTATTTCTACTTGAGGAAGAAAGGACTCTCAACCGCATACATGTGACTTCTGTGGGCTGGGGACGGGGAGGAGGAAGCAGGCATGGGTGAAAGCAATGTCCCCAGAGCCACAGTTCCTCACTAACTCTGTTTGGCAGACTTACCATTTCACTCACAGGGCAAACACGAGGCTGGTGCTAGGCACCCCCCACTCAGGGCCCTACGTCCTCTCCTTGATTTCTGGCCACATCCTAGGAGGCAAGTGCTCTTACGCCCATTTTCAGATGAGTCAACTGAGGCTCAAAGGGAAAGTGCCTTGCTCAAGGTCACACAGTTTGAAGCGGGGCTGGATCACACCCTTCTCTGGAGGAGCCCCCCCCCCCCACCGCCCCCAACCCGCCTTCCTGATTCTCAAGGGAGAAGATCACAGGGCTGTTGGAAGAAAGGGAAAGGAGTGGGATGGGGACAGAGCAGCCTGGGAGGTCAAAAGCACAGGCAACAGGGCCTGACGGGGGTGAGGGCCCAGCAGCTGGGGAGGTGAGGACAGGTGTGAGGGTCGGAGGCCGGAGAGCAGGGTGGATGGCAGCCACACTCCCCAGGGCGTCCTTAGAGTCAGCCGGCGCAGGTGCGGAGCAAAGGGACGGGGAGCTGTGTTTCCAAGGCGACGCGCTCTGGATGAAGGCCTTTGGTGGGTGAGAGAGCCAAGGAGGAGCGGCGAACTCCCCGCTTCTCTCTCCTCTGCTAGCTCAGCCTGAAACAGTCCTGAGTTGGGCCCACAGGGCGGGAGAATGGGGCCTGGGCAGCACGGAGGGGGTGGATGGTGCCGAGGGAGTAAGCCTGGCCGCGGGATCCGGAACCCAAGAGAAAGCCGGTGGGGAGGCAGGCACTCGGGGTGCGTGGGAAGCCGCTCTCAGAGCTGCCTCCGCCGGCCTGCCTCTGCTCTTCCACCTTCCCTGGGCCAGGCGGGGTGGCTGGGGACAGAGGAGGAAGCTGAGCGCGGAGGGCAAGACCTCCTGCAGAGTGAGGAAGTGGCCTGGGAGTCCCAGAGTCAGCTGCCTTCCCGCTCCTTGCTGGCATCACCTGGGGGCAAGGACACACAAACACTGGGCGGGGGGGGGGGGGGGGGGGAGCTTTTTCTTTGTAAAGCAACATCAGTTTTTGGTAAGATTGATCTCTCTCAAGCATTTCTTATCCAAGCTAATGCTAATGCCTGTGCAAAGGCAACAAGCTCAAATTCTTTAAGATGGAACGAAGACTGACGGACTGAGGCAGGGCGGGACTTGTAGGGGAAAATGAGCCTTAGAAGGTCTGGGAAGAGCTTTAAAACATCAAACCCTGTAGATTTCAAAGTGTCTTTTTGTTTTTAACAAAAACACTCTTTCAAGCAAACTCTTAAACTAACCCCCAAATTTCAAAATGAATAAAAGAGGCACTGCTCCTCCTAGAACAGGAACAGAGCAGGAGTGGAGCCCTAGCAGTAGGAGCAGGGGAGGAGGAGGAGCAGGGGATGGAGGAGCAGGAGCAGGGCAGGAGGAGCAGGAGGAGCAGAGCAGGACGAGCAGGAGGAAGAGGAGGAGCAGGAAGAGCAGGATGAGGAGGAGGAGCAGGAAGAGCAGGAGGAGCAGGAGGAGGAGGAGGAGTAGGAGGAGCAGGAGGAGGAGGAGCAGGAGCAGGAGGGGCAGGAGGGGCAGGAGGGGCAGGAGGGACAGGAGGAGCAGGAGGGCAGGAGGGACAGGAGGGACAGGAGGAGCAGGAGCAGCAGGAGCAGGAGGAGGAGGAGGGGCAGGAGGAGCAGGAGGAGCAGGAGGGACAGGAGGGACAGGAGGGACAGGAGGAGCAGGAGCAGCAGGAGCAGGAGGAGGAGGAGAGGCAGGAGCAGGAGGAGCAGGAGGAGGAGGAGGAGCAGGAGGAGCAGGAGGAGGAGCAGGGGCAGGAGGAGCAGGAGGAGCAGGAGCAGCAGGAGGAGCAGGAGGGGCAGGAGGAGCAGGAGGGGCAGGAGGAGCAGGAGCGGCAGGAGGAGCAGTAGGAGCAGAGCAGGAGGAGCAGGAGGAGGAGTAGCAGGAGGAGCAGGAGGAGCAGGAGGGGCAGGAGGAGCAGGAGCAGCAGGAGGAGCAGAGCAGGAGGAGCAGGAGGAGGAGGAGCAGGAGGAGCAGTAGGAGCAGAGCAGGAGGAGCAGGAGGAGCAGGAGGAGGAGGAGCAGGAGGAGCAGGAGCAGCAGGAGGAGCAGGAGGAGCAGGAGCAGCAGGAGCAGCAGGAGGAGCAGAGCAGGAGCAGGAGGAGCAGGAGGAGCAGGAGGGGCAGGAGGAGCAGGAGGAGCAGGAGGAGCAGGAGGGGCAGGAGGAGCAGGAGGAGCAGGAGCAGCAGGAGCAGCAGGAGGAGCAGAGCAGGAGCAGGAGCAGGAGGAGGAGGAGCAGGAGCAGGAGCAGGAGGAGCAGGAGGGGCAGGAGGAGCAGGAGGGGCAGGAGGAGCAGGAGGAGGAGCAGGAGGAGCAGGAGGAGGAGGAGGAGCAGGAGAAGCAGGAGGAGGAGCAGGAGGAGGAGCAGGAGGGGCAGGAGGAGCAGGAGGAGCAGAGCAGGAGGAGCAGCAGCAGGAGGAGCAGGAGGAGCAGAGCAGGAGGAGCAGAAGGAGGAGGAGGAGCAGGAGGAGGAGCAGGAGGAGGAGCAGGAGGGGCAGGAGGAGCAGAGCAGGAGGAGCAGGAGGAGCAGCAGCAGGAGGAGCAGGAGGAGGAGGAGGGGCAGGAGGAGCAGGAGGAGCAGGAGGAGGAGGAGCAGGAGGAGCAGGAGCAGGAGGAGCAGGAGGAGGAGGAGCAGGAGCAGGAGGGACAGGAGCAGGAGGAGCAGGAGGAGGAGGAGTAGGAGGAGGAGGAGTAGGAGGAGCAGGAGGAGGAGGAGGAGCAGGAGGGGCAGGAGGAGCAGGAGGGGCAGGAGGAGCAGGAGGAGCTGGAGCAGGAGCAGCAAGAGGAACTGGAGCAGGAGGAGCAGGAGGAGGAGCAGGAGAGGCAGGAGGAGCAGAGCAGGAGGAGCAGCAGCAGGAGGAGCAGGAGCAGGAGGAGCAGAAGGAGGAGGAGGAGCAGGATCAGGAGGAGCAGGAGGAGGTGCAGGAGGGGCAGGAGGAGCAGCAGCAGGAGGAGCAGCAGCAGGAGGAGCAGGAGGAGGAGCAGGAGGAGCAGGAGGAGGAGGAGGGGCAGGACGAGCAGGAGGAGCAGGAGGAGGAGGAGCAGGAGGAGCAGGAGCAGGAGGAGCAGGAGGAGGAGGGGCAGGAGCAGGAGGAGCAGCAGGAGGAGCAGGAGCAGCAGGAGGAGCAGGAGGAGGAGGAGCAGAAGGAGGAGGAGGAGCAGGAGGGGCAGGAGGAGCAGGAGGGTCAGGAGGAGCAGGAGGGGCAGGAGGAGCAGGAGGAGCTGGAGCAGGAGCAGCAGGAGGAACTGGAGCACGAGGAGCAGGAGGAGGAGCAGGAGCAGCAGCAGGAGCAGGAGCAGGAGGAGGAGGAGCAGAGCAGGAGGAGCAGGAGCAGCAGCAGGAGCAGGAGCAGCAGGAGCAGGAGGAGGGGGAGCAGAGCAGGAGGAGCAGGAGCAGGACAGTGCCTGCCCCCACTCAGGCTCAGGCGTTACCACGACAGATTGCACGGGGCCCTAGGATCAGGGAGAATCCGATTGCCGAGGTAACGGGCAGACCCCCAGTTCTGCCACCTCCTTCCTGGCTGGGTGGCCCAGGGCAAATGAAGCGAGTTCTCTGTGTCTCGGCTTCCTCACCTGTAATACCCAGACAACAGATAGCGCTGGTGCAGAGATCTAGCCTCTGACACCGCTCAGGCATGTGGTCACCCAGTGCCTGGCACATGGTCAGTGCTCCATAGTTGGCAGAGCGAGAGGGGCTTGTTCAAGGTCGCCCAGTGAGTTAGGCAAGGGCAGCCAGGCTGCGCGGTAGAACGACGGCACGTGCACATTGCCACATGCCGTTTAGAGCACCCAACCCTGCTCAACCATGCTTCCGAAGGCAGAGGGGGACGCCAGTGGGTTTCCTCAGTGACCATGCAGAGGGAAGACACACGACAGGCAGAACACCTCTGGGGGCCTGCCACCCGGAGCCTGGCTCTCAGCCCTGTGCTTGCAGGTTTGCTGCAGGAGAGCTGAGAGGGGGCGACAAGTCGCCAGAGTGCCTGGGCGTCATGCCATCACCCCGCTGGGGAGCTGGAGCGACACATGATTTCACTCAAGGATACAAAAGAAAAAATGGCAAGGAGCTCTGTCCCTTTTATTGCCCCCCACAGCCTGACATCTGCATACCTGCAAGACATCCTCTTGTCACCCGAGAGATGCCACTCAGGGATCTCATGAGCTACACGAGGAAGAAAGGAATCTTGGACTCTGGTTCAGGAACATAAAAATGCACTCTGCTCATCTGGTTTGTTCATAAAACTGTGAATGCCCTAGGGGAAACAGAAAGCTATTTTCACAACATTCCCTAGTCTGGTTGAGATTATGTGTGGAGTAAAACATTCCCATTTTTGTCATGGCTACAGAGGTTTCCTTTTCCCGCGTTTTCATCGTGCCCCCTGCACAGCCAGGCCAGGCCCTGAGGAGGGCTGGACAAGAGCGTGCTCCGAGACTGGGGAGACGAGTTAACCAGTGCAGGGCTGGGCGGGGCGGGGGGGGGTCCTCACACCTCCGGGAAGGATGGAGGCACCTGCATCACCCGAGTTGTCCCATAATCCGCCTGGGCACGGGGTGGAAGTGAAAAGGCCATCTGGGAGAGGCCCTCTGGTCCCCCGTAGGCCATTCTCTCTCGTGTCGCCTTTTGTGATTTTCAAAAGCAGGTGCAAAGAAGTGAGTGAGGGGTAGGTGAGCCGGGAACAAACCCGGTGCTGCCCTCAGTGAGTCATGCTTTCATCCCAGACCGCCTTCTCCCCTGACACACGTGGCCTGGGGAAGCCACACATCCCTGGAAAGGGTGTCAGGGTCTCTCAGACACGAACCAGAAACACGCTGCTCAGCGGTCGTGTCCCTGCTCACTGCCTCCTCTGATGGCCTCAGAGCCCTGCCTCGAGGCCCCGGTTTGTGCCACATGGTACAGATGAGAGGCAAGGACCGAGACCCCCCAGTTTTCCCGGCTCCTTTCCCACCAAGCACTGTGAACCAGGTGGCCTCGGCCAAATGCATTTGTCTGGCCAGGGCAACACTGACACAGTGGGGTCAACAGGGTCATAACTTTGGGACACATCTATTGGAGGGAGGGAGGAAATGAGACAAACCAATGGTGCTTTAGAAGATCCCTTCACAAGTCAGCTGTTCTGTCGTGGGCCCTCATGCAGCTCCTGAGGCGGAGGGGCAAACCTGGATGGCGCGTGCCACCCTGCCCGGCGCCTACCCAGTGAGAGCTGACTGAACCAGGGCTCGGCTGCCCCAGGGCGGCCCAGCCGCTGGCTCACTTATGACTTTGACCCACAGCCTCTGCCCATTACGGATAATGTGGGCCAGCTCCCTTTCTCCTGCAGGGGCTTTGCGTTGGGAACAGAAGTTAAAGCTGAGAGGATTGGGGGCTGGAGACAAAAGAAGAGGTGAAAGAGAAGGTCTCATCAGTGGCAAAGCCCAGGCCTCTGCCCTGAGGCAGCACCCGGTTCTGAGGACTCCTGCTTGCACTGCCCACCAGCCTGACCCCCCCCACCCCAGCTGTCTGGGCCCCAGGAGAGGCGAGATCACCCCAGCATGAGGCCTCAAAGAGCAGAGAAGGCCGGGAGCTGCCCTGGTGCCCGTGCCAGGCCTCCAGCCTCCCAGTCAGGTGGCTTCACAGGCACCCCTCCCTCCTTCTCCAGCTCCCAGGGCCCCAAGTTCATTGGGCCTTATGGGTGCAGCATCCAGGGGCCCTCAACTCCTGAGGAACCTGACCCGGCAACAGAACAGCATGCCAAATCACCCACCACAACTTTGTGCACGCGTACGAGAGTTACGTTCAATTGCGGGGGGGGGGAGGGGCGGTGCAGAGTGCACAGCACTAGCTGTGACAAGCTGTGGGGAGCGTCTCCATGAGGCTGCTGGAGCCCGCAGAGGCTGGTGCAGAGTTCTGGGTGCACTGACTCTGGTGAGGACCTAGTCAGGAGGGGAAAGACCAAACTCCCTACATCTCACCTCCAGCCCCTTCCGCCTAAGCCACACTGTCCAGGGATGATGGAGGAGTTGCTGGGCAAAGAACCGACTGCACTTTGGGACAGGGGCACCCAGCAACTTCTGTTAATTAAGAAGTATTTATAAGCCTTCATTAGGCCCCTAAAGGAGGCCGAACGACACTAGGAGCCCAGTTTTCCAATTTTGCTGTGATGGACCCAGATAATTCTGGTTAAAAAGGAATTGACATTAAATAGCAGGACTGATAATGCCATGGTAATTGGGGTCAGACAGATGACGCAAATCAATAGAAGTCTTCCTTCCCCTCAAATTCTTCCCCCAAAGCATCTTTTTCTCCCTACCTTTGAAAGTTAATTAGCAAATGAAACACTGACATTAAAAGGTCCCTCGCCCAGGTACAGCAAGCACAGGCAGAACAGAACAACAGCATCTGATCGGCTCACAAGTCCAATGTCCAAAGTAAATACAGGGTCCAGCACCTGATAAAGGTGAGAGCGTACCCTGGACTCCCCCAAATCACACTAAAATAACACACTTGCCCTACTGGCCCAATATCTGAGCCCTCACCTAGGGAGCCAGCAAGGGAAAGCTCCAGAGGCAGCGGTCAGGCCCACCTGCACTTCCAGGAGGCGGCCAGGGGGTGGAGGCAGAGGTCGGTGAAGTGCAAAGAGCCGGCTGCCTCCGCCCGACAGCCCAGGGGGCAGGCGCTAGTGGCCAGTAAACAGGCGTTCGCAGGGACTTTTCCTACAGACAGGGAAGCAGGTGGTGGGAAGGAGCCCCGGGGCTGCCGGCCTAGCTGGCCACCTTTCGAGAGGAGCGGCCCTGGGCTGGCAGCGGCGCCAGCGGGACGGCACGGGACGAGGAGACACAGGGCAGGGGCTGTCAGGCCCAGCCGCCCTCCACGCTGGAGAGCAGAGCAGGAACCGGGCTGGGCCTACTCCCGAGAGCTGGGGGGCTGGCAAGGTTCGGGCAACAGGGACTCTTCCTGGAGCAGAGAACGGACATCGTGAGCTGCTGGTCTCGGGCCCTGACGCAGGTGAGGGCGATGGGGTATGCCAACCTTGGTTCGCCAAAAAAGCTGATCCCAGAGCCCTGCCCGCAGACATGGTCCCGAAGGTCTGGAGTGGGTCCTGGGAACCCACATTTCTGACTTGCAACCAGGCAATTCCGAGGCAGGTAGTTTAAAGGCCATGCTTGGCGTCTGGGGTCAGGTGGGCATGGGGTGGGTAACAGGGCTCTAGGGGAAGGAGTGGTGGTCAAGGGCAGCAGAGAAGGAACTTGTGAGGGCTAAAGGCCCATTTCTGTGCACTCAAGAGACAAAAGTGCATGAGACGGAGGGAGGGCTGCCTCAGTGTGTGCCGCACCCCCTCCCCCCGGCTCCCCACCATGGGACAATCGGTTCTTCTGAGACAGCCTGACCGTGCCTCATAAGCACATAACCACGGCCATGCTTTTGGAGGGTCTCTGACTGACAAGTGATATCTTACATTTAGTTACTTTTCCAATTAGTGGGATGCATTCTCCCTTTGAATAGATAAAAGGCCCAAGTGCCTGGGTGCTAGTCTCAGTGCACTGGTGGGTCTTGATCCTTGGCCCTTCGGCTCTGGCTCCCGGCCAGTGGATTTACACGTGTGCATTTTAGGCAAACCACCATCTGATGCAAGGTGCCCTGCTCTCTGGGTGTAAACAGAAAGCTTGGGACATCAGGGCCAGATGATCACTGTTATCCAAGATACAGTTTGCGCAGGTAGCTCTGAAGGTCAATCACACCCAAAAGGAATTAATATATTATCGAAAGAAGAAAAATGCTTTGTCACCTCAGAACAATGCCCGGTGACGTTGCCTGCTGGGTGTAGGGAGCTGGGCCTCGGCCTGGAGCAGCCAGACTCCCAGGCTTGCCACGCTGGTCCTGAAGCTGGCATTCGGGGTTACTGACCAGCGCTGGAAGCAATGGGTCGGTGGGAAGGGCTTGCCTTAAGCACATACCCCATTTTATTCTGAAGGGAAATCGTACATCACTTCACCGTGGGCTGCCATCTGTGCAATCTTCACATGAGCAGCGTTCCCTTCGGGGGCCAAGGTAGCTCACACTGGATCGCTGCTTCCTTCAGAGCCTTCTCGTTCAGGTGGCTGGGCCAGCGGTCTCACACCAGCCTGCACTGGCTCTGGGAAGGTGGTCCGGGGCATGCAGCAATGACGATGAGGGGCGTGACTCCCCCCAGCTAACTCTGGGAAACGTGACCCACAAGACTCCGCATTTCCATTTCCTGGACTTCTCATTGAGAAATGTTGTTCCCTCTCTAAAAACCCCAACCACAGTGTTTGCATGGGAGCAGCCACAACTCCTGGGCCACCTCTGGTCTCATCCGGTGCACAACATCAGGTCTCCTTCCTGCTTTTACAGAGTAAGTGACATGTTCCTGCGACATGTAATATGGCTACATCTCTCTTTCTGGGCCAGATCATTGTTAACTATTTCATCCAAGATATAGCTGGTTGGCTTACGGAGCTCCTTAGGTCAATCATGCCCAAAAGGAACACATTAACCAAAAAGAAAAATGTTGATGAGAACAAAATGGTGACAAAAATAAGGTATCTATTTTAAAAGAGCTTTTGGTCTTCCCTTAAAAGTGGAACTCCTCCTTCCTGTTTGTTTGAGGCTTCAAAGGGATGGCGTTTGGGCTGGCGGTTCTCTCCGACGTCTCACCTGCCGGGGTCGGTCCTCCCCCGCGGCAGACCCCTCAGCAGGGCTCTCCTGCACAGCTCATGCGATCCGCCCACAAACCCGCCCCACAGCTGGTCCACGTGCCACAGGTGCCAATGCCTCTGAGGTCACGAGGTTTTGTCAGCCAGTCTGGACACACCTAACTGAGTCCTCACAAAATGGATCAGCTTGGTCTCTGTGAAGAACGCTGTCCCAAGAGTCATTCCCAAACAGAAGGCCCCCACGGCGACATGCGCCAGCCTGGCTGGCCAGCCCTGCTCACAGCAGAGGAACACCTGCGAGAGAACCCACCGTTACTGCCCTGGCCCCTCCACCTGCACCTCCTACCTCGGGGGCAAGCCAGGGGGAGCGAGGCCATGCTGTGCCAGCTTTGAGTCAGATGAAAGGTGTGACAGCTGTGTACTGAGGGGCTAACTCTGTTCCCACTGGTGACACTGTTTAGCCACACCTATCATCACACGCTGTCCTCGAGCCTTGCGGAAGGGGGAAGGGGAGGCAGACACTTGCCCAGCTGGTTCAGGAAGAGCAGGAAGGGAAGCCCAGAGCCAGGGACAGTGGACAGCCTGCAAAAGCATGTGGTGTGAGGGCTGTGGGGATTCTCACCTCGGAAACGCCAGTAATCCCGCCACTGAGGGCGAATGCCCCGAGGAGGGCGGGTGATAGGTACAGGCCCGCCAGGGGCCTGTGCGGGCTCCTTTCATAGTAGCGGTGGATGAAGCAAAGGCTCTGTGTGATGCGAATGCCCATGTTAAAGCAGTTGGCCAAGATGAAGCCCACGCTGCCGCACCATCGAGTCAGGAGGTAGGATAACACCAGGAATGAAGATGAGAGGGCCAGCATTGTGAAATTGTACCTGGGGAGAGGGAGACAAGCAAAGCAGGGGAGTGGGTACCTTGTCCCAAACAAGCCTGCTCCAAAACAAGTGACCATGAACATGGAATCACAGAAAGCACCTCTGAGTTGCCATAACCCAGCTGGTTTTCTTAGCTATGAACACCATATGGATGACATGGGAATGTCACTATCCCCCTTCCCCCCTGAACAGAAGAGTGAGGAAATGAACTCAAAATATTACGGTTTTTAAGCATAACTGGTTAGTTTAAGTGACACTTTGTGATCCAAACACATAAAAATCCTGTTCAGCCCAAGTCTTCAAGGTGAGGCACAGCAATATGACACGGGTAATAATTATATGTGAATGCAAACTATGCGACAGCCATGGTCAGGGTCACAGGCATACGATGATGAGTGAACACACGTGGCCCTTGCCCTGTGAGGTCTGGATGTGTTTTACAGACAAGGAAAACCAGGCACAGGTAGGCTGAGTAATTTGCCTAAGGAGTGACCTCACTCTGGTCCCTAAACTTAGGGAAATGCAGAAGCCCCATAACCTTGGCCAGTGGATTTCACTTAAAGTAACGAGCCTTCAAAATGACATGCACACGGGGAGCAAGCCCTGAACCACGTCAGTGTCCCCCAGATTCTTACACATCCTTCTTCCCTCTGCTCTCCACGTCCCCAGAGCTCTCTGGATTCCTCACTGCATGGATTACGCTGCCCTTCCACTTAGTCAGCTTAGTTACCTTCAGTTCTCAGCAAGGGAAACTGAGTCTCAGCAAAGACAAAACAGCTGCTATAGTCCTCACCAAAAGGCTTGTGGTACAGCCACGAACAAAATTTTCCAGCATCTGGTTTCTGCCTAGTGAGCAGCAGGCATTCTAAGTACATAGTTGTTGAGGAAACCAAACCGTTAGGTCCCCCAGCCCTGTCTGCTGGGTTAGGGAGGCCACTCAGGTTCTGCAAACGAGGGGTGGTAGGAAAGCCACGTGTCTGCTGAATGCCCAGGTACTGGTCCTTGGGCTGACCAAGCCCAAGGTGCCTTGGAGATCAACTTTATCAGAGGGAGTAATAATAATAATACTACACACGCACACACTATCCTCCAACAGGGGAGGTGTGCTTTTCACTAACTACTGACCAATGATCAGAAGAGCCAACTTCACAACAAGCCACTGAGGGTGGGGACCATCACAGACCAGTTAGTTATCTGACCTCTTTTCCAAAAAGAAGTAGAGATGTATGATCGTTTCCCGCCCCCCCAGAAACTATCTCAAATCCTTGGAATTGAGGTTATAGGTTCACAAACTTTCAAAGTCATCCTCACCCAACTCCAAGTAAAACATCAATAACAAATGAAATCAGTAGCTAATTCATGCTAATTCAACAGTGTGGCTTCTTTGGTGTGGCCATCTGGGAAGAGCTGATAATGACAGGGGTCCACTGTTTTTCACTAGAATAGGGCTCTGCAGCTCTTGAACTTTCCAGAACTCACAAATCTAGAGCCTTAAAACCAAATCCACTTCAGGAAAAAAAGAAATTTAAAGACGCAATTAAAATACCACTTTTTAAATTGAATAAACCTGTTGCAAAAGGGTTCTCTTACAAACGAAAATAAATAAATAAAGCTAAGCAAAATTGCCTTGGTCTCCACAGTACAATGAAGTTTGCATAAAAGATGGAGGTTCCTGGTTCTATCCCACAACTTCATGGGATCTGTAGAATACTGAATTTCATACAAAGTAGTCTGTAATGGTATTTATACTGGTGTATGTTAAAACTGACGGAAACTGAACATTAGGTAAAGGAGAAGAATTTACCTCGTAAGCTAGTAACTAAAGTTAGGATTGAGAAACTGGTGGCCATCAGATAACCTTTTAAGTGTAAGGATAAAAAATTAAAGTTGGCTTTGATCAGAATTTTAAATGCTTTATCTGTGGTGTCCATGATCATTATGAAACCACTAGCCACCTTAGGGGAAAAAATATGGTTGGCTTTATTTAAAAGTACACCATTGCTCATTCCAAGTCTTAAGTCATCTTGGGTGAACTCATCTTATCCATTCCCACAGGCTACTGAGAAAAATCATGTAGTTGGTGTCAATACCAGTTTATAGTTTCTGATCTAACCTTATGTGTTGTCAACAGTCACTTTTCTCATTGCTGTTCAAACCCCTCAAAATCCTTACCATTCCACCATAAACTGGCCAGCCCATCAATGGTGCCACTTTGATGTCAAGCACAGCACCACACTGTGTTTCCATCCTGTCTTCCAGTAGACGAGGTTTCTGTTTCCCAGGGCGAATCTGAGTGTGGGCAACACAAAAGAGGAACTGCCCCAATTCTAACTTTACTGACCTAACCCACAGTTTGATTTCAAAATCTAATTGCTGGTTTCCTTGAACCAGTTTTTGTATTTTTTTTTCAGGGGTCTTAAGCTCAGTTAAATGATTTCCAGAAAACATAGCAGGCTCAAAATGTCTTGAGACCTAAATTCTTTCCACTCAGAAAGAGATCCTAAGCCATATATATTTTGTGTATCTTATTATACTAAAAAAAAAAAAAAAAAAAAAATGCCACTTTTAAAATCAATGCAAAATTAGTGACAATAATGACTATTCTATAAGGTTTGGTTAACATAAACAGTCAGTTATTTATGAATGCTTAGTTTTTCCATGGCCCCAAGAAGATACTGGGCTTAAAATTAGGCTTATCAAAAGATGGACGGTCAAGGATGTTGACTGTGGCAGCAACTGAAGTGCCCCCCAGTGGGTGCTGGTTGAATACAGCAAGGCACGGCCATCAGTGTAGCCTCGGCAGCCACGGAAGGGATGGCGCCAGTCTCTTATCGCCAATGTGGGGAGATCGCACTCATCCTTCACTCGACAGTTACGGAGTCCAGCTCCAAGGTGGACATTCATGGGCCAACAATCAGACAGTCTTAGGCTTTTGCGTCACTGACCTCTGTGCCAGACAGACTCTGCTTGGTGATCCAGCCTCAGCCTAAATGCCACCTTCTCAGGGGGGCCTCCCAATCTAAAAGAGCCCCACTCTCACTGCATTACCCTGTTTTAGTTATCCGTACTGTGCAATATTTCCCTATTTATTTACTTGTTTGCCGTCTGCCTCCCCCACCATCAGCTCTAGGAGAGCAGGGATCTCGTCTCTTTTTACTGCTATATTCCTGGAACTTAAAATGATGCTTGGTAGAGAGTAGAGGCTCAAAAAGCACTTGTCAAATGAACAAAAGAAACTGAGATATCCTTAACAAAACAGAACAAAAATTCTTCAATAGGGCAGATTGAAAAATCCATCAATCATATTCAATATATATTATGCAGTTATTAACAAAAAAGCAACTTGGAATTCAAAGGATATTCTATTTTTTTTTAAGATTTTATTTATTTATTTGACAGAGAGAGAGAGAGCACAAGCAGGGGGAGCGGCAGGCAGAGGGAGAGGGAGAAGAAGGCCCCCCGCTGAGCAGAGAGCCCAACATGGGGCTCGATCCCAGGACCCTGGGATCATGACCCAAGCTGAAAGCAGACGCTTAACTGACTGAGCCACCCAGGCGTCCCAAAGGATATTCTAATATTTCACATCCAACCAAATGCCCCATTTTTATTTAGAGAAACACTGATTGACCTGAAGTTAAGTAGATTTTATCAATTTTATCAATTTTATCAAGATTTTATCAATACAGTATTTTTTTTCAATTCAGAATCTGAAATGTCCAATGTAAATCAATCATGACATTTAACTAAGCTACCCAATCCTACCATAAAAATCCTTACTAGAGTTTTATGTCTGGTTAAATTCACAGAGATGAAAAACTGCTGGAGTCTGTGATGAGCCCAGGGGCCATGTGCTCAGACCAGGGCGGAACCTGGGCTGCTATGGTTAATACATGTAGGAAGACCATGCTTAAAGTCACATTTAACTCTTCAGGGAAGTGCGTTACTGCAGATAAGAACTGCGTTAGAAGGCGCTCTGGTTCTGTCTTTTCTCTATGTTGACTACTCATACCATGAAAATAATTTTCCAGATGTTTATATATCGTCAAAATCCCATTACAACTAACTTAAAAAGTTGTTTCTTTTCGTTCAATGCTATGTAAAAGGAAAGAAAGCAACTAGTCACTGTGTTCCCTCATGATTTGATTGTAAGATCCATTTTAACATTTTTAAGCAGGCTTAATGCTGATTCTCCCCCTCCACACTAATGCTGAAATGATTACAACAAAATTCCTTTCAAAGAGATAGATTCCTAGTCCAGAGCTCTTTCCACCATGGCTCAGTGCCTCCTTTAGTATGTTTTACATTATATCTAAAAATTATTTCATGTTTGAAGCACCTTTCAAAAAAAAACACATTATCTCAAAATCAAACTTAAATTCAACCTTTGCATCCATGAAAAAGATAAGGGATAGGGAGGATGGCCTCCAAGTAGTTTTACACCTATACATTTAACTATCTGAAGTAAAAACCCTATCTGGATCAATATTTGAAAATTACGGGCTATGAGCTAAAAGTAGGTGGGGAAATCAACTGAGAGGGTCATGACATGGCAGTTTGAAAAATGAAATATAACAGAATTAAAAACCATCAGTGTGTCTCGCGCATAACGGGGGGTATTTCCTGCTTCGTGAAAGCTTCGCTCGGTCACGCCCACCTGAATATGTACAGCATCACAGGGCTCCATGTAGTTTTACTTATAAGCTGGTCTGGACCAGTGGTTCCTAAGGCCCTATCATCAGAAATCTCCTGGGGCTGTGTGATGACAGATCCCTTGGCCCAAGCCTCTCAAATGCTAGTTCAGTTGGTCTGGGCACTCAAGGCCTTTCAGAGACAACACAAAAGCCCCCAAAGGACCCAGGCGTCAGGGAGCAAAGCAATAACAAGGACCACTTACCCCATTACCTACAGCCACCCCTCTACTGTCTTTGCCTTCTCTTCCTCTCCTTTCCCCCCGTCCATTTTATCCTTCTCCTCAACTTCATCTGGTAGTGGTGCCTTAGCATACTGCCATGTTTCTTCTGGCATTTGGGACACGCCCTGGGTGTGGGCTGGAAGCTCTAGACTAGTTCGTGTCAGAATCACTGAGGAGCTTTTAAAAAACACACACATGCTTGGGGGCTGCGGTCTGTAGGTGTGCTAGGAGAGAGCGGTGGAGGAAGGGCAGACAGGAATCTGCACATCTAACAGGCTCCATGGGGGATTGTGACTGATAACCAGTGTTAGGAACCACCGTTTGAGGTATCAGGGCAGAGGTCCTGATCTGGGGTCAACGGATGGGAAAAAATGGTGGCAAAACGGTATGTGCACTTGGGCCTTTCTCTCAGGAGAGGTGACAAAGACCTCTGAGCCTCTCTGGGGCCTCTGAATCAGAGTCTCGGGGGTAGGACTCTGCATCTTGAAGAAGTTCCACGGTAACCCACTGGGGCGCTGGGCAAGGAGGTGGAGGAGGGGAGCTTGTCTTGGGCCTGTCTCTGCAAACCTAGACTAACAAGGCGCTTCAGGGCCCGGGTTTCTTCCTCCTACAAAGGGAGGCAAAGGGTGGTTGCTGCCCCCAGGATGTGGGGAGGACAAGCACCGGAGTACCAGGGACGGTGCCACACTAGTGGGGGAGTGCTACCTCTAAAAGCCTTTCTGGGAATGCGCGTTCAGAAGGAAAAGAAAGAAGATTGGCAAGTTACTTCAGTTTGGCCGAAGGCTGGGATTAAAGGCGGGTCTTTACGGTTACCTACCTGTCGACCTCCTCTTTGCTCATGGCAGCAAATGTGAAACACTCGGTCACTCCGTTGACGGCAAGCAGGAGGACGTAGAGACAGTAGGAACGCAGCAAAACAGGACCTAAAAGGAAACAACCGACCGAGACTCTAGAGCCCAAACAGGAGGCCTGCATGTACCAGAACCGGGTCAGGAGTCCAGCCGGTGTCGTCAACAGGCAGACACACACTTGAGCCTATGGCCTTAATTATCTGGAAGGACTTCCAGTACTCCATGGCACTGATTAAAATAAACAGCTAAAAAAGAAAGGGCAATTAAGAATAAACCTACAGGGGCACCTGGGTGGCTCAGTTAGCTTAGTGTCCGACTCTTGGTTTTGGCTCAAGTCATGCATGATCTTGGGGTCTCGGGATTGAGCCCTGCTTTGGGCTCCCCGCTCAGCATGGAGTCTGTTTGTCTCTCTCCCTCCCCAACTTAAGTGCTCTCTCTCTCTCTTAAATAAATAAATAAAATCTTAAAAAAAAAAAAGGAATAAACCTACAAATGTCTCACTTAACTAAAAGCTTATCTGGCCAGGAAGCAAATCTTCTTGCTTTTTAAATCAGTATAAAGAGACCTGCTGGTTTGAGCACTCAAGGGCACCAGTGGCCTTGCATGGTAAGAGAACTTGGCTGAAGAGGTCCTGAAGACAAGACCACGGGGAGAAGCCCAGGACTTGGGAGCAGCAAACTACAGACAGAACACACCCACAAATCTGCAGAGAGAATCAGAATAACCATGATGTTTTCTTCTAAAACACAGTGATGCAGTCCTATAGCTAACTAATAAGCTTTGGAAAAATCTGCTAACAAAAGACTGGGAGCCTTAGAAATGGAATTGATCTCCTCTTTTAGGAGGACCATTACCAAGAGGTAGCCAAGCAACTTCTAATAAAACAACCTATGACCCAGCAATCCCACTCCTAAATATACATCCAACAGAAATAAATGTACATGTTCACATAAGCATTTGTACAAAATGCAGTTTTGTACATAGCAGTTTTACTCATAATAGTCCAAACTGACCATCAGTAAGAGAAAGGATAAACAAACTGTGGGCATCCATATAAAGAAATTTCTCAGAGAAGCAATCCAAGAGAAAAAAAGTACTGATCCATGTAAAAACATGGATGAATCCCAAAAACTGTATATTGAGAGAAAGAAGCCAAACACCAAAGTGCCCATGCTGTATGATTTCATTGATATGAAGTCCCTTTTAAAAGCAATACTAAAAAGCAAAGAAACACATTGATAACAGTACAATAATAGTGGGGGACTTTAACACCCCCCTCACTGAAATGGACAGATGATCTAAGCAAAAGATCAACAAGGAAATAAAGACTTTAAATGACACACTAGACCAAATGGACTTCACAGACATATTCAGAACATTCCATCCCAAAGCAACGGAATAAACATTCTTCTCTAGTGCCCATGGAACATTCTCCAGAATCGATCACATCCTAGGTCATAAATCAGGTCTCAACCAGTACCAAAAGATTGGGATCATTCCCTGCCTATTTTCAGACCACAATGCTTTGAAACTAGAACTCAATCACAAGAGGAAAGTCAGAAAGAACTCAAATACATGGAGGCTAAAGAGCATACTACTAAAGAATGAATGGGTCAACCAGGAAATTAAAGAAGAATTTAAAAAATTCATGGAAACCAATGAAAATGAAAACACAACTGTTCAAAATCTTTGGGATGCAGCAAAAGCAGTCCTAAGAGGCAAGTATATAGCAATACAAGCCTTTCTCAAGAAACAAGAAAGTTCTCAAGTACACAACCTAACCCTACACCTAAAGGAGCTGGAGAAAGAACAGCAAATAAAGCCTAAACCCAGCAGGAGAAGAGAAATAATATAGATCAGAGCAGAAATCAATGAAATAGAAACCAAAAGAACAGTAGAACAGATCAATGAAACTAGGAGCTGGTTCTTTGAAAGAATTCACAAGATTGATAAAGCCCTGGCCAGACTTATCAAAAAGAAAAGAGAAATGACCCAAATAAACAAAATCATGAATGAAAGAGGAGAGATCACAACCAACACCAAAGAAATACAAACAATTATTAGAACATATTATGAGCAACTATATGCCAGCAAATTAGATAACCTGGAAGAAATGGATGCATTCCTAGAGATGTATCAACTACCAAAACTGAACCAGGAAGAAATGGAAAACCTGAACAGACCTATAACCACTACGGAAATTGAAGCAGTCATCAAAAATCTCCCAACAAACAAAAGCCCAGGGCCAGATGGCTTTCCAAGGGAATTCTACCAAACATTTAAAGATGAATTAATACCTATTCTTCTGAAACTGTTCCAAAAAATAGAAATGGAAGGAAAACTTCCAAACTCGTTTTATGAGACCACCATTACCTTGATCCCCAAACCAAACAAAGACCCCATCAAAAAGGAGAATTACAGACCAACATCCTTGATGAACATGGATGCAAAAATTCTCACCAAAATACTAGCCAATAGGATCCAACAGTACATTAAAAGGATTATTCACCACGACCAAGTGGGATTTATCCCTGGGCTGCAAGGTTGGTTCAACATCTGCAAATCAATCAACGTGATACAATACATTAACAAAAGAAAGAACAAGAATCATATGGTCCTCTCAATAGATGCAGAAAAAGCATTTGACAAAGTACAGCATCCTTTCTTGATCAAAACTCTTCAGAGTATAGGGATAGAGGGTATATACCTCAATATCATAAAAGCCATCTATGAAAAACCTACAGCGAATATCATTCTCAATGGGGAAAAACAGAGCTTTCCCCCTAAGGTCAGGAACGCGGCAGGGATGTCCACTATCACCCCTGCTATTCAACATAGTATTAGAAGTCCTAGCCACAGCAATCAGACAACAAAAAGAAATAAAAGGCATCCAAATCGGCAAAGAAGTCAAACTCTCACTCTTTGCAGATGATATGATACTTTATGTGGAAAACCCCAAAGACTCCACCCCAAAACTGCTAGAACTCATACAGGAATTCAGTAAAGTGGCAGGATATAAAATCAATGCACAGAAATCAGCGGCATTCCTATACACCAACAACAAGACAGAAGAAAGAGAAATCAAGGAGTCGATCCCATTTACAATGGCACCCAAAACCATAAGATACCTAGGAATAAATCTAACCAAAGAGGCAAAGGATCTGTACTCAGAAAACTATAAAATACTCATGAAAGAAATTGAGGAAGACACAAAGAAATGGAAAAACGTTCCATGCTCATGGATTGAAGAACAAATATTGTGAAGATGTCAATGCTACCTAGAGCAATCTACACATTCAATGCAATCCCCATCAAAATACCATCCACTTTTTTCAAAGAAATGGAACAAATAATCCTAAAATTTGTATGGAACCAGAAAAGACCCCGAATAGCCAGAGGAATGTTGAAAAAGAAAAGAAAAGCAAAGCTGGCGGCATCACAATTCCGGACTTCCAGCTCTATTACAAAGCTGTCATCATCAAGACAGTATGGTACTGGCACCAAAACAGACACATAGATCAATGGAACAGAATAGAGAGCCCAGAAATGGACCCTCAACTCTATGGTCAACTAATCTTTGACAAAGTAGGAAAGAATGTCCAATGGGAAAAAGACAGTCTCTTCAACAAATGGTGTTGGGAAAATTGGACAGCCACATGCAGAAGAATGAAACTGGACCATTTCCTTACACCTCACACAAAAACAGACTCAAAATGGTTGAAAGACCTCAATGTGAGACAGGAGTCCATCAAAATCCTAAAGGAGAACACAGGCAGCAACCTCCTCGACCTCAGCCGCAACAACTTCTTCCTAGAAACATTGCCAAAGGCAAGGGAAGCAAGGGCAAAAATGAACTATAGGGACTTCATCAAGATAAAAAGCTTTTACACAGCAAAAGAAACAGTCAACAAAACCAAAAGACAACCGACAGAATGGGAGAAGATATTTGCAAATGACATATCAGATAAAGGGCTAGTATTCAAAATCTATAAAGAACTTATCAAACTCAACACCCAAAGAACAAAGAATCCAATCAAGAAACGGGCAGAAGACATGAACAGACATTTTTCCAAAGAAGACATCCAAATGGCCAACAGACACATGAAAAAGTGCTCAACATCGCTCAGCATCAGGGAAATCCAAATCAAAACCTCAATGAGATACCACCTCACACCAGTCAGAATGGCTAAAATTAACAAGTCAGGAAACAACAGATGTTGGCGGGGATGCGGAGAAAGGGTAACCCTCCTACACTGTTGGTGGGAATGCAAGCTGGTGCAACCACTCTGGAAAACAGTATGGAGGTTCCTCAAAAAGTTGAAGATAGAGCTACCATATGATCCAGCAATTGCACTACTGGGTATTTACCCCAAAGATACAAATGTAGGGATCTGAAGGGGTACGTGCACCCCGATGTTTATAGCAGCAATGTCCACAACAGCCAAACTGTGGAAAAGAGCCAAGATGTCCATCGACAGATGAATGGATAAAGAAGATGTGGTATATATATACAGTGGAATATTATTCAGCCATCAAAAGGAATGAGATCTTGCCATTTGCAACGACGTGGATGGAACTGGAGGGTGTTATGCTGAGCGAAATAAGTCAATCAGAGAAAGACATGTATCATATGACCTCACTGATATGAGGAATTCTTAATCTCAGGAAACAAACTGAGGGTTGCTGGAGTGGGGGGTGGGGTGGGAGGGATGGGGTGACTGGGTGATAGACACTGGGGAGGGTATGTGCTCTGGTAAGCGCTGTGAATTGTGCAAGACTGTTGAATCACAGATCTGTACCTCTGAAACAAATAATACATTATATGTTAAGAAAAAAGAAGAAGATAGTAGGAGTGGAAGAATGAAGGGGGGGAATCGGAGGGGGAGACGAACCATGAGAGACGATGGACTCTGAAAAACAAACTGAGGGTTCTAGAGGGGAGGGGGATGGGAGGATGGGTTAGCCTGGTGATGGGTATTAAAGAGGGCACGTTCTGCATGGAGCACTGGGTGTTATGCACAAACAATGAATCATGGAACACTACATCAAAAACTAATGATGTAATGTATGGTGATTAACATAACAATAAAAAAATAAAAAAATAAATAAAATAAAAAATAAATAAAAGCAATACTAATCTGCGGTGCCTGGGCACCTCAGTCGCTTAAGCATCTGACTCTTGGTTTTGCCTCAGATCATGATCTTGGGGTCATGGGATTGAGCCCCACAATGGGCTCTGTGCTAAGCATAGAGTCAGCTTCTCCCTCTGCCCCTCCCCCGCTCATGCTCGTTCTCTCTCTCTCTCTCTCTCTCTCTTGCTCTCAAGTAAATGGATAAATAAAATCTTTAAAAAAAATTGTAAAAGCAATACTAATCCATGGTGATAGAAATCAGAACAGTGGTTGCCTCTGAGGTGGAGGGGGGGCAGTTGACTAGAAAAAGTCCTGAAAGAACCTTCTGGGGTAATGGAAATGTTGTAGATCTTTTTTTTTTTTTTTTTTTTTAAAGATTTTATTTATTTATTTGACAGAGAGAGAGACAGCGAGAGCAGGAACACAAGCAGGGGGAGTGGGAGAGGGAGAAGCAGGCTCCCTGCTGAGCAGGGAGCCCGATGTGGGACTCGATCCCAGGACCCTGGGATCATGACCTGAGCCGAAGGCAGACGCTTAACGACTGAGCCACCCAGGCGCCCGGAAATGTTGTAGATCTTAACCAGGATGTTGGCCCCCACCGATGCTGCATCCAAGTCCCACACATGGAGATGGTAGCACAGGGGATGGGGGGTCAGAGGCCAGTCCAGGTCACAGGTAAGTCTACTTTCCAGGTGAGGACAAAGACTGATATGCAACTGGGACAACTGAGGCAGCAGTGTTGCAAGTTCCACTTTCAAAACTCAGGTGGTTCAGTTGAGCCACAGAAAGTTGCCATTCTTTTCTGATTAAATTCAGGCTAGAGACAGTCAAGTTTTGTGCAGTGTTGTTGTTGTTGTTTTTAGATTTTATTTATTTATTTAGAGAAAAAGAGAACACACAAGTCAGGGGAAGGACAGAGGGAGAGGGAAAGAGAATCTCAAGCAGACTCTGTGCTGAGTGCAGAGCCCCATGCAGGGCTCAATCCCACCACCCCTGAGATCATGACTTGAGCCAAAATCAAGAGTCAGAAGCTTAATCGATTGAGCCACCCAGGCGCCCCAAGTTTTTTGGAGTGTTTAAGTAAATGAAGAAGACTAGCGGGGAGGGGAGAGCAGCACTGCTCATCTATTCTGGCACAGCAAAGGTATTCGGATCCACAGCACTAGTCCAAGGAGTCAGGAGCAGGGCAAGGAGACGCGGGGTGGCATGGAGGCGAGGGAAGGAAAGCAGCAGGGGCCCAGCAGGGACGGACTACCAGGAGCCACTATGGGCTTTACAGAGAGCTCGAAGTTTGCTCAAAGTGTAAGGCAGCTACAATGAGGAGACAAATGCTAGAAGACCCTGTTGGGACAGTGACACTGATGGAGCTCTGGGCTAGACAGAGACGACAATGGTCCTGGCTCACCAGACAGCACATTCTTGCCAGAGACTGAGGAACCAGACCATTCTTAAGACTCCTCTTTCAGAAGATGATACCAAGAGAATATCTTTTTGAGTCTAAAATTATTTATTCTTCTTATAGGGTTATATTATTTCAGGTATATAATACAGTGATTCAACAATTCTATACATTACTCAGTGCTTGTCGTCGTGTTGATTCTAAAATTATTAATGGCTCTGACAATAAGCCATTAGAAACAGAATTTACTACCTTAGAAATCAACTACCACTGACCCTTTTAACTGATAACTCTTACTACCAACGCTGAAAACGGGCACCAGCCTCTCACTCACGCCAAAGGCCGACATAGTCGCAGCAGTCTGCTTCTAGACCTTCTATGACTAAGTACTTCACCAGGTGAACACTGTGCTAACGGGACAGCCTTCTCCTCACGGCCATGTCCTGTGACTGCGTGACAATACAGGCTGTTCCTTGGCGATCACCTTTCTAGAGGGGCCGTGCTGCTGTGAAATGGTTGCGTGCCCAGTCTCTGCACATGACTTACTAACGGCTTCCTAATGAGCCTCCCCGCCTGCCTGATGGAAACGCAGGCCTCACAGTACCAGCCCCAGGCAGCTGCAACCACATCACGGTTTTCATAGCAGGGGTTTCTCCAAACTGAATGACCTTTGCTCTTGGGTAGAAACTTCACCCCTCCTCCCCTAACACCCAAAGTTTGGGCCCGTTATAGTGGAGACCAAAACATGCCAGTGAACTTGTAAAATGGCCTTTGACAAAGCCCTTTACATTGAGATGGAGCAGCAGAAAGAAGTCTTCAGAGTTCTTGTCTATTGACCCGAGGAACTGAAAAATCTTTGCTGAACCCAAGATGAAACGGACTGCAAATGGACTGCCAGCCTAAGGCCCAGCACATTTTGAAACTGGTCAAGTCCCCAGGGCCTAACAAGTGCTATGAGATGTTCAGTGGCATGGGCACCAGGTGTTTCTAAGTTAGATACACTCGATACTTTTGTCCTTCAAAAACCAAGAGTCACTGGATTAAATATACCGTTCTGCTTGCCGAGATCAATTTTGTTCTCTGCAAATGGCTCTGAGTTATCCTTCAGAGGCTCATGCATCAGGCTGTGAGATTTATGTGGCATTTACTACCTTCAGACGTGTTTAGTATCAAGCGGAGACTCATTAGAGCCTGCTCTTTGCCTTCTTCCCTCACCCCAGAGGGTGCACAGGGAAGTGCCCAGCAAAACACATTTTAGGCCTGGGAGGAGAGCCAAGGATGAATAATGACTTCTCCAAGTGAGACTGGGGGACTGACTGCCCTGGTGCCAAAGCCCCCCGACGGCACTGAGCTGTTTCTGACCTCGTGCGAGGGCAACGGTCTCAAAGCCCCAGCCATGGGCAGCACTCCCTACACTGACAGATACCAACGTGTGTGCACACAAGTTCTTGAATTTCACAAGACTCTTCTATTTCTGTTCGGAAATTAGAACAAATCTGGCAAAACTCTTGTGCATACCTGATCCAGAGCTAAGCATGGCCCCTCCATAGATATCCAAAGCCAGCTGAGAATAGGCAAAGCCAAAAATGGTGATGGTTAGGCCGGTCAGCAGGGCCAGCTTGAGCAGCGACTCCAAAACCACAGCGGCCACGGCAATGTCCTCCTGGGGCGGGGGGCAGAGGGAAGGAAGTTGGATGAATCATGAGCTAAAGAAAAACTTCACATCTGGCCTTCTCTCTCTGCTGTCTTACAGATCACTCTTTCAACTGCTGAGAGGCATCCCTGTTTTTCTGCAGCCTGTGTTTGTTTTCATGTCAATTAGCATGAAGGAAATGAAGGGGAAAAGCCAATCTGTGCCTCCTTAGGTAGTGCAGGGGAGGTATGGTTTTTAGCTCATTTAGGATCCGTTATTTCAAAGGCTGCTTAGGAAACACTCACTTTCTCTCCGATATTTATTCTTAAAATGGAGAGCAAGTTTTTACGTTGCTAGCTAGCTAGCTTTGTCAGAGTGCTTCTCCTGACAAACGTCTCCAAATCCTGACATTCCTGTCGAAGTATGCTTAGGAAAATATTCCTAAACCAACCGAGAACCAGATTAGTTCATTTTGAGATATTGTGCATAAATTATATTTTGCAAAGTGTCTTCTAAGACATGTAAGAGGCCAACTTAGCTTCCTTTTAATTCTCCGATAAGTCACACATTTTCAATGGTTTTAGAAAAAGGGAAGTTTCTACAACCAAATACACCTGGATTAAAATCTCTTCTGCATTTGCCAATCAGAGTAGGTAGATTCTCACGGTCAGAGTGCATCTGCACACTTCACTATCTTTAAAAAGCTTAAACAACTGGTGTGGTGAGTGAAATCAAATGACCATGTCCTTTACTCCCCAAGCTGTACACGAGCCTTGCTCCAGCCCCTACGTCCTTCGGCTCACCTTTGGTTCTTGAGAATCTGAGGATGGAGGAGGCAATCTCAATCTTCCAGCTAAGCCTAGACCATGGAAAGGGGGTCTGTGCCACACTGGGGATGGCTGCAGAGAGTTCTGGGTCAAGAATGAGGTCACAGAGAAGGAGTAAGGGTAAGAAGGGAAAGGCCAACCAGGGCAAAGGGAGGAGGCTGCGAAAGAAGTGAGCTCAGAGTCCTGCTATCATTCAGAAGGTGATGGAAGAATGAGACCTAGAAGGAAATTTCAAACAGAGGGAAACCGACTGCTCTACATTTTAGTCTATTTATCCTGCAACTGGAGAATTCACTTGAGAGATAGTGACATTAGAACCAAGACTACCTGCTTCTGAAGTGTGGCATCCTTTCCTCTCTCCAGCACCTTAGCAAAGAATATATAAAAACTCTCCTCTATTGGCTGGAAAATTAACCTGGCCACAAGAGAGCCAAGATTATTCACTATATCGTATACACCTAGAAGACAAAAAGGAAGAAACAACAATCCTTCTGGTTTTTCTATTTGAATTTTCACAGCACCATTAACATTTTTTTCTGATTTAATTTTTTAAATTAAACTGTTTGAGATACTTATAGACTCACATGTAGTTCTAAAAAATAACAGATCCATTACCCAGTTTCCTGAACAGTAACATCTTGTGAGAGTATTGCACAGTATCACAGCTAGGACACTGACATTGATACAGTCAAATACAGAACATTTCCATCACCAGCACCTTTTTATAAAAATCATTAATTCTCTAAAAATTCTTTTTAGGTCACTGAAACTATTTTGCATGATACTATATTGGTGGATATGTGTCATTATACATTATATATTTGTCAAAACTCATAGAATGTACAATACCAAGAGTGAAACCTAATGTAAACTATAGACTTTAGGTGATAATGATGAGTCAATGTAGGTTCACCAGTTGTAACAAGTGTACAACTCTGGTGCAGAATATTGATAATTGGGGAGGTTGTGAATGTGTGGGGTCAGGGAGATGTATGAGAACTCTGTACTTTTCACTCAATTTTGCTATGAACCTAAAACTGTGCTAAAAAAAAAAAAGGTTATTAGTTAAAAAAAAAAAAAAAATTAGGGGCGCCTGGGTGGCTCAGTCGGTTAAGCGGCTGCCTTCGGCTCAGGTCATGATCCCAGGGTCCTGGGATCGAGTCCCACATTGGGCTCCTTCCTCAGCGGGGAGCCTGCTTCTCCCTCTCCCTCTGCCTGCCACTCCACCTGCTTGTGCTCTCCCTCCCTCTATCTCTGTCAAATAAATAAAATCTTTAAAAAAAAAAAAAAATCATTAATGCCGGGTGCCTGGGTGGCTCAGTCAGTTGAGTGTCCAACTCTTAGTTTTGGCTCAGGTCATGATCTCAGGGTCCTGGGATCGAGCCCTACATCGGGCTCCATGCTCAGCAGGTAGTTAGCTTGAAGATTCTCTCCCTCTGCCCCTCCCCTCACTCTCTCTCAAATAAATAACTAAATCTTAAAAAAAAACATTAATACCAAGTTGATTTTTGAAAATTTTCTTTCCTCTACTGCAGGATTACAGTTAAAAATAAATATGAAGAGGGGCTCCTGGGTGGCTCAGTTGGTTAAGCATCTGACTTCTGCTCAGGTCATGATCTGAGGGTCCTGGGATCAAGCCCTGTGCTCAGATGTGAGTCTGCTTGAGGATTCTCTCTCTCTCTCCCTTTCCCTCTGCCCAGCCACCGCTTGTGCTCTCAAATAAATAAATTTTAAAAAATCTTAAATAAATAAATAAGAAGAAAATACTGAGACCTATCTAGCTGCACAAACACAGGGCGGATCTGTGATTGTGATGACGAAGCTCCCTCTTCTCTCAACCCTGCAATGGGCACCAAGCCTCTGCAGAAACCAGGGGAACTCAAAAGAGAACCTGCCACCCAAGTCACATGAGAGGGCGTAGTCAGAACACTGTAGATATTTGCAGAGACCTGCAATTTTCAATCTTCAGGAATCATTTTATTACAGTCTTCATCTTTTAGAATCATCAGGCTTATTTTTCACTAAATGTATCACACTGCTGAGAAAAATATTAGAAAGTATCTACTAATGGTATTCACTACAGAATTTTCATCTTACCCTGATCGCCAAAATTTAACACGTTCAAAAACGTCATTACGTATCGCTCGCCTACAAATAGAGAAGCAAAATAATTAGCATTTCAAGGGCACATTATTCTCTTGTTTCCTTTTTTCTTATCGTCTATCAACTCTCCAGCTGGCAGATACTCTCAAAGGAGAAAAATTACATAATCAATTAAAGATACCTTCCTTGTCCTAATGTTGATTTCAAATAATCTCAAAACAGTAACAATTGGGAAAGTGCTGGGGGATTTATTGACAGCAAATCTCCAAACCAGTTAAATTAAAAACAAAACAAAATGAAATAAGACCAGTCTAATAACTTAAAAAGGGAGGGGATTACAAAAAATGTTAATAATGAAAATGATTGTCCCAAATTTTAAATGTAAGTTCTGCGAAATGAGAGGTCCATGGTCATGTGCACAGACTCATCAAGTTGTCTCCCTGGGTGGAGAAAGCTCCATGGAGGCTGGAAAGGCTCTGGAGCCCAAGCTCATGATTCAAATATAAGACAGGCTAATGCCTTCAAGGTGAAGACACCAACCCAGAGCCCCACCCCCACCTTCCATACATTTTATTACCTGTCAGTGGAAAACACAACCCACCATGGAGACAGAGCTCTGGAGTGACCACAGCCCTAAAGGGCAAAGTTTCACCTCCTAGCAACCTGCTCAAAAAGGAAAGCAATATTCGGTCCTGGCCTCCCTGCACTCTCCCAGACTGCCTGCGTCTGTGGCAGGGGCCTCTGCAGGCCCTCCCAGGCGTGGCCCACAGGACAGCACTCACTCCTATCTGCATCTCTGCACTGCTCTGATCCATCCTCACTGCTAACAGTCCTGGCTTCAGCAATACAAATCTTAAGGCAACCCCTGCTTCCACACCTTTAAATTGCTCTTTGCTGTTTGCAAAAAGTCCAGGCTCCTTAATTCTGCATTTGAGGCCTTTTATAAGTTGACCCCAGGCTATCTTTTTGGCCTTTCTTCACCAACCTCATCCCCACCTCCCAGCGTTACATTGTCATCCTCTGCTTTACCCGATCAGGTTTTAGCCCCTCCAGCTGCTCTGCTTCAGGCTGGGCCCCTCCTGCTCCCAGCCTCGGCTCTTAGCATGCTAGCCACCTAGACTGGCTTCTCCGTAGGGACCTCCCTGTGCTCTGGTACAATCGGCCTCTCTTCCCACACTCTGTAAGCTCCCTGGGGGCAGGAACCACATCTCCCTCATTTCTCTGGCCCTGGTTTCCTAGCAGAGCTTCAGGAAATGCAAGGGCACTTGAGAGACGCTAATGTTTCCAAGTACAGCCCTCACAGCCCTGATTCAGATCTAACCACACAAAAGTCTGCGTCTTGGGTAAGTAAGAGAATGAGCTCCTTGAGGCTGTGGCCTGTAACTCATTCATCTGTGTATTCTCAGCACCTGGCACACAGTGTTCAGGAAATGTGGGGGCAGAAGGTAACAGCATCTATATTTTTGCTATTACAATGAATGATTTCAACTTTTTTTAGAGTTGTAATTTTTAGATAAAAAGAATTTGGGGGTGGGGGGTTCTTGTCCAGTCACTTCCTTATTTCACAACGATGGAGATGGAAGCCCTGTGAGGTTCTTAACAGCCCTCTGCCAGTCAGGCCAGGGTGGTCCAGCCATGGAGAGAGCGAGCAACCGGCACCACACTGAGGCCTGGCCCACTTACACCTGCTGCCGTCTAGCCACTGTGGTCCAGACAACCAATTTAGGGCCATTGCTGGGACTGGATCCATTCCTCAACTCATTTAAACTGCTCTTAAAACTTTGGGAGGAAAAGAAAGTGCATAAAGCAAATGCCCTTTCCAAGTTCCCTCTACTGGTTTTCCTGTTCTAACAATGTGAACTATCACAATATACAATTTCACTACAGATACCTTTCTTTATCAAAAGATACTTGTTGAACACCAATCATGTGCCAGTTCCAGCAGGGTAGTGGGGAAACAGTGGTAAACTGCACATCCTGCTCCCAAGAAACATGTCATTAAGGCACCTTCACTCAGCTCTCCAAAGGCTTGTGACCCTTACTTCCCCCAGGGGTCCTGTAAACAAGTTCCACTTTAGTAATGGCAACGTTACAGGCTCAGGCTAGAACTAAGCACTCTCAAGGCTCAAGGCTCAAGAGCCCTCAGACCCCTCCTGGTCCTATCCCTTAACTCACAGACGGGGCAAGTGAGGGTTAGGGGAGTTACTCCCCTTTGGAAGCATAATTAACAAAAAATAAAGACAGAGAGGGGAAAAGGGAAATAATAAGGTAATAATGATGGTTGTATTAGAATGCTAGAATCATAGGGAACTTTTTTCTATTTTCCAAAATTTTTGTAATGAGGTTATACTATTTTTATAATTAAAAGGCAATGTTTGGGATGCCTGGGTGGCTCAGTGAAGTGTCTGCCTTTGGCTCAGGTCATGATCCCAGGGTCCTGGGATGGACCCCGCATCAGGCTCCCTGCTCAGCGGGGAGCCTGCTTCTCCCTCTCCCTCTGCGAGCTGCTCCCCCTGCTTGCTCTCTCTCTCTCTCTCTAATAAATAAATAAAATCTTAAAAAAATAAAAATAAAAAAATAAAAGGCAATGTTTGAGGGGTGCCTGGATGGCTCAATCAGTTAAATGACTGACGCCTCATTTTGGCTCAGCTCAGGATCTCAGGGACATGAGATTGAGCACTGCATCTGGCTCTGTGCTGGGGTGGAGCCTGCTTAAGAATCTTTCTTTCCCTCCCTCTGCCCCTGCCCTGCAGCTCATGCACACCACGTTCCCCCTCGCTCTCTTAAAAAAAAAAAAAAAGACAATTCTTGAAAAGATTTAAAAATATGTTCAGTAATAGATATATGGATGTATAGACATATGAAATTTAGAGAGAAACCACTACCTTTACCCACTTCTAGCTACCTCAAATCTCATTCTTTGAATTAAAGCTGGGCATAAATAAGCCAACACACATACGCAGAAAAACGAGATGTACTTTCAGCTCCATGCCAGCCCTCTGTATAGAGAGCTCTGTCACTGTTAAACTGGAAAGCCTTAAGAAATTGGAAGTCTGGCCAAAATATCACACAGATGAATCTTATTATTTAACAAAATAAAATGATGAAAACCCAGTTCTTAAAAGTTATGTTCAAAAAAAGAAGTGTACAAAAAGTTAGAATAGGATAATGAGATTATGGATCATTTTCTCTATTTTCCAAATTTTCTCAAATCGATATAAAACTTCATAATACATTTCTTTAAATGATAAAACATGGGGTTTGGGAATTAGACTTGGATTCAAGGTAAGTTGTTCCTCATTACTATAGGACCCCATAGAAGTTATACAATAGCACTGCCCCTCACTATCAAACTAAATCAATGTTAGTTTCTCTCTCCCTGTTTTAAAAGCTTCCATTTCTAAGGTTCCTCTGCCCACAGGGGCTCTAGAAAGCAGGAAGTCTGGGTATAGGTAATCTGCAGTTCTGTGGAATCCCCTCACTTATACTGTGGTGTCCTGACTGCTCAGAGTGACCTTTTACTTACCTTCTGTCAAAATCTGCTTCAAGAAAGACTGTTTGAAAAAACTCCAAGTCAATTTAGCCTCTTTCCAATTTACAAAAGCCTAGAAGAGAAAACAAAACAAAAACAAAAGCTCCCAAGCACTGCAAGTCTACGAGTACAAGAAGCCTCCACAAGAGGCAAACTCATCTTGGTCCCTAAATCCCAACTTGGAGAGTCCCCACTCATTTTTCATTTAATGCTAAGCACACAGAAGGCATCCAACGAATCCTGGCAAAGGGTTTCCATCGCTAAACACGAAGACAAAGTCTCTAGGTGGAAAGAGCGTCGGGGTAAGGAGCCTGCCCAAGAGTCATTCACTGAGACCCCTAAGGAACTGCACTGTCCCCTCACTGCCCAGATGGTAAGCTGACCATATCTAACACACACAACTCAGAGTCATTTCTTGCCTTAAAAAATGTCTGAAGCATGCCAAGCTGCAGAACAAATTCTGCTCCATACACCCCACATCTTAATGCATTTAGCCACCCAGGGTCCCTTTACACACAGTATATGAGCTTTGTTTGTGTATTTCAAAAGGAAGCCAGGCTTCCTAGGAAGGTCAGTCAAACCGCTCAGAACTGGTATGACAGAAGAAAGGAAAAAACAAACCCAGAACTTTTGATATGGCTCTTCCAAAACTGTCCCATTTCCTAAGGACAAGGAGGGTAAGAAGAAAGCAAACACTTAGGAAGGGCAGAGGTCAACCTGTTAGAGGCAGGTGGTCTCAAAGCCAGATTGCTGACCACAAAATGGAGGAGTAAGGCAGCTAGCTGGACAAGACTTCTGTCTTTCTATCTCCCGCAGTCCTCTCTGGAGGCCCCTCCTCTCTCATGGAGGCATCCTGGGATCCCAGAATATTTAGTCTAGGTGTTAGGTGCTTCAATCTCAGGGTACCTGCATTTTGAAAAATTCTTATTAACTCAAAATGATGACTTTGAAAGTTAGGATTTCAGGGGGCTCTTTGGGAGGAAAGGGGTGAATCACAAAGGCCAAGCCCACTCTACCTCTCCAAAAGATCAGTTACAGCTATGGAATTTGGCCGAAGGGCAGATGTAGAACCTATCCCAGTCACATGGGCCCCTGATCTTGGACCAAAGCCCATTTGTGTAGAGTACTGCTGTCCAGTGGAAATATAATGTAGGCTACACCTAGAATTTAAAATTTTTTAGCAGCCACAGTGAACAGTAAAAAAAAAAAAAGGTAAAATTGTTTTAATATATTTATTTAACCTAAAACACGATCATTTCAACATGTAAATAAATATTAGAGGCATTTCATATTATTTTTTTCATACGAAGTCTTTGAAATCCAGTGCTTGGGGTGCACATACAGCCCATCTCGATTCTAAATGCTCTAGAGCCCCACGTGGCTGGTGGCTACCATTTAGGATGGAGTAAGTCTAGAGTATCCCTTGAAAACAAGGTCATATTCAGTGTTCAAATCTCTTCACCCCTCGGTTTCAGAGCCTTTCTTCCAGACACTGTGAAGTCAGGCCTGAATCCTCCCAAACCATGCTGCCCTCAGAGCCTCACTGGACCTGCAGCAGATGCCACTGCGAGCTCTAGGCCAGAAGCAAATCTCCCCTCTCGCTGTATAAGAAAATTAGGCATCTCCTTTCCTCAGAACAAAGGGTGCCAGAGCATTTACCACCACTAGGGGGCACTGTGAACCACATCATCCCCAGCACTGATCCCGCCCTTAGCTCCAGGGGAGGCTTGGGCAGCAGCACCTTCTCTGTCACACTCTGCGCCCCCACACCAGGTGGTCCCCTGGGGGGGCCTGGGCAGCAGTCCTGTGCTCTCTTCCAAGGAAATGAACAGTTACAGCTGGCCAGAGGGTCTTCGTGGAGCCTCCTTGCCAGAGGTTGCGAATGGGTTTGGGAACATGACGGAGCTCTCTAAAAAAAGGTTGTTTACCAACGTGTAATCTTCACAATGTATCTGACCTGAGACCTCATGCGGGAGCATTCCATTCTCCTAATGCCTTCAATTTAAGTAGACCCATGGTTTAGAAGGAATGGTCACACTGCTTATCTCCAAAATGCTCACTCAGGACACAGAGGCAGGAAGTCTGATCAGAGATTGGGTTTCTTCTCAGAGGTGTCTGCTAAGTGGTAGAAAAGAAGCAGCATATTCTTTGGGCTTTTACCATTTTCTTTAGAATGGATTTGTCACTTGGGAGGTCAAACGAGGCCTATTTCACAAGAGCTAGGTTGATACTGCTTAGCTGGTCTTCATGGCTGTGCATTTCTCTGGAATCCTCTGACCAACAAGCCATTCCACTGCCTCGCTGTACTGGTGGAGAAACTGAGGCATGGATGGCAAAAGGTGATGGGTGGTATCTCGGGGGAAGGTTTGCGGTCAGAACTCGGGGACTCATGATGGAGTGAGTCAGTCTTCCCCTTCCCAAACTCTTCTGCCCCAGGATGGTCCAGTAGCCATGTGCCTCCCACACTGACAAGAGTCATGGGGTGGGGGTGTGGGGTGGTCTGCAGCCATGGTCCTGTGTCCTGCCCCATATCACCTCCACATCCCACACAAGACCCCTTTCCCTCCCTCTTGCTCTGGGGCCATCGACTCTGCCCCAGCTGTGTCCACACTCACACATCCACCCACCCTCCCACTGTCCTCATCACTCTCATTTGGACAACTACCACTGCCTCCTCGTGAGTTCTTTCACCTCCAACCTGTTCTCTAGCCCATCCTTCTCCTGGGAGGCTTCGGGCTTTGGAGTCAAGCTCAGACACTGAGGCTCAAGCTGCAGCGATCAACTTCTAAGTGCAAAAGCTATGGGTAAGACACCTAATTTTGCTAAGGCTCCATTTTCCCATCTTCAAAATGGGATAAGGAGTCCTATCTCCTGGAGCTGGTCTAAGGACTGAATGAGAGAAAACGAGACACTCGATAAATGTGAAACAGGTGGTAAGCGCCTCAATATAGGCAATTGGATCATGGCACTGTTCACAAACCTTTCATTAGGCTCCCCTACCCCTGAATCAAGCCTGTACTCCAGGGCACTGAGGCCACCACTACCTGGCCCTAGCCCTGCAGGCCATAACCTCCTTCCCCCTTTTGTTTCCTCGCCCCTCCCCCACTGTCCAGCCAACCCAAGTACCGCAGTCATCTCTGCAATCCCAATGCCAACACAGTGGTGGGCATATAATGGGCCCGAAGCAAACATTCTTTCTTCCCAAAGCCGCAAATGCACATTTCTACCACATGTGCACATTCACCTCTGCCTGTCCATGTCGAGGCCCAGCTCAAAAGAAGCTTCCTCCAGGAAGCCTTTCTCAATGTTCCCACATGGAATTCATGTCCTTTCTCTGGGCTTCTATTTTGTTAACACTACACACACACTGTCTTGCAGTGGTTAGCTGAGTACACACCTTATCTCCCCTCCACAGTGCAAGTTCTGAGGGTGGGGACCCCACTCAGGGCACCTGGAATAGTGCTTAACACAGAATACTGCTTATTACATGCTTGCTGTTTAAATTCCTCAGCTTTACTTGAATATTAGCACCTCTCTCCTATGAAATCACTCAGAAATGTCAAAGAATATAAAAGGCAGCCATTATTTGAGGTATCATTTATTTTAAGGCTAAATAAATCTCTTTACAGAAGATGGGATTCTATAAGCACAGGAAACAAATCTCCCAATTTGATCAAATCGGTTTTGGATGTAACTGCTTGAGCAGCTCTGTCTGAGGGAGCCCCCAGGGCACAAAGCTGCTCCCGAGAGTCAAGTTGGGCACACTGCTGGTGGTAAAGTCATCCACTGCATTCAGATTCACCTCATTTCTTTTCTCTTTTACAAAAACTAAACTTGAATAATGAGTTGTTCTACCTGGAACTTCCCAATTGTTAAGCCAACAAATAACTACTTTGGGCAATAAGCCAATTTCTTTTGGAGGACTACACAGCAGAGAGACTAAACACGAAGACTAAGGACAGTCCACAGACACAAGTTAGAAGTAGGTCCAAATCAAGTGTGTGATGTTGGTTTGGTCATTTAACTCCTCTGAACCTCAGTTTTCTCATCTGCAAAATGGAGACCATATCTCACAGGGTTACTAGGATGGTTCAACATACAAGTCCATGTCAAGTGCTCAGCATAGTGCCAAGCAAGGGTAAACATGCAGTCCATGGTAGTTATTATGAACAGCTTTGTCCAAGTTCAAATACCTTCACAATTCCTTAAGTTTTCAAAGGGGCCTCATGGGTCGGGTAGACCAATAATCTCACCTTAAAAATAAGGACCCTGAGGTCTGGAGAGAGTCCTACAGGCTTTATATCTGCACTCACTGCCTCCCAAACGCACAGGAAGCTCCCCGAGGCCCAGCAATCACCTTCCTACATGTCTGTATCCCAGATGGCACCCCGCATGGGGCTGTGCTCTGTCTGTCAGCAGGAACCGTGCCACCGTGTAAGACAGGTACATCCCTTCTCACGGTCAAGGCTTCTGTCCCGGCAGCAGGAGCCTGGGTCCTTGCAGGATGGAAGGCCAGATTCAAGCACTGAGCTCCCAGCCCAGTGCCGTCAGACACTGCTGGGCTGGGCTCTGCCGTGGAGCCTCTCGTCACTCGTGGACAGCCACTTGTGTCCGCCACAGCATTAAGTACCTCCCATGCCCCTCTGCATCGCACTCCCACTAGCACCTTAGGAGAGAGGTACTCTTAGTATCCCCACTTGACAGATAAGGAAACTGTAGCTCGGAGCTGTGAGCCCACCACTGAATTAAATACACACTTAGGCTCTTCTCACTACCCTCTGTCTCCTTGCCTGTATTAATGGTCCAAATGCTCCTTTCCAAAATACTGCTGGGCACCGGGGCTGGCCCAGTATGAAAAGCTGGCCAGGCCTGGTACAGATGAACACTGGGGAACACTCTCAGACCTGCTCTGTGGGCAGGCGGCCGCAGCTCCGGGCAGAAGTGATCCCAAGTCCTTCTCCTCTAAGCCTGCAGATGAGGCACTGTTGTATCCCAAAACTGCCATGTCGATTTAGGTTAAAGGTGAGATCTGTTTGATCAGAATGGAGAACTCTTATCTAACAAATGAGAACATATCTTTCTTTACATAATATCTGGTCTTCTTGAAAAGCTGTATAACAGGATTCCGTAAGTTCTGAAATTTACATCTCAAATATTTACTACTTTCTCAAGTAAAAAGAGGAATAAGGAGAAGTCCAGCTGAAGCCTTACCTCAGCTACGTGCACCGCATCTAGCCGGCAAACAAGCATGGGAAAAAGGGAAAGTGGGTCGGCCCCGTTCACAAAGCATCTGAGCAGAGGCAGTGAGGCGTAACGTCACGTGTACCACTCCGGGGCCGCAGACAGTAGCAACGACCCCACCAGAGTCAGGAAATAAAAGTCAAATGGACGGAGAGCTGAAGAGTTCAGAAGAAGAGGGTTATGCCTCGCTCCTACACATCAGCACCTAGAATCCTCAGTGGTCTCCATGGGAGAGTGGGTCACCGGAAAGACCAGCCTGACTCTAGGTAACAGAGCTTTGCAGGGGTCATCCCTGCTTTGTCAGCGCGCTGGACTCTCTGTGTTGGAAGTCAACCCTGGGAAAAACCAAGACACAGCCGAACAGAGAGACTGGCACGCGGTGGTTACAGCCTGTGCTCTGTGGGGATCAAGCCACTCCAGGCCCCTACCCTCACTCTGACCCTCACCTTGGGCAGAGAGTTAGTCTCTAACCCTCAGTTCCTCAACCCTAAAACAGAAATAATAAGGTCAGCCTCACAGAGTTGGTATAAACTTTAAATATAAGGCATGTAAAGCATTCAGCATAGTGGCTACACGGTGGTTCTAAACGGGGTCAGTGTTGTCCCCCCTGGGACATTTGTCCCTCATGGAGACATTTTTGGTTATTATAGCTGAGAGGTGGTAGCTCCTGGCATTTAGTGAGTAAAGGTCAAGAGTGCTGCTAAACATCCTACAATGCACAGGACAGCCCCCACGACAAAGAATTATCCAGCCCAAAATGTCGGTAGTGCCAAGGCTGAGAAGCCCTGGCCTAGCACACAGCGAGCACTCCATAAATATGAGCTATGAAATTATCCTTACTACTTTAGCAATAAACAAGAAAGTAATAGTTTCCTTCTTTCCAGGATAATCAGCATCTGTGATTAAAATGATAAGAGAGAGAGTATATTACTTACTCTACTTCTTGTAATGTTGGGTAACAGATCTGTTATTCTGGAGACAGGAAGAGTCTGTAGCTTGGTTGATTCTGAGGAGCCCAATAACTTTGTGAAATAAATAACATAGCAGAGCACCAGAACTGCAGTATACAAAAGCTGAAAAAAGAAAATAATGGATTTAAATGGCATTGTTTTAATATAGGCAGAATTAAGATATGCCTGGAAATTTGACCTCAAAGGCCAAACCAGAAAGGGAACTGTCTTTATGAACCGCACCTTCTAGTGAGCAATGCCTCCCACTCTGGGGAAGAGCGCTGCGCACGAAGAGCCCCTCCACTGCAGCATCCCTGGGGAAAGTGCTCCAAGCACGTCACCTGACCGGGAGAACGGTTCTTCTGGGCGGGCAGAACATCATGTCCCTGACAGACAGCCCCTAGTGCCACCACCACAGCAATGTCAGACGTGTTCTCAAAGGAAGGCCTCTCCCGCCTCGACAGCACCCTGCAAGGACCCTCAAGTCCTGTGCTAATATGCAGAGACTTGCCGTCCTAGATGACAGGGGCCTTCCCATAAACCCATAAGCCGTGACAAACTGAGCTGTTGGCTCCCTCCTCTGCCCAGTGCATGGGCAGGGCAAGAGCCACTCCAGGATGGGGGAGGGCCTGGAGGGTGCGGGGGTGATAAGAGGGCCCACCCTTCCCTCCACACAGCCAGGACAAAACGGTGGCTTTTGGCCAGGAGCCGAAGCCTGGGGTTTTGTTTGCAGGTTGGGAGGAGTATCCAAACAGCCCCTTTTCACAAGCTCCCTTCTGTCTTCTCTCCCTGCTGGGAACAGCAATGCACACTAGCTCAGGAAGGAATGGGACCTCCATGTCCCGCTTTCAATCTGGAACGCTAAACCTGCTCCTGTGGCAAAGGCAGGGAGCAAGGAGAAACGGGAGCCTTGTTTAGCAGGTTCGGGCTCCTCGGCTCTCCACCCTTATCCGTGCCTGAGGACAGAGCCCACCATCCACCGTCCTCTTCCATGCCTCAAGCCCTGTAAGAAGACACAGCAGCTCTGCTGTGAGCCATACCACCAGATGCAACATCCTCTGTGACAAGAGGACTCCCTTCCCCATCTCCCCTCATCTTCCCACAGACCAGCACCTGGGGAAATAGTAACAACCTATGGGTAGTCTTCATGCAGGGTATCCTAACTACGTGATCCTTCCCCCATTTTTATTGAGGAAAAATTCACATAACACTGACAGTTTTAACCATTTTAAAACATACAATTCAGTGGCTTTTAGCACATTCACAGTGTTGTACCATTATTTCATTCCAGAACATTGCTTTCTTATTATAAGAAATTATTTCATTCCAGAACATTTCCATCACTCCAAAAGGAAATTCTGTGCCCATTAAGCAGTCACTCTCTGCTCCTCCACACCCCAGCAATCAAAATCTTCTTTGTCTCTATGGACTGGCCTATTCTGGACACTGCATATTAATGGAATCATGCAATTGGTGGCCTTGTATCTGGCTTCGTCCACTTAGTATAATGGTTTCCAAGGTCATCGTGCCGTGGCACGTTATCATTTTTATGGCCGAGTAATATTCCATTGCACACATATGCCACATTTTGCTCATCCCATTCATCAGGTGATGGACATCTGGCTTGTTTCCACCCTTTGGCTGTGGTGAATAGTGTTGCTGTGAACATCTGTGTACAAGTTGTATGAACACGTTTTCAATCTTTTGGGTATATACCTAGGTGCAGAATTGCTGGGCATATGTCAGTTCTACATTTAACTTTTTGAGGAACTGCCAAACCGTTTTCGACAGTGGCCGCACCATGTTACATCCCCACCAGCGATGTGTGAGGACTTCAATTTCTGCATATCCATGTCAACACTTGTTATTTTCTGGTTTTTTGATAACAGCCATCCTAATGGGTGTAAAGTAGTATCTCATTGTGGTTTTGATTTACATTTGTCTAATGACTGATGATATGGAGCATCTTTTCATGTGCTTATTGGCTATTTATTTGGATATCTTCTTTGGAGAGATGTTTATTGAGGTCCTTTGCCCCCTTTTTGGATAGTCTATCTTTTTGTTGTTGAGTTGTAAGAATATATATTCTAGAGTGACCCTTTTATTTGATATATGATGCCATGTGGTAAGGGGCTGTTTAAGGAGGAACCTGGAGGTGGGTTGGACAAAGGGGAATCCCAGAGCCCTGGTGGGGATTGCCTGCTGATATGAGGTGCTGTTGGCTCTTAGACCTCTCACACAGACACTGATAAAGACTGTACCAGAGAAGAGCTCTCTGAAGTCTTATAATAAGAAAGCAAATAAACTCAGAATGGGCCTTGCTGACCTAGGATGTATCCTGGGTGGGAGCCTCAGAAAGACATAGTGCAAGTGTCTTTCCCAAGAGGAATCAACCAGTAACTGGGCATCTTCATGCCCTTCTGTCCTATTAGGGAGAGTATATAAAAAACATAATGAATGTGGAGAACTGTAGTTCCAGATCTAATAAACATGGCAAAAATAATCACAGATAACTCCTCTAAGATACACAACTATTTGCAAACTGCTTTTAGGAAGCAATTCTCATTCTTATAATATTGATTGGAAATCTACTTTTTCTGTGTTTCTCAACAATTATTTGTAGTTTTTGCTCAGGACACGGGAAAGACTTTCACATAAATCACTACTAAAAATTTTAACTTATCTTCCCATACATTAAGAAAAATTGCAAAAACTGCTTTGTACTATAAGCTGTTCCAGTAACTATGTGATCTTAGGTTTCATTTTTTAAAATGAGCACTGAACTCTAGTTGTACTTTCATTAGAGCCAGGGATATGAACTAGAACTAGAACACGGGATGGCAACGAGGCCGGGCCTGCCAGAATTGAGAGTGTGCCTGCCAGGACCTGGTTCCTGTGCTCTGCATTGTGTGAGATTGCAGTCCAAGTTCCAAACAGGCTTGGCAGAGTTTCCTCCTATTCTGAAAACACCTGATTGCAATCCAGGGAAAATCACACACATTCAGTTCGATTCCCACCCCACCCCCTCACTGCTTTTTCCCCTCCTCCATAAGACAGTAAGACAATCAAAGGTGAGTTTTGTACGGGCTTGCCCACAGAACATCTAAAGGAGTCACTATGTTTGACAGCGAGGCCTGTGGGGCCCTCACCAGGCCCCTGGGGACACCAGTGGCAACAGCACATGGAGCAGGATGGACAGCCAAAGGAAAAGCACTGTCAAGACCATCTTTCTAGAGTTTCCAGCGTGCCCCACATGCATGAATACTGCAAATGTAAATCACACAGTAATGGGAACAAGAAGAAAAAATCAAATGGAGAAACACAGATTATACAATAGTGAAAAACTGTAACTCCTACCTGGGCCAAAGAGAATATGTAGAGCCCCCAGTGAGGCAACCATAGCACAAAAAAAACTGTCAGGACACTCTTGAGGATGACTGACAGGCTCTCGGCAATCACCTGCAGAAACACGGTAAAGGGTGCACTTCACGTTATTAAAAACTAAAGATGCACAGGAATGATGAGTAGGAAGCTGGGAGAGTGGTTACCCTGGGAGCGGAGATGGGGCACAGGGTTAGACACAGCTCTGATAATGTTCTAGTTGGGCTGGGCGGTAAGTTCATGGATCTTCAGTATACCATCATGCTTTAAGATTTACACATATGCTATATACTCTTTTGTACATATCAAATTACATATTTTGAAAGATGAAAAATTACTATTAGTATACAATTAAAAATAGAATTACTAGAAAAATCTGAAAAACCTTTACAGTCCTCTTACATTCTTATCTAAACTGATAACTTCACTATAAGTAAACCTGTTTTGCATTTAGAGTATAGCAGAGGTAAACCTAAGCCCAGCCCATCTGCCAAATTTCAAGGGAATGAACTAAACTGATCATGTTACCTTTTTCCAAATTTCTTTTTAGACGCATTCTAAAAAAAAAAATCATTCTCTCCTAGGAAACATTTTTAAGAAACCACTCTTTCAAAATAAAAAAAAAAAAAAAAAGAAACCACTCTTTCCCTTATTCTTCACATTTCCCATCAAAGCAGAAGGTACACTGACCTTGAGTTTGACAAACATCTGTGCTTGTGCCAAGACCCAGAAGGGCTCTCCCAGAAGCTCTACCACGGCCGAAAGGCCAAACACCACCACTCCAGTTCCATAGTGGGGGACGACATTAGGATCAGGCACTTCAAGCAACTGTAACCACACCCAGCCCAGGAGCAAGGACCAAAACACACCCAGGGGGACTCTAGAAAAGGGAAAAAATGTTTTTTAATATGCTAAATATAAAAATAAATGTATATTAAAATAGTAGCACTGAACAGAAAGGAAATATAATCATAAAAATAGCTACTACTTATTAATGCACTTCCTACACGCCAGGCACTAGATCCACCCCCTTTACTTCTCGGACACCTCACAACGATCCTGTCATTATCCCCATGTAAGTGATGAGGGAACTAAGGCTGATGACAAGCACTGGGTAATCTGGCCAAGGTCATGGACAGCTAGTCAAGGGCAGAAGCAGGACCCAATCCCCATCTAATGCCAAAATCTCCACTCCTATCCACTGTTACGCTGACGAGATAAGCAAAATTCCCAGAAAGTACGTGCCTGTCGTTGGCACCCTGAATGACTAAAAGACAGCATCCAGTTGGTTTTTGCACCCAAATAAGCAACAGTCCAGTGCACAGTGTCCCTTTGCATGTGCACCACAGAGCACTTCAATATGACTGAGTAGTTAACTGTCATGCCTTGAATAAAATGAACACCTACCAGCCTCACAACAGTCATTTCCATGAGGCAAGAAGGAGTTATGTAAGGCAGCATTGAGAAACAACCTCAAGCACCAGTCCTCCCAGCAGGGATCTAACTGCAGAAAAGCCATTACAAGTTTTAGCTGATGTACTTGGCCTTCAAGAATATTCTAAAAGGCTCAGAACTGAAATCAACCTAACAAAATTGAAGAAAGATATAATGAAAGCCCTAAAAGGCTTTCAAAAAATACTAAGTGGTGGTTAAAAGCTCAGAAAAGACTATGGGGGAAAGATTAGGAATAAAGAAGATGGCACAGGCCCAGTGAGGCCCAGAATGGGCATCGGGAATGGCAGAAACAATCTCCCGAGAGGGTAGAAACAGGACTAGAAACCTGGCCCCGAAACCCCCACCCAGAGCTCTTGGCCATCCACAGAGAAAACAGCCAACAAACTCCTTCTACGTGGACGCTCTCTCCTTCCTGTCCCACGCCCAGTCCTCAGAAACACCCATGAAACCGAAGCTGGAGACAGTTCAGCTTTGGGCAAGGTTGCTGTTTAACCATTTAGACTTAAGACACTTGCTCTCGCACTGTCTCCTGCCAAAGCACGACTCACGTTAGCCACAAGAGGTTGAAGGTCTGGCCCCAGTCTTGCTGGGCGCCCCCACTCAGACATGCCCTACGGAAGGCCTCTCTGGCCAGGAAGACGGTGGTCGAGTAAAGCAGTGTCAGCCTGTAAAGGAAAGGCAGAAATCAGTAATGACTCTAGTTTTTTTTCACAGAGAGAATTTCTGAGATTTTGCCAGCGACAGGAAGAAAAAGCCTCGGGCATAAACCACTGGTGGCGATGTGAAGGGCAGTGAGTTCCTACAGGGCCCCGTACTAATCTGATCCACTTGAACAACAGAGTTAGGAACTGAACAAGGGACACCTGAGTGTGTGCCTATGGAGCATTATGCCCGGAGAGATACTGCCGCGGTGGCCCCCAAAACCAAACGCTTCACAGCAATAGGCAGAGGTGTGGCTCTGACCATAAGGAGGAGAAAAGGACAAGATATGACCACACACGGCAAGGGGACCTCTTGGTCATCCTGAGACTGGTGACCCAAGAGTTCTTATAAGAGAAGCTGAGGCTCTACTGAGTGGAAGCTCTGGCCAAAAGCATCTCAGGACAGGCAACAGACTTGTTACAGAGGTCACTGCAACCGAGGTCAGCAAGGCTTGTTTGCATACTTCCTGGGTGGGCAGTACGTAGGTGGACCCTCTTGCACCTGGGTGAGTGGTAGCTGAGGTTTTCCTCATCAACAGGCTGTGGCTGATGAAGCCAGACTGGGGACAGCCCAGGGCTAAGGTCTCTCTGAGGTTGTCCAAGGATCATGCTGCTACCCAGTGCTTCCGTCCACCACTGCCAATGAGGATACTGAACCACATGTTAAGTAGGGGGCAGGCCTGACCACGGTTGTCAAAGCAGAGACCTGCCAATCTGGAGGAGACCAGATGGCAAGAGGCCCAAACTATTTTCAAATCTGAGCACGTAAGAGGAGATTTGGTCTTCTTCCTTCCTGCTTTTTTTTTTTTTAATTTTTTAAAAAGATTTATTTCTTTATTTGAGAGAGAAAAAGAGATGAGCAGGGAGAGGGGCAGAGGGAGAAGCAGACTCTCTGCTGAGCAGGGAGCCCCACATGAGGCTCTATCCCAGGACCCCAGGATCATGACCTGAGCTAAAGGCAGATGCTTAACTGACTGAGCCACCCAGGTGCCCCCTCTTTTTAAAATTTTTTTAAAAGATTTTATTTTTAAGTAATCTCTACACCCAACGTAGGGACCGAACTCACAACCCCAAGTTCAAAGTCAACATGCTCCACCCACCGAGCAGCTAGGCACCCCTCTTCCTGCTTTTAAAACAGTATTTCTCAAAGTATGGTCCCTACTCTAAAATTACCTGAGGAGCTTGTCAAAATACTGATTCCTGGGCCCCTCCTCAGTCCCACCTAGTGCAAAACTCCCCAGATGATTCCTTTGCCTGTCAAAATTTGAGAACCTTCTCCAAGCTCTGAGAACAGAGCCCAGAGCATATGTTTGGTGGGTATTCGATGGGAAATGTTGTCTGGAACACACTGTCTTGTTTATCAGGACATGAGGATACACCTGAGAAGCTGAGCTATTCTGAGCACTCACATCACTTCATATACTTTTGTGTCATTTGTGAATACAGAATATGTGTGGGTGCCCCTGAACAGAAAGGAGAGTAGAAAAAACAAAATGGAGTCTAAAAGACAAAGCAAGGCAGCTTTCTAAGAGCCGCCGAGGGACTCATGACAAGGACTCAAGCTCTCACCCTAACTACCATTTTCCAATTATAAAATTCACTGATGAGGGAAGGCAGCCTGCTCCAGCCCTGCAATTATGAAGCACATCCTCATATACTGCAGAATTCCTGCTTCCTTTGCTGTCAGCAGGACAAGAACACAGGATTAGACCTGAGACAGGGCTTGCAAGGAATTACTCCCACTCCTCTCCTGGGTTCTCAGAGTAGGCAAACCGGAACAGGCGGCAGAGAAGTGTGCATTTGGAGGCCGATAATGGCAAACGTTCCATGGGGCCATTAAAAGCAACATCGCCTGCTCATTCCCCCACCCCGGCATACTCTTCCTCAGCCCACTGCTAAAACACTCTGCTTCTGGGAAAGGCCTATGCTTCTAAAATCCGAGGGTGACACACAGGTGCCCTCACTAGAGGCGTGAGTTGTGGGCAATGCCAGGGCACGTCCCTTCTTACCTGACATTCACTATGCCAACAATTTCCTTTGACAGGAAGCGAAGAATAAATGCATTCAAGACAAAGGTGATCAATCGAAACAACACCTACAGATAAAGAGGAAAAATTTGTGAGATCAAATTATGTTGGGAATATTTATTTGTGAAATGAAAACAATGTGGCTGTTCTTCCTAATGACGTACTGACATACAACAGCTTTGCCATAGAGACCCTCTCAAAAATGCGCCACCGGTCTGCATTTCTTCTGAAATTGTCCTTGAGGTCCTTGAGGTCCTGAGCACATCTGTGCGGTGGCCAAAGAGCCCACAAAGGCACTTGGAAGGCTCTCTAATTTATTGATAAGAGGGAGCCCCTGACATATTCAGTGAATTTCTTTAGGTTCAAAGTTAGGCACTCCAGAAGACAGAGGATTCTAGTTAGTGCTTCACATTGGCCCTCCCTCCAGCCTGTTTAGAAATAGCACACGCTTAGCAAGTGGGAGCCTGCAGGGTATGGCAGAATCTCTAGGAATCACAGGGTCTAATTTCTCTTTTTTTCTCTGCCTAGTAATATCTGGGGATTCTGATAATGACATTTAATCTCTTTGAACTTGTCTTCTCAATTAGAAAAGAAAAAAGCCTGTATTTATTTACTAAATATTTGCCACTTTCCTGAGAGGAGCTGAAATATCTTTTTTTTTTTTTTTTTTTTTTAAGTACAGGGGCTCCTGGCTGGCTCAGCCAGTAGAGCATCTGACTCTTGATCTTGGGGTTATGAGTTTGAGCCCCAAGCTGAGTGTAGAGATTACTTAGAAATAAGATCCTTAAAAAAATTTTGAGTACCGTTGACACACAATGAAGTAACTTGCAGTAAATGACAACTGCAAATAATAAGATAATATAAAATGGGGAAGGAGAGACAGAGTCCAGCTATTGCCATCTGAAGGGGATATATCCCAAGATTTCAAACCTGTCAATTCAAGAAAACTACCTGAGCAAAGAATTCTTCCAGGAGACAGAGAACAACAGGGTGCTAAGCAGGGATGCTAAATGGGGATGTTGACCAGGTGCAAACCTCAGCCCCCCTCTGCATCCAGGCAGCACGGCAGGTGTAACTCAAGTGCACTCCACAGCAAATGACAAATCACTCTCAGAGTTACCTGTGAACAGCTGCAATTTGTTTGGTTTTTTGAGAGAGAGAGAGAGAAAGAGCACGCACCCTTGTGGGAGGGGGAATGGGGAGGAAGAGGCGGGAGCAGAGGGAGAGGGACAGAGAGAATCTTAAAATCTTAAGCAGGTTCCACACCCAGTGTGCAGCCAGACTCGGGGCTCGATCTCACAACACTGAGATCACGACTTGAGCCGAAATCAAGAGTTGGACACTTAACTGACTGAGCCACCCAGACTCCCCCCAACAGCTGAACTGTGAAAGATTCAATCAAAATATGTCAAGGGGCCATGATGGTTTGAAAATCTCTGGGGAAAGGTATGACCAAAAACGGAGAGTACAGTTTAACACTGTCAGTGTCTGTTAACACTGAAGTGTCACAGAGCAACCCGGTCTCTAAAGCCGATCTTAACCTTTATGGAGTCAAAGGTGACCTTTTGAGAAAGGCCTGGTGAAAGCTCTGTAGCTCTCTTTGGACACATGCAGATACATACATACCAAATTCTTGACTCAATTTTAGACGTTTGAAGCCAATTCATGGAGCCCTGAATGGAAAAAGCGCTCTGCTGAGTCTCAAATCACCATTTAGCTGTTAAACCCATCATCTCCTAACTCCTATGAGCCTCAATTTCCTTCTGTCAAATGAGGCTACCTATCGCATAGGGTTGAGAACAAGGATCAAACAAGATTGTGAAGGTGAAAGCATTTTTGAAAAATACATACAAATGAAAGACCTTAATACTTTCACTATGGCCAGCTCAGAATTAAGACAGAATAAGCTTTCAAATTCTTGCAGAATACAATGTAATTGCAAACCTATCTTAAGTGTCTGCATTGTAATTTGAGAAGGCCTAGAAGATTAAACATACACGGATTAAAACACTCAGGAAGCCTAGATTATGGCTATATTTTTAAAACAATGTACACCTATTTATGCTAACTTAAACGTCAAAGTTATCATTGTCTAAGTAAATGTCTCGGGCTATATCCCTATCTCCTAATTGGTTTGAAGAAAGGGTTGAGTTAATGATGCTCTGAAGTTGTTCATGCTACCCAGTATTTGCTCCATATAGTGGCCGTTATTAGCAACACAATCTTCATTTAACTTTGTAAAGGACTTTACAGTTTATTTTTTATATTAAAAATGAGGGATTTATTACATGCGTTGTATATATATTGTGGGTTTTTTTTTTTAATTTTAGTTAACAGACAGTGCCCAATATTGGTTTCTGGAGTAGAATTCAGTGATTCATCTGGTACACACAACACCCAGTGCTCATCATAAGTGCCCTCTTTAATACCCATCACCCATCTAGCCCATCCCCCACCCACCTCCCTCAAGGGCTTTACAGTTTTAGAAACAGCTCTTTCACATCCGTTAATCATTTGATCCTTCAAAGCAACTGGGTAAACCCACAGGAAGCAAGACTCAGAGCAGTGATTTGCCCAATGTCACACAATAATCATATGACCCAGCTTCACTTTATAGGTAGGCCACCTGACTCCCAGTCCATTGTATTTTCTGCTAAGATGTGGTCTGTTTCTTTTTTTATGAATCTAATCTGGGTGGTAAGGTATCATCAAAGCCTTAACAATCAGCATTGTGGATAAAGCACTGAACTCAGTTATTTATGTTGTGGAATAGAAGAAAAAAGACTTGGTAAATTCATAGTTCACCTACTTTAGGGTTAGGTGAATGTTTATTAAACACGTATCTTGTGCAAGGAACTCTTCTACATGCTTTACGTGATTATTTAATTTCATCCCTATAATGACCATTTTAAAAATCCTTATTACCATAATAAAAACTAACATTTACTAAGTACTTATAATGAGCTAGGCACTTAACAGTCATGCCATCTAATCTTGCTAATGACCCTAGGAGGTTGCATTATTGTTCTCATTTAAGATAAGGAAAACTGATGCTCAAAGTAAAGTGATTTTTCACAAGGGCAGGGATCTGCCAAGTAACAAGGACTAAATGAGCACAAGTGTGCCGGGTTCTCGTAATATCCAATTGAAACACTGCCTCTAAAATAAGGGGGAGGGTGGATTCAGGACTTCTCTGAGTAAGGGCTGAATGGCTTAAGGGTGTAACACAGAAAAACTGAGCCACTCAGAATGACCAGCTCCTAGGGTTAATACAATCTTTAGAGACCATTTGGACCAATTGGCATGTACCTTATCTGAAAGATGATGAAAATTAAGGCCAAGAAGGGGAAGTAACTTATCCAAGGTCACACAGCCAGAAGGAAAATGCAGCCAATATTTACTAAGTGCATACTAAGAGTCAGGTACAGCATTAAGTACAATTATCTGAATGACTCCAGTCAAGCCTCATAGCAACTTTATGAGCTAGGAACTATTATGACCCCAATTTTCCGATGAGGAGCTGAGGCATAACAGAAGTCCTTTGTCCTGGGTCATGGAGCAAGCACAAGGTAGAACCAGGATTCCTACACCCAGATATCTTTTTCTTAGTTATGCCATACTGTCTCTCTAAACTCAGTGGGAGTCAGAAGGTTTGAAAAAGGTGTTTGAGGGTCAGCGATGGGGCATGGAGAAAGTGAACCCCTTCCCTTAAAAGCATGAGATTCTAGAGCACCAAAGGCAGCCCTGTCACCTGACCTGTCTCCTACCACCATATGGGAGATACAACGCTCAGAACCAAAGTGACTTGTTTGCAGTCTCCCAGCTAGGGCTCTGCGCTCCAGGCCCAGGCGCCCCTTCTCCGCCGCCACTGCCTCCTGTCCAACCCCTCTGTAAGTGGGGTCCACGCCGGGACTGGGTGTGCCCCGGAGCGCGCACTCAAGGGCCCCAGGGCCGCCTCCCCGCGCATCCCAGCTGCGGGTCAGGCTGGGGCCGGCCGGGCAGAGAGTACCTGCAGGAGCAGACCGGAGGAGGCCAGGCGGGCCGCTTGACCCAGCACCTCCCGGCTGCCCATAGCTTCGGTGCCCGGCTTCGCTCACCGGGAAACGCCACCACCAACCGGCCTCGTCGCAAGAGGATAGCGTCACGGAGCTCCTCGCTCTCTGATTGGTGATCTTGGGGCAGCGGAGGCGGAGCACGAGAGGTTCTGGTCCATTAAGCGGCCGGCTTGAGTGACGTCAGTGTGCCTGCGCCGCATCGCTCCTCTCGTTTGGGTTGAGCTTGTGAGCTTTCTGTCCCTGTCCCTCCCCGTCCCAAGTAAGTTAAGAGAAGCTGTTAAAGTAGCCCAAATCCCTTCCCTGAGGCTCTCAGCCTACCAACCAAGAAACACTAACTTCTCCGGCCTCCTTCATAAGATTCTTGCCTTTTGGCCTGGGTTTACAAGGTTGCGCCACAGCCCCCAGAATTAGGACGGGAATTGTCAGCATTTTACACAGAAAGGACTGAAGGACCGGAAGTTAAATCCGCATTTTCACGTGTGTGGTTTTGTGTAATCCTTTCTAAAGAGCTGAGAATTGGACCCTGTTGTCAGACGAGTAAGATGAGATGTGGAGATGTGAGGTGACCTGTTCAAATCTAAACAACTTGTGCTTGAGTGGAGCCGACCCTGGGCTTCAGATCCTAAACTTTTGCTTACATGCTACCAGTTGTGAGGACACAGCAGAGGAATGGCCGGGAAATGCTTTATAAAACGTAAAGCACCCAACACACAGCATCAGCTGCTCTGCCATTGTTCTTATCTTCTATGCAGTCGTAGGAAGCCCGCTTGCCCAGTTTCTTTTAGGCCTTCCCTGATCTGACCCCAGTCTACCTTCTGAACCATCTTTCACACCACCACTGCCCTTTTCCAATGCTCGCCAGGCCTAGCCATTACGAACCCTTACCATTCCTCGAACAGCCCTATCTCCTTGGCCTTCATTCCCGGTTGCCCTCTGCCCAAAGTGCCATCCCTGATGGCATCCCCCACCAACCACTCTCCCAGACCCCATTGTCCTGACTTTCCTGAGTACTACAGTCAGCACCTGCTATGGACTGAAGGTTGGTGTCCTCCCAAAATTTATGTTGAAGCCCTAATCCCCAGTGTGATGGTACTTGGGGATGGGGCCTTTGGGAGGTAATGGGTCATGAGCGTGGTACCCTCATGAATGAGGCTAGTGCCCTTATAAGAAGAGACGAGAGAGGGGAATGCTCTCTCTCTGCCATATGAGGATACAGCAAGAAGGCAGCCATCTACAAACCAGCCAGGACTTTATCTTCGACTTTGCAGCTTCCAGAACTGCAATAAATAAATGCCTGTTATTTAAGCCACCTAGTCCTTGGTATGTTGTTATAGCAGCCTAAGCACCTGGAAAGCACTTTGTGACCTTTATAGCTTCTAGCCCAGTCTGCTTTGCAGTGAAGAGGCTAGAATATGTGTCTCTGCCTAAACAGCACATGAGCTTTAAGAAGGCAAGAGTGAAGCCCACCTGGCTTGGCCTCCTGCAGCAGTGCGGGAGAAGGCTCCTAGGAGTTCCATAAATGCTTCCTGCCGTGTGACAGCTGCTGTTGCTGTTGCAAACAGACCACAGGGCTCAAGGCCTATGCCCTCTCCTCCCCAACTCCATCTTGCCACAGTCATCAAACTGTGTCTAATGGTAGAGGTTCAGAATGTGTTTGACTATGAAACAGACCTGGCCCTGAATCCTCATTCCATTACTCACTACCCTGATAACCTCAGTATGCTCATATTATAGATAGATAGATATTATCTATCTGTTCTGTGAGGGTAATCATAAGAATGAAAGCAGACAAAAGTCTGGCCCTTCAGGAACCTAGAATCTAGTGGAAGGGAGACTGACTGAAACAGTCCCAATAATAACATTTCACATAGTGATAAGTGCCATGAAAAAAATGAAACCAGATAAGGTAAGAGAGGCTTTTGGAGGGGGAGGGGGCATGCTGTTCTGGAAGGCAGGGTAAATCAGGCAACCACCTGGGAGAGGCGTGTGCCTAGAGAGGAGGGCAAAGTGCTAGAGGGTCAGCCTAATGTATTTGGCCTAATGGCTGAGATGCCCAAGGGCTTGACCTGGGCAGCTTGCCCATCCCCATGGACCTTGAGCTGGCAGGCGAGGTAGGCTTCTGCACCCTTTATTCCCAGCCAAGCAGCCGCCTCCTCCATGGCTCGTCCCTGAAGCAGAACCAACCAAGAGCTCTTCATGTCCACATACTCCTAACCCTGGGCATCCTGGTGGGCTGGTCTAGGAGGGACGAGGAGATCATTTTGCTGGGGGCAAAGAAGCCAAAAGGGAAATGCTCCAAGCTAAGTCCAAAGAGCAAAGCCTCAGGGGAGTCCAGGATACAGACTCTGAGGGGTTCCTGGGCACAGAGTTGAGGGCCTTTTTCTCTTATTCTGGAGGTTAGGACTTAGTAAGGAGAGACTGAGCATGCACTTTGTGCTCAGAGCCATACTGGATGCTGGGGTGGGTGGGGAAAGGAGCCGCGCTAAGGGTCAATGAGCACGGACCACCAACTCCATGGTAGGCACTCGTGTGTGCATTGCACATGCATGTTTCAACTTCTTTATCCCCTTCAACAACTCTTGGGGTGGGTATTACAGATGAGGATAATGAAGCACAGAGATGTTAGTGACTCACCCAAGGTCATTCACCTAGGGAGCAGTCAAGCTGGTATTTGAACCCAGATGCTTTCTGACTCTAAATGCTTGAAGATGTTCCTGCCCTCAAAAAGCTTCAGGTCCCAAAGGAGACCTAAGAGTCCCCATATCTAAATCACAGAGAACATGTGTGGCATCAAGGGGATAGACTCTGGGAGGACTGCAGTGGTCGAGTGGCAGTGGGCTTGCGGCTTCCCTCACCTCCGTGCTGAGCCTCCCCAAAGGCCTTGTCTCTCCTAAGAGCACTGGCACCCACAGGGCGTGGCACAATCCACAGGTTTTGTGTAGAGGGCTAAGCTCAGGGCCGGTGAACTGTTGCCTGTTTTGTACAGCCTACAAACTAAGAACGGGTTTTACATTTTCAAATGGTTGCGGGAAAAATCAAAAGAAGAATATTTGATGACACATGAGAAGTATATGAAATTCAAATTCCAGTGTCCACAAGTAAAGTGGTATTGGAGCACAGCCACATCCACCCACTTGTCTGCATACTGTCTGCAGCTACTGTTGTGCTACAAGAGCAGAATAGTGTGTCCCCCAAAGCTGAAAACATTTACTGTCTGGCCTTTTACAGAAAACGTTTGTCGATCCTGGTGATGACTGTCGAGCCCCAGCGCCTGACATGCAGTAGACATTTGGATATTGAATGAATGAATGCATGGATAAATGAATGGTGAAGCACTAGGAAAAAAGGGAAGATGAGAAGGGTTCTTCCCCAGGGGTCACCTGGTTTGGAGAACCAGTGATCCCTGGAGAACACCAGACTATAATTGGTGGTCACTGAAGGAGCTGTTTCCCCAGGCTGCCCCCCTCCATCTTGCCCTCTGTGCCAGGTGGCCTCCCTGCCAAGGAAAGCTGACCCAAGCAGTCTATTTTATTACAAAGCTAGAGGGAGTGCCAGGGCTGACACCAAGCCAGCTAGGCTCCCCAGGCAGCAGGGCAGGGAGGGGGGACTGCCAGCGGGCAGCGAGGTAGCGGGGAAGCTAGGGCTAATTGTGCCTTGGGCCTCAGGGGAGTGGAGGAGGCTGAGCTGGGCTCCATCCCAGGCACCAGCCAGTAGGTGGCGGGCGTCTCGGGTGAGGGCCCTGCCCTCCCAAGGCTTCCTGCTGCCCCAAGAACCTCCCCCAGGGCCCCTCCCAGAAGGAGAACCTCAAGGCTCTGCCCCTCCCTCAGAAATCCCCAGGCGTGAGAACATGGCTGTATAACTACTAGTCCACATTTGCTGAGCCCATGTAGGCACGGTGTCAGGCACTTCGCTTTCATGATCTCATTTTACTCCCACAGCAGCCCCACAAGGTAGGCACCCTTATTATCCCCATTTTACAGACCAGGAAACTGAGGCTCAACGAGGTTAAGGGACTTGCCCAAGGGCTAGGAAATGGGGGTGCTGGAATTTGCCTCCGGCATTGTGGCTCTCAGACCCCAAACCAGGACTGAACCAGAGTGTTCATTGTTAATGCTGATTCCTGGGCTCCACCTCAGCAGTTCTAACTCAAGAGGCTGGGATGGGCCTGGGAATTTGCATTAACGAGCACCCTGGGTGGTTCTGATACAGTGGACCAGGCTCTGAGAAGTACTGCCTAAGGGCACTTCTTCAGGCACCCTGCAGAAGCTGCCTCCTTTTGGGCGCCTGGGTGGCTCAGTCCATTAAGCGTCTGCCTTGGGCTCAGGTCATGATCCCAAGGTCCGGGGATCAAGCCCCGCATCGGGCTCCCTGCTCACAGGGACCCTGCTTCTCCCTCTCCTCCCCGCTTATGCTTTCTCTCCCTACCTCTTTCTCTTTCAAATAAATAAATAAAATCTTAACAAAAAAAAAAAGAAAAGAAAAAACAGAAAACTGCCTCCTTTGATGAACTGAAAGAGTCTGTCTGCTTAAAGCTGGCAAAGCAAGTCCTGAGATCTGCCCCCAGGCTTGTCCAGCCTGCAAGGGGTCTTGCTGTCAGGACTGGGCTGTGGGTCAGTGGTCAGGGCAGCAGGGACTGGAGGAAGTGCCTGGGTGAGGGCCTTGGGGAAATTCCTTGCCAGGAAGGGTGTACGGTGCAGCCCTGGGGTCCCAGGGTCTGCCCATGCGTTAAGGGTGAGCAGCCATAGGCCCATGGTTCTGCTGGCTCCTCTGGGCATGGACTTGTGCGGAGACAGGAGAGTGACCTGTCATGCACGCAGTGTGGTGCAGTTCAATGCAGCCTCGATTTCGGAGCCACCACCCTGTGCTGTGCTTTGGGAGGGGGCACAAGGGTGAATGAGCCACAATCACTGCGCTCTCAGAGCCCGGGGTCCCTCTCCAGGAGAACGCAAGAGTGATACCAGGCAGGCTGAGGTGGAAAAAACGGGCCAGGAGAATTCAGGGGGAGGACTCAGATCTTTCCGGCTGGGGCATCAGTGAAGCTTTCCTGCAGAGGCTGTTTTTGAGCTGTGCCCGAACGGGCAGGAGGGCTTGGTCAAACAGAGGGCCATGCTGGGCCGAGAGAGCAGTAGCAGTGAGGGCTCATAGGAGGGAACTGGCCGAGGCCATTGGAAGACCCAGGCATTGGCTTCGACTGCCCTGGAGTTCAGAGCTCTGCGACTGGTCTGGGCCCTGGTGCTGGGCTGGTGGCTCCCAGAAGAACAAGTTCACGGGTGTGGGCATGCATGTGTGAATGAATACAAATTCAGCTACATGTGTTCCTATGCATGGCGGGGAGGGGAGCGTGCATTTGCATGTGTGAGCTTGCCAGGGTCTGCCTTCAGATATATAAAGTCTGCATGAGGCTGTGTGTGCACGTGTGCACGAATGGACACACGTTTGTGAGCTCCTATGTGAGTGTAGACACGAGAGAGTGTGGTATGGTCACGTGCAGAGCATGCGACGTGTGAGGACATGAAGGTGTGGATGCGTGCAAGTATACAAGTATACACACGTATGTGTGCTGCTCTGGGAGCCCGCCCTCGGGCTTTCTGATTCGGGGTCCATAGCCCCCATAAGTGTAATAATGGTTAATGTAGAGTCAGGCCCCCACTTGCCACCCAGCACCTCAGTTCATCCTCTCCTCAGTCGTATGAGGTGGGCTTATACTAGTTATGTCATAATCTTATTTGTTATTACCCCCGTTTTACAGATGAAGAAACTGAGGCTCAGGAAAGTAAAGTGATTTGCTTAGGGTTACTCAGCCAGCAGGTAGCAGAGCCAAGACTAGGCCCAAGCTGCGGGACCTCAGGGCGCCCCCCTTACCATTTCCTACAAAAGCTGCTGCTAAGCGCTTCGTGAAGCTCCCGGTGAGGAGATGCCCTGGCATACGGCGGACCTGGGATTGGCACAGACACCCAGGGCTACTCATGGGCTAAGTGGGAAGGGACTGTCCCTGGGGCCTGGCTCTTGGGGCCCAGGGCTACACACGTAGAAAGGTCACACAGAGGTGAAATGGAGCAGCCCTTATTTCTCCAAAACCCCAAAGAATTTGGCCTGGAGCCAGCAGAGGCCCCTAGCCAGAGCAATGTTGTGTGTCCTGCTCTTTGGACCAGCAGCCCAGCATGGAGAGTTGCCCCAGACTCTACTATGCTGGTTTCTTGGAGGCTGCTTAGAAGCACCTGCCCCTGCAGAAGGGCCAGGATCCCAAACTGGGGACCAGTGTCCCCTCCCTGGGCCCTAACAGCCTATTGGCTGCAGCAGCACCACCCCCTTGCATTCCTATCTTTCTTCTTGTGTTCACGGTGCTGGTTGCCATGATAAAAAACAAAACAGACAACAAAGGGTCTCCCAGAGTCATTTTCCCTACCATTTGGAGATGGACTGATCTAAGTCAAATGCCCTTTGGGCAAGTCATTTCACTTCTCTGAGTCTCCCTTCCTCATCTGTAAAATGGGGTTAACAAGCATCCTGCCACGTGGGTCGTGGCGAGAATGAAATGAGATAACGCATGCCGAGGCCTCCACACTGCTGGGCACACGGAATGAGCGTGCCTGACACACAGGGGCTGTCAGCAACATTTCCATTGGATTCGCAATGACAGGGCTGACCTCAGTTCTCCCTGTGACCCTGGCAAAGCATTGCATCTTCCTGGACCTCCGTCCCCCACCCCCATAGACATTCTTTTGACTTTTTGTTGTTGTTGTTGTTAGGCTTATTTAAATATTTTTAAATATAATTTATTTTCATAATTCTGTACCATAAAATTCACCCCTTCTAAAGCGTACAAGTCAGTGGGTGTTAGTATATGCCCAGAGTTGTGCAACTGTCAACCAGGATCTCATTCAGAGCATTTTCATCATTCCCGAAAGAAACCCCATACTCATTAGCAGGCACTCCCCTTTCTCGCTTCTCCTCAGCTCCTGGATACCAAGAATCGACTTTGTGTCTCTTTGAATTTGCCAATTCTGGGCAATTCATATAAATGGAATTGTACAGAACGAGGTCTTTTGCACCTGGATTCTTTCCCTTAACATAGTGTTTTTTAAGAACGATCCATGTTGTACAATGTATCAGCACTTCACCCGTTTTTATGGCTGAACGCTGTTCTACCGTATAGCTAGACCACATTCTGTTTATGCACTCAGCCGCTGGTGGAGATTTGGGTTGTTTCCACTTTTTGGCTGGTATGGATACTGTTGCTATGAACATTTGCATAAAGATTTTTGTGTGGACATATATGTTTTCAATTCTCTTGGGTAGGTACCTAGGTGTGAGGTTGGGCTAACTCTGTGTTAATCTGATTTCCACAGTGACTGCACTATTTTATGTCCCCACCAGGATTAGAGAAGGGCTCCGATGTCTCTCCATCCTCACCAATACTTACTATTGTCCATGTTTTTGTTTTTTGTTTTTTTTTAAGATTTTATTTATTTATTTGACAGAGAGACACAGCAAGAGAGGGAACACAAGCAGGGGGAGTGGGAAAGAGAGAAGCAGACTCCCTGCTGAGCAGGGAGCCCCATGAGGGGTTAGGATTAGGGCCCAGGCCTCCAGGATCATGACCTGAGCCAAAGGCAGATGCTTAACGACTGAGCCACCCAGGCGCCCCCCTATTGTCCATATTTTAATCACAGTCACGCTAGCAGGTATGAAACGGTATGTCGTTGTTTTGATTTGCATTTCCCTAATGACTAATGTTGTTGAGCATGTTTTCATGTGCTTATTGACCATTTGCATGTCTTTTTTTGGAGACACATCTGTTCAAATCCTTTGCCCATTTTAAAATTCTTTTTATTTTAGCCAATAGTGACTGAGCACCTACTATGTGTTGACATACTTAAGGTCTCTGCTTGGGGCATGAAAGCTCGCCCTGCCCTGCCTCCCAGGGCTGTCACATTGGAGCATGTGTGTGGGGGAAGGGACGCAGCTCCAACAAGGGGAGAAGGCGCAGATTGGACAAGGGCGTCAGGTTTCAGAGGCTCTGTCAGTGTGATGCACCCTCCCAGGGGCTACCCTGCCCATTGGTTGCCCTGACACCCCTCCCACCAGTGTGATCAATATCATGCAGCCGGAGCTGACTGGGAGTGGCAGGGACCCCCTGAGTATGCTCCCTCAGGGATTCTCAATTTAAACCTACTCCTACCCAACCAGGGCCAGCCACGTAGCCCCTGATCATCTCCACGCAGCTCTGCGGGTTGAGTGCTGGCTGTGGGCTCCACTGAGGCCTGAGCAATAGGAAGACAGGAGGACCCTGCTCTGCGCCCGCTGCTGTGTGCCCTCTGCATGTTCCTTGACCTCCCTGAGCCTCGGTTTTCTTTTTTAAGATTTTTTTTTTTTTTTTGAGAGAGAGAGAGAGAGGGCACGAGCAGGAGGGACAGGCAGAGGGAGAGGGAGAGAATCTCAAGCAGACCCCCCACTGAACACGGAGCCCGCTCACCACCCTGAGATCATGACCTGAGCCGAAATCAAGAGTCGGATGCTCAACCGACTGAGCCACCCACGCACCCCGAGTCTCAGTTTTCCTCTCTGTGAAATAGGAGAATACTAGCACAATCTCTCAAGGTGGTTATAAGGCTGAGATGAAATGATGTACATAAAGGGCTTTACACAGGTTGGGGCAGAGGAAATGTTCTCTAAATATAACTCATGTTCTTTGTTTTGTCATCTGAAAACTGTGAGGGACAAGATGATCTCTGAAGGCCTGACTCCTTTAGAGAAAGGAAAGGTTGACGAGGCGCCTGGGTGGCTCAGTTGGTTAAGGGTCTGACTTCAGTTCAGGTCATGATCTCAGGGTCCTGGGATCGAGCCCCACATTGAGCTCTGCCCTGAGCATGGAGTCTGCTTGAGATTCTCTCCCTCTGCCCCTCCCCCCACACATGCTCTGTCTCTGTCTCTCAAATAAATAAATAAATAAAATCTTTAAAAAAAAGGAAAGGCGAGGTTGATAAGGAGCGAGGGACAACCCTAGGTCAGATGGAAGCAGAGAGGGGTGCCAGACTCCCCCAGCCACAGTCCCCTCTGTGGGGCGCAGCTGCCCTGAGTTCAGAGTTACCCAAAAAGAACTTCAGAGATGGAGCCCCAGCATGGGCAGTAAGACCATCCCAAGAAGCCCTCCGGCCTCTGTGGCTCTCTGGTCTCCATCCTGGCTTTGCCTCAGCCCTCCTGGCCCATACCATGGCAGCTGGAGCCTTCTCACTGATCTGCAGAGCTCATGGCCGAGGGGAAACAGGTTTCCAGATAGGGTGAAAATAGATCCTTCTCCAAATAGCTCATCATGACTAAGGAAATAAAGAGAACCAAGAGGGAAAATAGGAGGGAGCAGCCACCAGACGAGGCCAGGCCTGTGTGGGTCTAGAAGGACAAGCTGCCAGACAGCTGGGGGTTGGGCTTGTCCAACAGAGGGTATGCGTGATTATGTATGAATGTGTGCATGTGTGTGTGACTGAATGAGTTTGTACATGACTGCATGAGTAAGCGTGTGTGATGGTAAATGTGAGCGTGTGCGTGTAAGTGTGCAGGTAGGAGTAGGTATGTGTGAATGTGTGAGTAAGCATCTCTGCATGTGTATGTGTGAGTGTGAATGCATCTGAGTAAGGATGTACAGAGTACATATGTGGGCGAGTGTTCACCTGTGTTGTGTGGTGTACGCGTCTGAGCAGGTGTCTGTGAGTGTGTATATGCAGGTGTAAGAGTTGTGCATACAGAGTGCGTGAGTGCGTGTGTGCACGTGTGTGTGCTCCTGTGTGTGTGTGGGGGGGGGTGCCCCAAGTCACGTGCTATGGAAGGCAGCCCCGAGGAAAGGGAGAATTCTTTGGGCTTAGTCACTCATGGCTCAGACATAGCCAATCCAAAAACATATTTCAAAACAGACCTGGCTGCATTTGTCATCGGACTTCCTGTTACCCAGTGGCAGAGGAGGCTTCCCCAAGTTGCAGCTTGGCAGGGACTCCTTGGGGGCATAAATGTTGGAACCTGAAAGGATCTCTGATCTCTTCTCCCCAAAGACTTCATGGTACGCATGGGGAGCCTGAGGCCCAGGGTCACCCAGCTGGGGAGGAGCAAGCCTGGGAACTCAGGCCTTCTCGTCTCCATCCGAGGTTCTTGTGCCTCCCACCAAGATACACCTTCTGCGTCCCTGGTCATCCCTCCTTTGTGCATTCAGCAAATGTCTATCAAGTACCTATTAAGTGCCACACACCAAACTGGGAGCTAAGGTACAGATAAGACTCTGTCTCAAGGAGCATTCATCCCAGGGTGGAGAGGTAGACCGCAAGTGGATAACCAAGGTGATGAGATAACTCTAGATCCCGGAAGGCAGGGTGATAGGATCGGAGGCCTGCTTCAGTGGGGTGGTCAGGGAGGGCCTCTGCAGAGTGACATGAGTGCTGAGGCCAGGGCAGGGGAGCCAGCTACTCACGGTGGGGTATCCAGACCCATTTCCTGCTCAACCTCGTCGGGGTGCATGAAACTGTCAGAAGTGCCACCGGTCAGGGGGCATCGGCCACTCCCCTACCCAAGTCTGTTGGGAAGTGATGGGAAACCAGAGGAACGTTCCCTCAGAGAAGGCCAAAGCTGAGAAGCAAGTGGGCCTCAGGCTCCAGGAAAAGCCGCTGGAGCCATGGAGGACCATCAGCCTCTACTCAGGCCCCTGAGCTCCTGTCTGGCTGCCATGAACATGCTAGTAACCACGGATGCTGGATAACAGTGACTACAGACCTAGCTAAGCACTTAGCCTACGCCAGGCACGTACCAGGCACTTCACCTGCCCCACATACCTTAGGAAATGGGTGTTGATGATACCTCCAGCTTATAGAAGAAAGTGAGGCCCCATTAAAGTCATGTGCACACAGTCATACCACCAGGAAGGCGCAGAGCTGCCATTTGCACCCGGGCATCTTGGGATCCCAATGGCCAGAGCCCCTGAGCACATACCTCAGCCCCTCCTGCCTGTCTGTCCTTCACATTTCACTTGTATGGACCCTCCTCACTGCCCTCGCCTCCTAGAATCACCCTGCCTGCCTTTGGAGCTCCCTCTGACTCAGGCCTCAAGGCCTGCCATGTATCCATGAATATTTATGGGTCCACCATTTGCAAGGCCACAATCAACATCACTGTCCTCACAGCCCCTACCATGTGCCGGGAGCATCGGGACCTTTACATATGTGATCATAGTCTTCACAAGAACCCATCAAGGTCAGGATTATGTATCTCATCTTACAACTGAGGAGATAAAGGGTAGGCTACTGTAGTGGGGTGGGGGTGGGGGTGGGGGGTAACCTGACCCCAGAGCCTGATAGCCCACATGCCGTCCCACAGGGTGCTAGCGAAGAGCTCAGCCTACTTTACTTAAGCCTCCAAATCAGCCTCCCACCACCTGCCTTGACCTAGGCAAGGTTCAAATTCATGCCTCAGCCGTGCTATAAATGACAGAAAATCCCGACCTTTGGGGTTACTCTTGAACACTTGAAACCCCTGATGTTGAAATGGTGAATGCCAAGTGTTCTCCACATCTATACCTCAGGTCTGGGAGGGAATAAATGTAAAATAGCACAGCCCCATCGTAGCGTAGGGACCCAGGACCCTGAGCAAGTGACTTAATCCTTCCGAGGCTCCATTTCCCATCTGTAAAATGGGGTTATATCATAATGCCCACCTCACAGGTCTGGAGTCAGGTAAAACCAAGGTGACATAACGATGCCTGGCTCACAGTAGGCGCTCAATAAATACTTATGGGTCCACTGGTTGATGAGCATTGGCCTCAAGATCCCGAGGGGCTGGCGCTGTTTGGAGTTTAGACGGTGGGATGGAGATTTCAACTTTCTGGGTTTCCAGGGCCCTGCTCAGAGGGCCTCAGTCTTCAGCCCTCTCCCCAGGTTCCTGGCATTTCGGCCCAGCAGGCACCCTGCTTTCCCTCTGGATGCTGTAGGGGTGATGCACAGGTCCCAACCTCTCCAGTTCCAAACAAGCTGGGCAGAAGAAGCAGCCATTCTCCAGAGAGCTGTGTGCCCTAGGAGCTGCAGCCGAGGGAGGGAAGTGTCTGCAAAATGGGGAAGTTGCTGCCACAAACACCCTGGTTGAGAAACATACGGGGAAAATCCAACAGGCTGCTGAACTCTGGGGAGGGGATCTCTGGGGGTAGCACATGCATGCCACCCCCCACCCGTTGTCCCTTTAGCCTGGGGATGGTGGTGGCTTCCTGCCGGTGCTACTCTCTGGGCTGCCTTTCCATTGCCTGTATAACATCTCCACCCTTCCATTACCTCTGTCACGGATTCCCTGCATTTAATTCCCTCTATTTGAAATACATAGAGTGGCTTCTCTTTTCCTGCTGGCCCCTGAAGTCCGGAGAGGTGAGGGCACTTGTCCAGGATGAAAGGGCTTGCCTGTGGCAGCCCACTCTCTGCTTCCTCAGCCCCCTCTCCGTTTGGAGATCTGCTTTCCTCACCCTAGCTCTGTGCCAGCTTCTCTGCTTTATGGAGGTGTCTGGGAATGCAGTGAACTGAAGGAACCCATCAGCTGATTCTCACTAAAGTATTCCTGACTGATACCCGTGTCATCCGGAGGAAACTAAAACCTCATTGGCTCTGTCCAGGGGGATCTGAGGCTGTGGAGAAGATGCAGCCACAGCTGGAGACGAGCCTAACGTGTCTCTCTTCTCGTCTCTGTCCACTTTCCCCCGTGGTACCCCCACAGGCTAAACCAAGCCACGCAGAAGTGCAGGGAATGCAGCCTGAAGAGACTGGCCCCCTCCCACAGACAAAGATCAGAGCTGGGGAAGGCAAACCAGGATAGGCACTTTCCTCTTTTGTGCACTGTGACCCGGGGTCAGACCACGTGGTCCCTGAGGACCTTTGCTCTCTGAAAGTCCACAGATCTGTGACTCTTAGAACAAGGGTGTGATATCCCTGGGTTCCAGTCCCAATTCTGACCTGATGTAGCCTTCTGATCCCTTCTCTCTGACCTTAGTGTACCTGACTGCTCAATGGAGAGGTTGATCAGGCAGGTCCAGGAGGGCCCTGGAAGGAGACCCTGGCCCACATCCACGACCGGACCACGAGTCTCCAGGAGCCTCTCTCAGGAATCTGCTGACCTCAGCATCCCTGCTCAGCTCCTGCCCTGTCCATTCTGCTGTCCCAGGTTGGAGCCCACCTGATCATGTGCCCACTTTTCCCAGTAGCCTGATCTGCGAGAGCCTGAGATCCCATCCTCCATGGCCTAGACCTCCCACCCACAGGGCCAGGAGCCATTCCAGCTTTTGGGGGCTCTGTCTTCTGTCTGAGGGGTTGCTTCTCCTTGGAGAAAGAGGAGACCAACCTGGCCTGGACAGAGGTTCACCAGAGCCCCTTACCCCACTACCCTCACACTGTCTGGGGCTCTTTCTTTCTTCCTTTCCAGAAATGAACAGGAAACTGGGCCACTCTCTAGAAAGACTCCAAGAGAGGTGCTGAGCAAAGGAGGCTGGTCTCCCTCCCATGCAAACTGAGGTCAGGCCCCTCTAAGGTTTCTGCAGCCTCAGCTCTCAACTCAAGCAGGTTACAACGTACCCAGTTCCCACATAAAACACTTTTGAATCACTTTGTAAGAGTTGAGGTGTGCTACATTTGACAAGTTATCCTAATATTACCCTTTGCGACACTTAATGAAACATGTAGGAATTTCAAGCTTCTTGTCACTGAGCTCACATCCTGTGCCATGTGATCTCAATGTCCTCAAAACACTGCACTACTATTTACCCCATTTTACAGGGGGAGAAAACAGGGGGAGAAAGGACCAGCACCTTGTCTAAGACCACACAGCCAGTGAGCACCGGGCCATTGTCTGGGCCTGTCTCTCCTCGCAGCCTGGACCTCTGTCACCCTGGATTCCTGGCTCTGCCCTGGGGACTCGGGTGAGAGCTTCAGGCCTGTGGGGCTCACACTTCATTAGAACTCAGAGCTGCTGAACAGCTTGGCTGGCGGGACCAGAGCCCTCCTCCTGGCCCAGTTGGGGGCTTGGCACCAGCGCCTCAGGACTCCTCCCAGGGTGAGCCCTAGGGCACGTGGTTTACCTGCCAGGAGCCCGGAGGTAGGAAAGCAAACACCATAAATCATCAGGAAGCCCATGTAAATATTTTATAGCTGGGACAGTAAATAATGCAGCTCCCTGGACACACCCGACCCAGTTCATCTGTCCCACATCCAGCACCTAGGACACCCTGTCTGGGCCCTTCTCCTGCCTTGTATTTTTTTCAACAAACGTCGAAGCCCACTGCCAGGCACTTTCCCGTGCACCATCTTCACTACTTAGCCTTTGCCCAGACTGCTCTCTCTGCCTGGAACACCTTTCTCCCTAAGCCTGGCTATTCATTCTCCTCCCTCAGGATTTGCCTCCTCCAGGAAGCCTTCTTTGATTTTCTGGGTGGGGTTAGGGGTTCTTCTGGCTCTCCCAGTGCCTAGGCTTCCCCTATCTGGGTTCTGCTCACTCTGTCTGGTCTTTTCCTGGTGATTTGTCTGCTCTCCCTCCTTCTGTCAGCTCTAAGAGAGCAATCACATCCCTTGAGTTGAATGCAAAGCTTGGCATATAGTAAGCGCTCAACAAATAGTGTTGAAAGATGGAATAAATTATCTTGTTTAATCCTTAAATAAGTCTGTGTGGCAGGTGTTACCAGACACCTTTAATCCTCATGTTACAGACAAGAAAACTGAGGCCCGAGTGGCAGTGCTGGGACTGACCTCCCACCTGTCTGATCCTGAGTCTAATGCTTTCTCAATAACCCATCTGGGAACACACCTCTTTCCCCTGCAGACCTCAAGCCCTTGAGTCAGGGACCTTCTATTTCCACTCAGGGAGGCCCCTGACCCCTGCTACAGGCTCTGGCATTCAGTAGGCGTTAATTCATGTGCTTGAATGACTACAAAAAGCAAGTCTGTGGTCAGGATCTTGTCCTTAACCTGGGAGGGAATGCACAGTGAGGGCCTGGGGGCAGGAAGCCAGGCAAGCGGACTGTGCTCCCTGGGCCCCAGGGCAGCTCTGAGAAGACGTGTGTCTGGGGAGGGTCTCAGGTTCCCACATGGAGGCAGCCGTGGAAGGTGCTGGGATGCAGCAGTGCCTAGCACTGCACCACTTTGGGGCCAAGTCCCTAACCAGGCCATCACTGCCTCACAGGAACCTGAGATGCAATGACAGACGATCCTGTCTGCCCTCTCTCCATCCTGTGTTAGGCGTCAGAACGAGGACAGGAAATCAGGGCACAGGCAGTGCAAGGTGAGACAGGACAAGGATAGCTTGGCACAGGAGCCCTGGCCCGACCCTGGCCTCAATCCTCGGCAGGAGGTGGGCTGCAGAAGGGAAGGTCAATGGGTTTCGACTTGTATGTCAGTTCCGGCTGGTTGCTGAGGCTCCCTGAAACTGTATTAGGAAGGATTTGGAGCTGTATCCCTTCGGGCTCAGCCAGGAGGGCTGTGATCAGTTAGCAAGACCTGCTGCCAGCACCAAGTGGGGCACACTAGCCCACGGCAGAATTGCCCCCTCCTCTTTTCACCTCTCCTCGGCTCTCTGCACAGAGTTGGACTAAATAAAGGGTTGCGGGTTCCTTGTTGATTACTAACAACAAGGTCAGTTTGGAGTTACCATTTGTGGAGAAGGAAATATGAATGCATGGCCTCTTTCCCAGTGTACCTGCAAGAGCCAGAAGGAGAGTAGGGAGAAGAGAATGGGAAAGAATAACAGAGAGCAAGTGGCAAGTCAGATTCCCATCAGGATTTCCCCGCAGTGTGCATGAGACCCTGAGCTCAGGGACAAGGGCAGGCCTGGCTCTGCCCTCACCAGTCAGCAGGAACCAAGAGTTTTCCAAGGCAAATTCCAGAGATAAAATCCAGGCAAGGGCCCAGGCGGCGGGGCCTTGTGCTGCGGGGGCTGGGGGGCTGGGGGGGGTGGGGGTGGGGGTGGGGGGTAGTGGCAGGCCCATTCCTTCTACGTCTGGCAGACCCAGGCATCCCCTCTGGGCCTAGGGCGGGGGGTGGGGGGGTGGTGCGAGGGGCACACGGGGCCAGGTGCCCTCACATAGCTTCCCAAATTGTGGGGGAAGAATCTTGTGGGATTAGAGCAGGCAGGGCTGGGCAGGATGGCCCCTCTGGGCAGGCCCCGCGGGAGGTGGCAGGACCCAGAGGGCCCGGTGCGAGGTCCCCAGACCAGTGTGCTGCCCTTGTTCCCCCAGCTTCCCGCTGTCCCTTGGACACCCGCCCCATGAGGCCACATAGGCAGGGCCTGCACCAGTCTCTGCAGCTGGGGAAGAAGCCTCTGGAGGGGGAGCTCCGTCCTTCCCTGGCCAGCTGCCAGGGCCTCTACACCATCTCTTGTCTGGCTCTACCCGGGCCGGGGGCCAACTGTCCCACCCTCGCTCCTCTGGCTTTAGGGCAGCCTGGCCTAGTGGCTGTGAACTCTGGCCTGGATTTCGGAGCAGTGCAGGGTGTGAGGCTCCGTTTGGCTGTGTCCTGCGCATGTCACTCAGCCTCCCCGGCCCTCCCTTTCCCCTCCTGTGAAATGGGGCTACTGATGGCGCCCACATCGTAAGGGCTTTGTGAGAGGCTTGTCACTTAAAGAACATGGAGTGTTAGCTCAGGGCCTGGTAGGTCGCGAGCACTTGATATGCGGGGGCTGGAATGACTGTTATTATTTTTCTAATCTGAGACCACGTTCACGTGCCGCACATCTTCTGCAGAGTCGAGTCTACCCAGACTCCCAGGGGACCCCTTCCAAGACTGGTAGGCATGTAGGCTGGTGGCCCTGGAGCCGGGGACTTGGGATGCCCAGAACCTGAAGGCCAGGGGCCCTGCAAGATGGGGTAAGCAGGGGTTCCTTGCAGCCCTGTGGCTCCTGGGCCTGCCAAGCTCTGCGTTGCAGACAGAGTCAGCTATCCTGGGCCACTTGTAAGTCTCTCCTGGCACAGCCTGGGGCACTGGGCAGGGGCAACTACCGTCACGTCCTATTCTGATGCCCAGACAGTGTCTTGGGCAGCCCCACACCAGCAGGCCATGGCCTAGTATGGTTAAATGTTGACTTCTTTAGGGGGAAGGTCCTTCCAAAGAAATTGACCTCTGAATGCAGGGTGCAAATGGGTCAGGAGCTCATGGTCTCTCCAGACCCACCTCTGCTCTGGGGAGCCCGGGCAGCTGGGGAAGCCAATGGGGAGCACAGAGGGCACTCTTGGACATGGTATGAAGCCATAGTATGGAGAGGGCTGGGGAGCCGGGGACCCACAGTGGACTCTGTCCTTGTCCTCCTCCCTTCTGTCCCCCCTTCCCCCTCCCCTCAGCCACCCAGGCCTTGGTCTTATGCAGGAAGATGTTGGCGTGACTTGCACTGGCGTGGCTAGGAGTAAAGGTGCCTCCAGGGCAGACCCTGAGCTGGGGAAGCCGAGACATGTGTGGAGGACAAACACTTCTGAGCACGGTCTCTGGGCTCAGGGCTGCCACCATGGGGAAGCCAGTGTTCGCTAAGTGCCTACAGTGTACTTGGCCCTCATGAGGGATGCCACATGGGTGGTAGCATTGGGAGTGACCAGGAGAAGCGGACATGGCCCTTAAGGGAGTGACCCTGCATCTAGGGAAGGAACAAAGACATACACGGTCTAAGTCTCAACCCTACCGGCCCCAAGAAGGTCACATGCCAGAATGGTGGTACCAGGGAGTCCGAGACCGTGGGCAAAGGTTCCAGAATCAAGAAGGAGAGGAAGGGTGTTCGAGGTGGCCCAGGAGCCCCCTACACACACCCACACCCCTCCCCATGAGCTGCTGGTCAGGTTCCCAGCAGCCCATTGTTGAGGGCTGAGCCGCCAAGCTCCCAGAGCAAAGGTCGGAAGGGCAAAGATTAGCGAAGGCTCCCTGGACCCACACCCACTCGTGCCTGCTCATGTGGCCAGACCTTGTGCTCAGGGAGCAGGCTGTCGTCAGCCTCAGGCACTGCCTCGGGGGAGGGAAGCTGGGCCTGTGGGCCAGTGGAGTCCTCTCTGTGACTCACCCCTGCACGGCCTGGGCCATTACCAGCACGGAGCAGGGCACTCTGGTCACTGCCCTGTTGGCCCCAGGAAAGCCAGGCAGCATGAATATGATCAATAAAGGCCATGCCTTCATTTAGCCATTCATTTAAAGGTGCTTATTGCCGCCACTCCTACTTCTAGGCTTTCCCTTTTGCTGTGTCCTCTGCTGGAACACTATTCTCCTGATCTGCTCTCTCATGCCTGCCTGGAAAACCCCTTCCCCAAGGCTTCATTTCCCACTGTCTTCAGCACAGGCCTACATGCAGGTGCAGGCCTCTGCATGGAGCCCAAGGCACTGAGAATGAGAGCCCCTCACTGCCCCTTGGGGTACCCTGTACAAGCCCCACAGGCCTCCCTCACTGTTTCCTGGAATTGGCCTTGGATGTCATGAGTTCATTAGCTGGGAGTCTTTGCTCTGGCTGTTCCTTCTGCCTGGAGTGCCTTCTCTGCTTCCCACCACCCACCCTGGAAGGAATTCGTCCTTGTCCTTCTGGGCCCGGGGCCGAGGGCACCTTTGCTGTGGAGCCTTCCTGGCTTCCTCAGCACCAGTTCAAGGCCCAGCACACAGTAGGTGCTTTTGTGAAATGATCACAGAAGGAAAGAACAATGAATTATGTTCTATTCTGGACTCTGTTGAAGTCTGTTGCTGGTAACCTGGGCAAGTCGCTTTGCTTATTGGGACCTTAGTCTCCCACGACACAGTGTTAGATGAGTTAGATGAAATGGCTTGCATTAAGCTTCTAAAAACCTTAGATTCTATGCAGAGGGCTTCAGGCTATGGAAACTTCCCTGTCCTATCCCCCAATACACCCTGGTAATAACAAAATTAAATCATATAACAGAAGTCGCAGTGATCTATGGAGGATGCATCTGATCCAGGCACTGTGCTGGACCCCCTCCCGAGTCTCTGAAGGGTCACAAAAAGTCCCATTTATAGATAAGAGAGTTGAAGCCAGGAGGAGAGGTGCCTTGCGCAAGGTCAGAGCTGAGTTGTTGAGCTCCCTGCGCAGAAGGCCAGCCGCCATCATCCCGGGGGACCCCTGACCTCCTACCAGGGCCCCCTGTGCTTAGACACTGCCCTCCAACAGAAGCTGTAAGGATAGGTCCTTTTACTAATGTTTGCTCCTGGTCTCAGGAGGCTCAGGCTCAGGGTCCCGGGCTGCCTTGTGAGCTGGGAACCCCACAGGCGTGTGGAAGGGAAGAGAGGTTTCTAGAAGGCAGTCATCCATGCATTCGGCCGCAGGGATCCTCCAGCTGAGCATCCCTGCCAGCCGGAGGAAAACAGGTGTCTGGCCTAAATCATGCTAGACTCCATCCCCTCTTCTGGTGGAGACATGGGCCAAAGTCCAGGATGCCATCTGGGTCCGGCCCAAGCAGTCTTGTAAACCTCTGCCCTGTTCCAGTTTCTTGAGAAGCTGTCCTGGCCGTGGCCCTGTCAGAACCCAAGGCTGGGCAGGAGAGCCAGCCCCCACCTCAGCACCCATCCTTAGTCTAGGGAAGGGGCCAGGGACCCTCTGCAGCACAGGTGGCCAAGCCGGGCCCTGGGCTCCTGCCTCAGTCTCCTCCAGCAACTTGTATGGCCTAGAGCTAGGATTCACCTGAGCCTCAGTTTCCTCATCTGTGGGGTGGGATCAGAATGCCTGCTCTACCCAGGTGCAGGCAATTAGACAGCAATTGGGGGCTCTCTGTGGAAGTTGGGGGAGCAGAGTGTGGCTGGGCCAAAGGGCAGGACATGATTTCAATACCCCTTAGAACTGCACTCCCATGTCGGCCACCCCCCACCCCTGCAGACCCTCATGCATACCCAGGAAGGAGGGAGAGGTGGGATAAGGGAGGCAGAAATCCTCTTCCTCCTTCCCTCACTTGGTCAGTTAATCCTTGTGACCATGGAGACCTAGGTCTCTCATGAGCACTTCATTGCATTTCAGAGAAGCTGAACCACCTGCCTGAGGTCACGCGGCCACTGAGGGCTGAGCAGGGAGGGAAACCCAGCTGCCTGGGACTCAGGCTTAACCATGAGGTGCCCCTGCCTCTAAAGCCACCAGGTTATCCTCCTGGAAACCTGGAGGTTATAGCTTCACACAGACCTGGGGGCCTGGCCCTGTCCCCTGACCTGCCAAGCAGCCCCAGGCAGTGGCCTCCGCTGTAAGCTGGTGCTACCCTTACTTTGCAGGTTGCCCTAAGCATTCAACAAGAGGCTGTTTTGAATGGCTCAGCTTGTCCCTGGCAGGAGCCAGTATCATCCTAGTGGCAAAGTAATGCGTACCAATCTGTCACCTCCGTTGTACGGCTGGAGTCCTCAAGGCCCGGAGGGGCGGGCACCTGCCAGGATCCGGCAGCTGGTCAGAGTCAGAGGCATGGCAGGCAAGCCTCCAGCCTGTGGTGCTTGCCCAGGCACTTCCTCAAGCATGTCCACTGGGGGCCCGTGTCAGCCTCAGATCTGCCACCACCCCACCCCGACACAAACTCACTCACTTGGGTGCGCTTAGGCTCACCCCAGCCCAGTGGTTGGTTACTCTTTCTCCAGAAGATTTGCCTTGTGCCTACCTCCTATCAGACAAGACACAGGAGGCCAGGCCCGCCCTCAGCTCCTAGGGTTTCCTCTGAGCTGGGGCTCAGCTAGGGGACTACGATCAGTGGGGGAGCCTGAGGTCCAGGTAACCCATGACCTGGAAGTTCTGGAGAAGCAGACTCAGGGGACAGTTGGTGGTACCAGCAACCTGGTGAGGCCCCAAGGGGTAGGGGGGACAGGGTTCCAGGAGCCAGCCTAAAACCCCCTGCTTGTCCCCTGCCATCACTTCTTCCTGATACCCTCTTCTCTCTTCCTCAGAGACCTGGGGGCTGAAGCTGGGGCTTGGCAGCTGGACCATACCCCAAGCCCTGGGTGTGTGGTTCCCCAGGGATAGAAGGCACACTCTGTCCTGATGTCTGGGGTCTACCTAACCCGGTATAAGGGGTTAGGGAAGGCTTCCTGGAGGAGGTTAGTGAAGCTAGGACCTACTTGAAGACTAAGAAGGAGTTCGCTGGGCATGGTGTACCAAGCAAAGGGAACAGCACAGGCAGAGGCCTGAGGTAGGAAATTGCGGGATGTTGTCCAGTGGGAACTGAAAGAACTTCCTTTCACTGGAGCTGGGGGGCTAAGCCATGCTGGGCCTGGTGGTCATGTCTAGACTTTGTCCTTTGTCCTGCGAGATCCTTGGTCAGCTTCAGCGTGGGGAGTGTCCACTTCTTGGTATGTTAGGAGTATTGTGTGGTTGCTGTGAGGAGAAAAAGTTGTTGAGGGTGGGGTGGTGGAGTCCTGAGTAGACAAGACTGCAGATGGCCAGACAAGAGACCCCAGTGGGCCTGGCCAGGGTGGGCGACAGTGGGGACAAATGAATGGAGAAGTCAGAATGGGAGACTGAGGTACCAAGGGGACAAACACCTGTATGAGCTTCCACCATGACCTGGGGCCTGGCTGGGGTGGCAACCGCTGTGTGGGGGGGAGTTGAGCAGACTAAGTAACAGGGCAGAGGGCTGCCCAGTGCAGGCCCACTTCGATCCATCCCAGCCTCTGGGAATCCTTCCTCCCCTCCCCCTCTTCTGGAACAAAACTTCTGTCTCAGGGAAGACAAGTTCATATTTCTTCCTTTGTACCCTGGCTATGCCAGGCACACGTACAGCACCCCCACAGGGGCTGAAGTTTGGCCACCACCTGCCTTCTCGAAAGCCTGGGGGGAAGTGGAGGCTTCCTTGGGGCCTTCTCCTCTAGATTCCAGAGGCTTCACGAGGGTGGTGTGGAAGGAGGGGCCTTGAGGAACAGGACAGAAGGCTGGGCATTTCTGCCACTCTCTTCCTTCCAACTACCAACCCCCCCCCCACATGCATACACACCATCTGGCCCTTAGGTGCATACACAGGAACCCAAAGTCAGATTCCACAGAACACTCCCACTGCAGCCCCTAAGGCCCAGCATTCAAACCCACTCACGCTTTCCCTGAGTTCTTGTCTCAACCTCCCTCCTGGCTTGCCCTGGAGAGATGTCCGCAAGGCTAGGGGTGATGCCCACATGCGTGCATACACACGCGGGAGCTACCCTCCCACCCCAGAGGACACACCAGCATGGTGGCTTTGCAACACGACGGAACTAGAGCAGACATCAGCATGAATTTCTCAGGCTTCCAGGTTGTGAAACCCGAGGCCAAGTTGAAAGTCTAGTTCATCTTCTTTGCAAGGCCCCCAAGCATGATCCCAGATCTCCCCCACACCTGGCAGCTCCTGGGATTCTGGGCTTGGTACCCGAAGCTAAGACCTCAGTTCCAGTGCCCATCCTGGGGAAGCCTGGTGCAGCTGGACTCAGCTGGCCTGAGTCCTCACCCCACTGGCCTAGAGTGGGAATGTAAAGGGCCCCACATAAAACCCACCTGAGGGCTTAGATTGTGTACCCCAGGGGCTTAGATTGTGTACCCCAGCCCTCGACCCAAGTGTCATCCATTATCCAGAAATTCCAGCCTTCTTCCTCCCCTTCCTCCACTGCTCTGGGATGAGTGCCCAGTGCTCACAGGCCTCAAGGGGCCAGCCTGGGAACTGGCTGTGTTTCTCGCCCTAAGGGCTCACCATTCCTGCTGCCCAGCAGCCTGGCTGCCTGCCTAGCTGCTGTGGCCAAGGTGGCCACAGGCTCTGCCCACAGAAGCCTGTGGGCAGAGGCAGGGCTCAGGCATGTGAAGGTGGTGGGGTGGGCAGTAGTCTGAGGGTGAGACTCTTCTCCCTGGGGAGGCTAGCCTCTGCCTCTGCCCCTTGCAGCCTGCTGGCCATTGGGGTAGAGGCGTGTCTCAGCCAAGGGAGCTCACAGTCTGGGGGAGGTGGACATGGATAGCCCAGTGGCCTGTTTCTAGCCCTGGGCATAGGCTAGAGCAGCCCCAAGGGGTAAGGAGCCCCAAGGGAGCTGCTCAAGGTCACACAGCCAGTTAGTGTGGAGGCTGCATGCTAGCTCTTCCTACTCCAGAGCCTCGGCACCACGTGGCTGGTGCCTCAGGAGAGGCCCTGGACAGTCTGGGGGGGGGGGGGTAGACCTGAAGGGAGGGCTCATAGGAAGCAGAGGACCTCCTTGGTGAGGCGCAGGCATCTGGGAGGCTCCCTGGAGGAGGACTTTTTGTAGGGGGCCTTGTTAGAGGGTTAAGAGCTTGACGGAATGGCATTCCAGGGGCAAAGCACAGCTTGAGCAGAGGCAGAGATTTTGATGAGCAGCGTGCGGGGGGAAGGTGAGTGGGTTGGCAGGGGTATCCTGGTGCCCCGGGGCCTCTTATACCCCTGGAGGACCTGGGATGGAGGGTGCTGGCTATGCGAGTATGCAGGCACTTGCTCAAGCTCTGCTGGTCCAACTGGCCCAACCACTTCTCTTCGGGCACTGCCCACTGCCCCTGCTCACAATCCTGCTCAGAAGTATTGGCAAACCCTGGGTGAAATCTGGATCAGGAGCCCAGGATCCCGCCATCCTGGTCCCAGGGCAAAATTTTTAAGGGGTCCTGAGCCCCAGAGCGCTCTGTCATCTCCTCTAGAAAGCCTGTCCTGATTGTGGCCTCCACCAGAACAATTTCTAAGATATAATCACAGTGTGGAGAGTAGGTCTGTCTGGGGAGATCAAATTATCCGAGCAATTATGGGAGACTTCTACTTTCCTCTGTAAGCTTGTCTTTATTTTCCTTATTTGCTGTTTTTCATCAGAACAGCCAATGTGTGTCATTACTTTTCTAGATTTCTGTGACTCTCCCTCCCCATCTCTCATCCCCCATCCAGACCCCTGTCCTCACGGTCAGGGTCACAGGTTCCCAGCTAGGGGGCAGGCTGCGGTGCCTTGGACGACCCTCACTCCCAGGACGTCGGTTGCGCCATCCATCAGATGGGCGTACTCAGGCCTCCCGGACTTTCCTGGACGGAGCCGGCAGCGGGGAAGGGCGAGGAGGCGAAGGCGCCGCTCGGCGCCGGGACCCAGGTGGCGGGGCCAGTCCAGCCTCCAGGTGGCAGCCCGACCCGGGAATAGAGCCTGCTCTTTTATAGCCGGGCCCGCGTCACAGGGCTGGGCGGGGCCTCCGGCGCGGCTCCGAGAGGCTTCCCAGGGGCGGGGCGGGGCGGGGCGGGGCGGAGCGGGGCGGGGCCTGGGGCCAGTCGGTACCCCGGCACGGAGACGTGCCTGCGGGGGCGCGCGCGGCGGTCTGGGTGCGGATGGGGTGTGTGTGTCTCACGGTAGACGCCGGTGTGTCTGCGGTCCTTTCCCACCCTCCCCGCCGCGAGGGCCGCTCTCCCGCGCAGGGACTGTCCTCCGTTCCCCGCGGGCCAGGACCAAGCTGGGCTCGGTGAGCGGCCCGCTTCCGGGGGGTGGGGGGGCGGGAAACTGAGGCATGGGCAGGCGAGGAGACGAGGGGGCTGGCGAGCCCGGGTGTCAGAGCCTAGTGTGAGACCTAGCAGATCGGAGCAGAGGGTGCTGTTGCTTGGGGCGGCGCGGGGGGGGGGCGGGGGAGAGGTGGAAGTGGTGATGGGGAAGAGCTGGGGGCTCCCTTGTGTCTCTTTGACAGGGAGAAGCTGTTGTTCTGTTTCTAACTCAGACAGCACTGATGTCCATTCAGTCCCCTTCCACACCCCTTTGGGGGGAGAGGGGCAGAAGAGCCAGAAGTGGGGACTCAGTGGGCAGGGGCTGTGCCATGGTCAATATAGGACTGGGGCAGGCCAGGGGCTGCATACTCTTGAGAGCCCCAGCAAAGCCCTGTGCCCCACGCTTTCGGAAAACACGTTTCCCCTTGCCTACCCCAAGTACTTCTCAAGTTTCACCCAAGCACGAATTTATGGAGGACAGAACTTGGGGACTGTTAGCTGGGCCTCACCAACTCTTTGGCAGTTAACACTGACACGGATTGAGTCTCACACCTAGTACCCCATGAGCTTGGTCTCTCTCATCCTCCCAACCACCCACCAGGCCAGTATTACCTTTATCATCTCCATTCCACAGGTGAGGAAGCTGAGGCATGGTTAAGTCACAGGTCCAGGTCAGAGCCAGGATATGAACTTGACCCCTCTGGCCCTTGGCCTGGCATTCTCCTACCATGTGGCACTGTTCCCAAGGCCACCGCACTTACTTGCCCCCTACCCAGTGCCTGAGGCTGCAATCCCTGCTCATGACCATCTTGGTGGCCTGAGGTGTGGCCACAGGTTGGACAATGTATCCAGTGCCCTTTCAATTTGTACTACCGCCAACAGAACCCTCTTGGCTCTGCCATTCCCCAGCAATGGCCCACACACAACATCCCTGATGGTCTGGGCCTCCTGCTCTGAAATATGAGTGACTCTCCCATGCCAGGCTAGCACTCTGGGTGTGATGAGGATGGTGCCTGCAGTCAAAGCTTTAGGGACTGGGCGCCTGGGTGGCTCAGTTGGTTAAGCAACTGCCTTCGGCTCAGGTCATGATCCTGGAGTCCCGGGATCAAGTCCCGCATCGGGCTCCCTGCTCGGCAGGGAGTCTGCTTCTCCCTCTGACCCTCCTCCCTCTCATGCTCTCTGTCTCTCATTCTCTCTCTCTCAAATAAATAAATAAAAAATCTTTAAAAAAAAAAAAAAAGCTTTAGGGACAGGGATGATGATACAGAGAAGCAGAAAGCGAGGGACAGAGAGGCCAGGACAAGGACCAACTTTGGGCAGGGATCAAGGAGTGGGGGGAGACCCTATCCTGCCCCCCAGCTAGGTGGGCACCAGGGACAGAGGAAGGTTCAGGCCTTTTCTAGGTGGCTTGCTGACTCCTGGACTTCCTGTGGAGGGGCCTGGGGGCCCTCAGGGTTCATGGCCTTTGGGTGGGGTAGGAGCTGCACTGGTCAAGCCAGCCCTCCTCTGGGCAAACCCTCCAGGGAGCCCACAGAGGAATAGCCCTGGGTACGTGCCAGGAGTAGGAGTCAGAGTCTGGACACTGTCCACCACTATCCATGATGGGCCCGCTTCCTTGGCTGCAAACCCAGAGGAGGAAGAAGAGAAAGTACCACTTCTGGGTGGTTGCTAGGGGCCCATCCCTGCTTGGGGATTTACACCCGGTGTCATGAGAGGCCATCAAGTCTCTTCAAGGCTGACAGACTGTGACTCAGCAAAGTGACGGTACCTGTGCCCTGGCCAGTGTGAGCTGAGGCTCACCAGGTGTCCACCCTGGTTGAGGTTTCCCACACCTCATCTCACCTAACCCTGACTCAGCCCCTGACATGGGTCTGTCATGAGCAGAGAGGTGTGGCCGCCTGCCTAAGGTCATACAGTTAGCAGGTGATACAGCCGGGGCTTGCTCCCAGGCCTCAGTAGACCCTTCTAAGGTGGGGAGCAGGCAGGCTCTGGGGGCACAGAGGCAAGCTTGTATGGACTCTGCCCTGGCCTGCCCAGTGTGGCACTCAGGAACAGTTCACCACACACACAGTGGTTCCAGCTGAGCTTGGCCTGTTCTCCCTGGGGCCTCTGGTCGCAGGGCTTGTCTCTGGACGGAAGCCCACCTCCTGCATTCTTCCCCTGTCCTTGTCACACTGTGCCCACACAGCTACAGCCTCTCTGCCCCTCTTTAGGTGCATCACACTTCCCCTTGAAGTTTCCAGAAGAGAAAGATTGGCTGAGGCCAGTGTGTGCTCACAGCCTCTGAGATCATGTGTCTGCATAATCCTGAGGGCCCAGAAAGTACTTCCTGGTGTCTAATTTAAATCTTTCTGGCTCCCACAACATGCTACCAGCCCTGCTCTAAAGCCATGGTTCTCAAGAAGGTGTGATTTTGCTTCCTTGCCCCCCCCCCCCCAGGACAGTGTCTGGAGACATTTTTATCTGTCACAACTTGAGGGAGTGCTATTGGCATCTAGTGGGTAGAGGGCAGGCGTGCTGCTAAACATCCTGCAAGGCACAGGACAGTCCTCACATCAAGGAATTATTTGGCCCAAAGGCCAAGAGTGTTGAGATTGAGAACCGCTGATACAAAGCATGGGCTTTGGAGCAGGGCAGCCTTTCGTTTGAATCCTGCCCCTGGCATTCACTAGCTGTGTACCCCTGGGCAAGTGGCCTCGCCTCTCTTTGAGATGTGGTTTGCTCTTCAGCCAAAGTGGCACTAATAGTGGCCCTTACCTTGTGGGGTCTTGAGGCCTGAGTGGATTGAACACGTCCAGTACTGGGCACAGGGCCTGGCACTGGGGAGGCTCCATCAGGGACAGCCATTATTCTTCCTTTTCATGTTCTAAGGTGAACCTCAGGGTGTGGGAGCAAAGGTCTGGTGGCTGGACCTGGAGATCCCAAAGGATCCAGCTTAGCACAAGGTGGGCCTATTGTTGATGCTGAGGGAGAGGATAAGTTGGCCACTGTGGACCTGGAGGAAGGAGCCAGAACAGAAACTTGATCCCAGGTGGGCAAAAGTCCCCAGAAGCTCACCTCGATCACCCTTCCCTCCAGCCCAACCCCAGGGAAGCCATGGGGTGGAGGGTGAGAGGACCAGGACACAAAACACTCTGATGAATACAGTCCCTTAGCTCAGGGAAGTGCTCTGGATTCACAGCTGGTATCAAGAAGAAGTGGTGTGTGAGTGGACACAACCAAGACAGGCAGAGACATGGGGTGGGTGGGAAATGGCATTTGGGCCTAGGACACAGCATGTGTGAAGGGTAAGACATAAGGCTTATTTCCCAAATGATATTCCATGTGGCCGGAGGGGTCCAGGTTGGTGGAAAGAGCCTACCCCAATGGGGCATCAGGATTAGGAACCTGGACATACACCAGTTTTCAAAACAGGTCCCCCTTCCCAGGTATAGGGTACCAGGGCCCTCTTTTTTCTCTGTGGTAGGAAGAATCATAGTTTTACTCTTGCCAGCCCAGCACCCCCGCCCCCGCTCCCCCACCATCCCCCTCCCCCCCACTAAAACAGACTTTTGGGATCCACATCTCTGCCAGGGCTCTCCATCCCTGGAGGTCTCACTAGACTCTTCCTCCTCCCCATCCACCCACAGTCCTGTGACCCACCTGGCCTGGTCCGTTCTCCCCACCCATCTTCCACAACCCAGGGTCTTCTCACTTGCACAACAGGCAGCCCCTCTGCCCCCATCCATTCTCTCAGGAGCCCACTCGATTGGAACAGCGGCCACCACCTGCTCCTTGAGACCAAAGTCCTAGCCATGACCTCTCTAGGCCATGAGCCCCTTGATCAACTCAGGCGTCCTCAGGAATTGCCCCCCATTTCCAACCATTAGGCTTTAGATGGGAATAGCTGTCTCTCCATCCCTTCTAGGTGATCTCACAGAAGGCCTGGGATCTGGAACCCTCTTCTTTGCCTCTGGAAAAATGAAATTTCTTCGGACTATGGCCCCATCAGCTTTTCCCTTTTTGAGCTTTTGGGGCAAGTTCATGGGATCCCTGGGTTCCTCTCCATACCCAGACTTTGGGTCCAGAGGGTACCCAGTGAATGAATGAGTGAATGAATGAGTGAGTGAATGAATGAGTTATGCCTGACAACCCAGTTTCAAGTATGGAAAGGAAGCTCAGGCGCCTACTAGGGCCGGTGGGGAGCTCTGGAAAGTGGGGGCAGGAGAGAAGACTGGGGGATCAAGGTAGGGGCTGCTCCTAGAATCGCTGGACCAGCAGCGACGGACCAGCGAGAGCCTCCCACCCTGGAGTCTTCCCGGCTCCTCTCAGGGGCCCGGCCGGGACCAGCCGGCCTGGCGGCGGGCACCGGGCCCGGCCGCGTCCGCACTCCAGCCAACAGGAAGAGAGAGAGGGAGGCCGGGCGCGGCGGGCCAGCTGGCCGGTGGGGAGTCCCGGGCGTGGGCGCTGGGAGCTGGGGAAGCCCCGCCGGCGCCTCCCCGGCTTCGCTGAGCGAGAGCGCCCCCCTCCCGCGGGCCTCAGCGTCGCCCTCCGTAAAGTGGGGCCCCTTCTGAGGGGCTAGGGCGGGTGGGAGCCGAGGTGCGCCGGGGAGGGCAGAGAGGGACCGGCACCGGGAGCCGGAGGCCCGGACCCCCTTCCTCGCTGCGGCGGGGGCGGGGCCTTCGGGGGGGGGGCTGGCCCTGGTGAAGGCGGGCCCTGAGCGGGGGCGGGGCCGGGGCCGGCACCTGGGTGAGGTCGCGCCGCCCGGCCCCCTTGCACTTCCGTGTGCAGCGGCGCGGGAGAGGGAGGCGGCGGCACCGGGATCCCCGGAGCGACCCCCGGCATCCGCCCGCCGCGCTGAGGCCCGGACGGGACTCACCGGCCTACGGGCCCGTCCCGGTCGGGCCCGCAGCGACCCCCCGTCCGCGCGCGCGCCCGGGGACGGCGCCCGGAGCTGGACCCCAGCCGCCGCGACCCCTGGCGCCTGGCGGTGCGCGGGAGGTGAGTGAGGGCCGGGCCCCGACGTGGGATCCGGGCTACCCTTAGGGCGCGCCGCCCCTCCCTTCCCCCTCCCCGATCCGGTTCCCGTTTCCGAAACTGAGAAACTGAGCCGCGGCCAGCCAAAGTCCCGTCGCGCTCCGAGACCCGCCGGTGCCTCCGTCCCCCGTCCGTCGGTCTGTCCCTCCGTTCAGCCGTAGGTCTGCTCCCGGCCCCTCCACCCGCGTGTGTGCCCTAGACCCTCGGAGCGTTCGCCCGTCCTTCGCGAATCCCCGGGGCCCTCGGTCGGTCCATCTGACCCCACCCCCTCTATGTTCCCGCGTCCGCGTCTTTCTAGTTCGGATCGGTCAGTCCGTAGCCCTCCGCGTGCCCCACCCCCACCGCACCTCCCGCCGCCCCCTGGATCCTGTCCTCCCGGAGCCGCGCCCCCGGCCCACGCTCGTCGCCCCCTGCCGGTCCCGCCGCCTCTTCTTTTCTACTGCGGACGGGAGGCCGGGCCCCCCGCCCGGCCTCGCCTCCCGCCCCCCGCCCCTGGGTCCCTGCCGGGCCCAGCCCGCGCGGCGCCTCCTCCTAGCTCTCTCTCTTCTTTCAGTCTGGGTGTCTCTCTCTGCCTTTCTCCATCTGTCTCCGGCCTGGGCGTGGCTCCAGTCTCCACCATACCCCCTCTTACCGCCCCGCCCTTATGCCCCTCTGAGTCCCCTCCCCTGGTGGCCCCTTCCAGGTCCCATCGGTCCTGGCCCCTCCGCAATCCAGACGCCACCCCCGCGTGGGGGCCCGGCCAGGTGAGGGGAGAGGGTGGAGGAGAGCCGGGGTGAAGGGGCAGGAGGTGGACACCGTCAGAACTGGCACACTTCTCTGACTGTCCCATTTGTCCTCGCCTGGGTGGGTAGAACCCCACTGAGCCCCTCCACTTCCACCTGGTCAAAAGGATTTGGTGGGGTGGGGGGCGTCCCCTTCTCTGGTCCCTACCCTGTACGGTTGGACTTGACTCCTTGTGCTGAGTCGCCTGTATCTGAGCACGTAGGTATGTTATGTATCTGTGTCTCCATGTGTGTTCTTTGTCACTGTGTCTGTGGTCCTTTTCCACATGGTGTGACTTGCCTGTGTGTGCGTGTGTATGTCTGGGTGTCCTGAGGCTCTGTGTGCCCTTTGCAACTATGCATGTACTATGTCTTGGTGTGTTCTTTGTCACCAGACTCCGCTCTGTGTGTTGGTATGTGTGTGTGTCTTTGTGTGTCTGGAGGGTCCTGTGTTGCACACTGGTTTGTGTCATGGTGACCCACTGGCCATATACATTTGAGCTGTTAATTTTGGGAGCCAGTGGTGTTGGAGTGTCAGCCCACCATGCTCTTGTGTGTGTCTGTATGAGTGTGGGTGTGAATGCACACTCACTTGTTCTTCCTCTCCCACTGCCACGGAGCTGCTGTGACCAGGCTGACCTGGTCACTGAGGGAGGGGACGGGTCCCTTGAGTTTCCTTGTTCCTGCTGTGGACTGAGTTGGGGTGTGGTGGACAGGCCGGTAGAGGGCAGCTCTTTGTGTGTGTGTGCGTGTGTGTGTGTGCGTGTGCGTGCGTGTGCGTGTGTGCGTGCGCACGCCATGTCGAGGTGTTTGGACAGCTGTACCTGCGATAGGGTGGTGTAAGGGATCTGGTGTGTTCCGAACTGTGGCTGGGATGAGACTGGCAGGGGTGAGTGTGTGACTGGTGGGAGACTCACAGTCTGACTGTGTGAAACTGCCCGTCTGGGTCCTAGGGAGCCGCTGTGATTGTGGGGAACCGGGAGTGTGGTGCCTGCACCCCGGGGTGACACTGCTGGGGGGGACGGTGAGAGCCCCAGTGTGTGAGAGCATGTGGGAGGCTGTGAGGCTGTTGGTGCACGCGGCTCCGCAAGCCCAGCCCTAGTTCCTGGGGAGGCTGGGGAAGGCCCCCATCTCTCACTCCCCCAAGCTGAGGGATACCGCAGGGCAAGTCTTTGGGTTTGCAGTGTTGTGACCAAGACCCAGGGCTCTGGACCCAGGAAAGATGTGGGCTCAAATACTCGCTGTGCCTCTTATGGGCAAGGGACTGGAGCTAGGCTTCTCTAAGGCTGCGTCTCCTTATCTGCAGAACAGAAGAAGTTGCTGTGAGAACTCAAGGTCCTATGTCAGTGGGCCTCTAGCACGGGCTTGGCCCACAGGCAGAGCTTAGCACATGCTAAGTCTTACTTGGTGACCACTCACTCCCGCCCCCAACTGTATGGTCCCCATTCTCTGTGGAGCTGAGCTAATAAAAGCCCAGATAGTCCCCAACCCAGTTTCCTGGCTGTGATGTGTCTGTTGCCCATCCCGTGCCCTTGACCAGACTGCTTGCAGGAGGGCAGATGGCTGGCAGAGACCCCGTGAACCCTGTTCAGCCCACTTGACGCCTGCCCAGTCTCAGCAGCACTGATCAGGGAGATAGGGCTGGGGGGTGATTTGGAGCTTGGCTGCAGGCTACTGACACCGTTTAGCTGCCACAGCTAATTGGAGTTTAAATTAAAATTAGGAATAATGTACAGACAGGCCTGAGGGTGCCTCATTCCCCAGGGAGTGGTGATGGGGGTCTCCAGCTGGAGGAGGAGCTCCCATCTGGGGAGGGGAATCTTTTGTGGAGGCCTGGCCTGGCCTGCAGGAAAAGTGCTCAGGTCTTTCAGCCAGGAGACCTGGGATACCTTGCTGCCTTTGCCATTCCTTCCTTCTAGGATCTCTCTGAGCCTCAGTTTTTTCAGCTATATAACGGGCCCAATATTAATGGGAGAATCACCTGGACTAGGAGGTGCAAAACAAGGAATAAGAAAGTGTCCCTGTTCATTCGGTACTCCCAATGTGAGTCCAGCAAAGGGGCTGTCAGGCCACGTCACTGGGGCCTCAGAATTACCTGGGGAGATGTAGTCTCCTCATTTTGAAGATACGACAAACAGAGGCTCAGAGAAATTGCCCTAGACCACAGAGCAGTGGCCCCCACTGCCACGAGGTCTCCTAAGTCACAGGGCGACCTCTTGCAGACAGAGATTAGGAAGAGCTTCTCAGTACATCTGTAGTCTGGAAATGCTCCGGGGGCTGAGACACAGTGATCCAACCCCTAGCATGGAGAGGACACATAGCCGGTGCCTTGGAAAAGTTGGGCCCAACACCCCATTTCACAGAAGAGAAAGCCGAGTCCAAAGAGGCCGAGATCTCTGAGCCAGACCGGGCCAGCTGATGGGGAGAGCCTGTTCGGGCTCCCATCTCAGCTGCTTCCTCTCGTTCCTGCAGGTCTGCCTGGAACTGGCCCAGGTGAGGGCTGCAGGCCTACTTCCGGTGGTGGCTGTGTGGCCTGCGGCAGGCTCCAGGACTGAGGGCAAGGGGGAGCCAGGAGCCCCAGGTAAGACGGGATCCTCCTGGACAGATGGACATATGGACAGCGTGCATGGGGCGGCCCTCCTCTTTGGGCTCCTCCCCTTCTGCTGGGGGTAGGGGCTGGGTTGGGCGGGGGGAGGGTCCCACGAAGTCCTCGGGCTGGGTGTGGGGCCTGGGTGCCCGGAGGGGGCAGCACTTTGCCTGGCCTATGAGGGCTCCCTGCCTTGGAGCTCAGAGGCCTGGGCCCTCCAGCAGTTTGGGGTGAGGAGTGGTGCCACTTGGCTGGTTAGTTAAAAAGACGGTGGTGTATGTGCCAAGGGTTGAGGGGGGATACATCAGCTTTTCTGGGGCCCCTTGGCTTGGCCTCAGGCTGTCTCCATCATCATCACACAGGGGACCTGATGGTTGCTCTGAGCAAACTGAGAATGGAAAGAGGTTTCCTGCAGTCTCTTCCACACCCCAGTTCCCTCATTTCCCCAGCCTCTCTGGGGCAGAGGAGAGACTCAAAAATCCCCCTCCCCAACCCCCAGATTCTGGGTGAGTTGGAATACTAGGGAAGGCTGTACTCTCTCAGGCCCCTTATAAAACTAGAGATTCCTTCCTTTGGGGCCAGACTTGCCGCCTTCAGCCCTCGTTGCAGTGAAAACAGTCCTGTGAGTTATCCATTGAGTGTCCAAAGTCCAGTGGACAAGATTCTGGGGGTGTGATGGCGTTGCTGAGGGCACCTGGAACCTAGGGAGTGACAGTGGGGAGGGATGGCCAAGGTGGTCTTTCCTCCAGGAGGCCTCCCTGATCAGCCCCCACTCCCCTCCCTACTGGCTGTTGGGCACCTACAGATTTGGGGAGGGGTATGAATGGACCAGTGGGGGCTGGGCTCTCAGATCTTAAGTCTGGGGGGAGGGGGAGCAGGAGGTCAGGGTCCTGGCTTCTGGGATGGGAGTGGGGGCTGAACAAGGGCAGGGTCATCACTGGGTCTGCTGGTTATTCAACTTACCATCAAACCTAGAGGGTAGGAGGTAACATGTCCTTGGCTGGCTGGGGGCCTCTGCTACCTGAGGTCAGGGGGCCACCCTCTCCCAGCACAGAGCCTCATTCCCTAAGAAGTTCAACCAGTTAGTCTTGGAGTCAGCCCACTTTCAAAGCTCAGACATCACTTACCTTGCCCGCGCAGACCTAGGTATGCTCACACGAAGACATAGAACCTGAGCTGCATTTGGCGCCCATGCCCGCGAAGCCTCGAGTGCCCACACACACACCGCACATGCACACACACGTCCGCAGCTTTTCACATGCACTCACCCACAGGCACGCTCAAACACGCACACAGATGCTCACCCAGTCATCCTTGTACACAGAAGCCTGCCCACACACACCACACTGCCCATTCCGGGTCAGGAAGTGGGGGGTCCTAGGTCAGGGTCACAACCCAGCCTGCGTCTGGCACTGAGGGTGAGGTTTGAGGTGTGGCGGTGACCACGGGTGCTGCAGGGGGGCTGGGCCATGCTGGGAGGCGGGCTCTGCCCAGGCATTCACCGGCCATCCTGCTCACCCGGGCCAGACCCCAGGCTGACCAGGACTCGGTGTGGAGGAGTTGGGGATGAGGGGGAGGGACCATGTGAGCTGTGCTGACACTGTTTGTGGCCTCCGCCGCAGAGGAGGAAGTGGACTGCCTGTGGTCATGGGGCCAAGGTGCTCGCAGGTAGATGGGGGTCCAGTCAGCCCCTCTGTCCCCCGTAGCATCCATGCCTGGCGGAAGCGGAGTTGCTGGGCTCTGGCAACCGGGAGGCAAGCAGGATGCTTCTCCCAGAGCGGTGTGTGCATTTTCCAAGGCCTGGGCCCAAGGAGAGGCCTGTCCATCCGAGGTGTTTCCGGAGGCTCACTTCCCCTGGGCTGCCCAGGAAGTGGTTTCAGAGTGGGACTGACCAGCCCTCTGTCTGTGGCCTGCCCCGCCCTGGCTTTGCCTGTGAGGGGAGCAGCGCCTGGCCAGTGGGTTAGGCTGACTGACCAGGCTTCCCACTGCCAGGGCTGACTAGGCCTTGACAGAGGCCCAAGGAGAGGGCTCGGGGGCTAAGCCATGACCTCCCCTGTAGCCCCCAGGACCCCAGCTCCGCCTTCCCTCCGAGCTCTACCCTGAGGCTCAGAGCACTGACTCTGGCAGGCGCAGCCGCCTTGTGTGAATTGGCATCCGCTGGGTTGCGTCTCTGGCATCAGGCAGCTCCGAGCAGCCATATGAATGAACATGGGCAAGTGGCTTTGGGGCCTGGTGCCTCATTTTTCTTCTCTGACAGACGAGACAATGATAGCATCCATCTTCATGGGCTGGTGCCGGAAACTACAGATAATGTATGCAAAGCAGCTAGCTTCGTGCCTGGCACTTTATTAGTGTTTAAAGAGTAGAAACTATAGTTATGTAAAGCACTTAGCACTCGGTTTGTGGTAACTATCCCCAAAAAACAGCAAGTGGTCTTGATTATGGGGTTATTACTGTCTGAAGACCTGGACACCTGCCCAGTGTCACAGGGCCAGGTGGCCGCACAGCCCGGCTAAGAAGCCAGGTCTCAGGCTCCCTCATTCCCCCTTGCGTCCGCCTCCCAGGGGCAGTCCTGCAGGGCGGGGAGTGTTCTATCCATGTCCTCTGAGGAGAGGAGCTCCGGGGTGGAGCAGCTGTGCCCACTCAGCAGCCCAGCCCCCTCGCTCCCTTTCAAAGGGAGAAAAATAGATCTCATGACAACTGGTTGCAGGGAAGAGAAAGGCAGCTGCCTGCTGCCCCCTCAGGCCTCCCCTGGGCCCCTTCCCCCACCATGGTCCCCCGCAGGACGCTGGGCTTGGAGAAGCTGAGGCTGGCGGTGAGGGGTGGATGGTGAGCCCTCCTGCCAGCCTGCCTACCCTTCGGACCCCTGGAGTCCGCCTGTGAACTGGGAAGGGGGTGGATATCCGGGGCTAGAAATTTCCCCTGCACACATATCCCTACATACATCCTTGACACCTGGCAGCTGGTGGCAGGGACCTGCCTTCCTGGGGACATGCAGAGGGTCAGTCCAGGGAGGGGAAGGCCCTTTGCTATCCAGGGCCAAGAGGCTGGGGGCCTCGGGTGTTGGTGTGATAATGATGGTGGTAGAGTAGGTAAGGGCCAGGAGACTGGAGGGAGGGAGAGGGGCAGGGGCCTGGGCTAGAAGTGTGAGTGAGGGCATGCTGGAGATTGAGGAGCAAGACCTCTGCGGGCATCAGACAGACCTGGGTTCGAATTCTCACTTGATATTTACTGGCTGTGTACCCTTGAGCCAGCGACTGGACTGTTTTGAGCCTCTGTGGCCTCATCTGTGCAATGGGCATATCAGGGAGTTTCCATTTGAGACCTGAATGATAAGGAGCCAGGCTGTGTTTCAGGGGAGGGGGCAGGAAGACGGAACAGCAAGTGCAGAGGCTCCTAAGCAGGAAGGAACCCGGCTGCTCAGGGAACTGAAAGGGGTCACTGTGGCTGGGGCAGAGGAGTGAGGGGAAGGCAGTGGCCGAGGAGGTCAGGGAGGTAATGGGAGCAGCTTGGGTGGGTCAGCCCCAGGAGAGGCATCTGGGCTTACTGGAAAGGGAGTGACGAGATCTGCTTTAGTCCCTGGGGCAGCGGGGCTATGGGGCCGGATCAGAGGAAGGAAAGCAGGTGGGTGCAGATCCTGGGGAGGGTGATGGGGACAGGATGGGGGCAATGGTGGAGAGAAGAGAAGAGACAACTTTAGGACAGAACTGAGAGTGGTACCCCGTGGGGAGGAAGCGTCCTACCCTCCCCCCACCTCCACAGTGTCTGGCCCCTCTAGGAGATGAGGTGGCACTTGCTTGGGGAACACCAGGAGGCCTGCTTCACATGTGTTTGAGTGGCTCTCGAGCCTGATGAGGCTGGGGAGGCAGAGGGGGCCCACAGGCAGGCCTGGAGTTGGGGGGCCTGGGCCGAAAGCGGAGACCCGAGAGTCAAGAGGTAGCAGGCAAACCTGGGCTGGGGAGGACGGGGTTCGGTGGGTGTTTGGTAGGGAAGTTCGAGAGGCCCTGGACACAGGGCTGGGATGGTTGTCCCTCGAAGGTCCCTGCCAAGGTGTCCAGGAGGGCAGGCTTGTGGTGGCTGAGCCACTGTTTTCACAACAGCGCCGGAAGCTTTGGGTCATGTCACCGGCTTGTTGGGTAAACAGGCACAGCGGAGCGGCTGGATCAGCTGTCTGCTTGATGTGGGGCCAGGGCAGGGGTGGGGGGAGATAACAGGATTGCAGGGGCTTCCAGTACCGGGGCTGGAGAAAGCTTTGGGTTCTCCATTATTAAGACAGGGAGACTGAGGCCCTGAGAGAGACGGCAGCCAGCCCACGGCCGGCCGGGGGTCTCGAGCTGCCTTTGCCCAGCCCGGTCTCTTCCCAGAGCAGCATTCCAGAGCAGGGCGCTGCAGGGTGGGAGGCTTGAGAGAGCCCCTTTACCCACTGATCCAAGGAAGTTTGGGGGTACCTGTGGTGACAGGATGACTGGAAATGGGCAGTGGGGCAGGTGGGGAGAGGGCCAGGTAAGAGGATGGCGGTGGCGATAAGGATGATGGTCTTGCACTCAGCCCAGCCTCCTAGGCAGGGCAAGATCATTCCCTTTTACAGCCGAGGACGCCAGAGCACCTTGGCCAAGCTCGCAGGGCACCGAAGGCAGATCGGGTCTGAACGAGGCCTGTCCATCCCACACCCAGACCCCCACTCCTAGGTTCCCGTGTTCACTGCCTGCCGTGGGATGGCACACCCGGGCAGTGCCTCTCTCCCAGCTTCTCCCCGTCCCTAGAGTGGGGAGGTGTGATCTGGGTCCTGCTCACCTTGTGGGGACGGGCGGCAGAAGCCTTCGGTGGCCATCTCACCTTTTCCCAAGCAAAGATTGTCAACCATGGGGAGAACCACGGGTACAGAGGGACAGGGTGGAGGAGCAGACTTGGGGCTGCCCTCTGTGGAGGCTGGCGGAGAAGCCATTCCCATGCCCAAGCACACACCATTGCCCTCACCCCACAGGAGGCAGGTGGCCAGTTCCAGGTTTAGAACTGGAGGGTCCCTCTGTGCCTCCCCTGGGGCTGCCCCATCGGCTTTGTGGTTTTGGGTGAATTGCTCCATCTCTCTTTGTTACGTTCTGCCCAGTGAGTCTGGAGCTCAATGGAGGTCATGTGTGGGGTGCCTGGCATGGCCGTCCTACCCGAAACAGGTGTACGCCCTCCCCTTCTCCGGCGTACCAGGCCTGTGACCGCCACTTGTGACCCCTAGCCTTGTCCTCGGCCTCCGCCGTCCCCTCAGACAGGTGGGTGGGGAGGCCTGCCCAGCTATGTGCCTGACTGGCCCACTCCTTCCCGTGTGCACTTTGGACTTTGCTCTGGGCCAGGAGGGACTCTCTCTGCCTCCCTCAGCGGGGACGCCCAGCCGGTGTCACCGGCTGCCCTTCCCTCCTTAGTCATTACTCCCAAGGGCTGTGCTAGAAAAAGCTCCATCTGGACCTCCCTGGTACCAGCGCCTAGTCAGATGCGTGTGGGTCCTTCCAGGCTGGTGCACTTGTGCCCGCGTCAGCCTGGAGCATCTGCCCGTGTGTACCTTGTGCTCGTTGGTGTGCCGTGTGCAGCTGGGGCTCCCTGTGGTGGGGAACGCGTGAGGGTGTCAGAGTCCTGGGTGGCCTGCGTGGGCCCGGATGTCTGTCAACATGTGGGGGGGGCAGTGTTTCTTAGTGTGTGTCACTGAGTCATCGTGCCTGTGGTTACGACCGTGCGCGCGCGTCCAGCTGCAAGCAGGGTTCCCCATGTGTGACTGTGTTTGGGCTGGTGGGTGTGCCCGTGTGTGCGCACATGTGTGGTTATTCTGGGAGAGGCCCCCGTGTACCCCCCACCCCAGCTCCTCACAGAGGCCCCCTTGTCCTCAGTCCTACCACGAAGGGGCCTTCGTTCCTCCCTCGGGGGTACCTGGAGCCCTCCCTGTGGCTGACCCCGGGGCTTCCCCAGTCCTAGGACTAGCTGAGTGACTCAGGGCCTGGGCCTGGTGTGGACTCTGCCCCCAAGAGGGCCTGTCCTCCCCGCGCCCCCTACCGCGTGCTGGCAGGAGTGAGTGTGAGCCCGTGACAGCTGGTCCCAAGTCCTGCCCTCGGACCCTTCCAGCCCCTCAGGCCAGGTGGGCCAGCCGCACCCCTGCATGCCTGTCAGATTGAAGCCCATGCTGATCCCCACTGCACCCCAGCTCCTCTCACTCCCTTCCTTGTACTTACTGTCTGAGCAGCACTCACATCGCTCTCTAGGTACACGTTTATGTGACTGTCCCCCACCGAGCTGTGAGTCCCATGGCCCCGTGCATCTTGTCACTGGTGCCTGCCGGCGGGGCCTTTGGAACTTACAGCCCCCCAGCCCATCGTGTGCGGAGTTATGTCGCCACCAGCGCATGTTTTCCTCGGAAGAGGGCCCGAGTCCTTCACTGGTTCTCAGGGTGTCGCCCCCCCTTTTGTGAGTGCAAAGGCTTCATTCGCGCTGCCCAGGCCTCACCTGTGATTCCCACTGGATCCCAGTGGGCTGGGCCAGCCCAGCAGTAGGATTTTTGAATGTCTCCTCAGGGCATTCAGATGTGTGGCCAGGGCTGAGAAGCCTGAGCCGGGGACAGAGACCGTGCCCAGAGAACAGACCCGGGTCCTCAGCATGAGCTTCCCAGGCAACTGCACAGGGTACCTGGCGGGGGGTGGGGGGGGGTACATGAGGTGGGGGAGCAGTCGGCTTCCTGGGGGAGGGAGGAACGATTCCCCAGGGATGGCCTTTAGAACTGTCTGGAAGGATATATAGGAATTATGGAGGACATGCTGGCTGAGGGAATAGCATATGCAAAAAGAGGGGGCTTGAAAGAGACCGGAGTTCACAGAGCAGCCAGAGGTGAGGTCCGAGGTGGAGAGCAGGCCAGGGCCAGACTGAGGTCTGGGCTTTCTCCAAGGGCAGTGGGAGCCCAGGAGATTCCATGGGTTGGGGAGGGACCAGGAGTGGTAGCAACTGGGAGGGGTCACTGGGGAAAAGGAGGAGAGTTCACTGCAGTGGGTTGGTCTGTGTGGTATGAGGGCGGGGGCAAGAAGGAGCACCGCAAGGGGATGAGGGGCTAGTCCTGGGGAGGAGCAGGTGTCGGGAGCATCCCCTGCTCTGGGACTTGGCCATGACCTGAGACCGTAGTTGGGCCTCCTCCCAGGACAGGGCTGGGCATATGGAGGCTAGAGCACAGGCCCCGGTGGAAGGGCATTAGAAGGGCCTTGCTAGCCCTCCCCCTCCCCCACCTCCTGCTCTTCTTGCTGAGCCCATTTCCTGGGTTGTGAAACCCCTGTGGCCTCCTTGACTTGCTTCTGTCTGGGAAGGCCATCTGGGGAGGCCAGCCTCCCTGTCAAGCCAGGCCCCCTTGCCCTGTTGCAGCTCTGCCCGAGCCAGCCCGGCTCCCTCCTACTGATCACAATTCCTCTCGCTCTCCTTCCCTCCCACTCTCCGGGCCTCATGTGTCCTCCCTCCTTCATTCATCCTTCAAGGCCCATGTGGGCTGGACATTGAACTCCCCCCAGTGATGCTGCCCTCACCAGCCAGCCTTGACAGGCAGCAGATGGTGCCTTCCACGGGCAGGCGGCAAGGGCTGGCCCCAAGGTTGGGCAGGTATGTGTGAGGAAAGGTTGCATGGGAGGGGTGCATCTTTCACCCCCAGGGGTCTGTTCATGGATGAGGAGACCCAGCAGGTGCCTCAGCTTTGCTGGCTGGCTTGCTTTGCTTGACCTCAGCCTGCCCCAGCAGACTTTCTAAGAGAGCCTCCCTCCACATTTGCACACACTCCCCGAGAGCCTGGCCAGGTGTGTCTTCTCAGGGCCCCACTTTGCTCCTCTGTCCCACCCTGTGGCCTGTGAGGCAGAATCCCATGCCAGGGAAGGGCTGGGGTCAAGGGGACCAGGTTGGATCTGGGGGCCTGGGGACTCTCCCCGAAGGACCTTGCCCTTGGTTTCCACCTCCCTACGAAGAGGAGATGTGCATGTTAGTCTCTAAAGGCCCATCTCTTGGATACATTTTGACTTTTGGGTTTTATTTTTCACCATTTATAAAACTATTATCAAACAAGTTACACGTGATTGCTGTAGAAAAATTGGGAAATACATTTCTGTTCCTGATGGCACCCCTCAGGCCACGTCTCCCACCCCACCCCCTTTGCTGGAACACACTCACGTGCATATATGTGGAGACGTGCAACATGCACACTTGTCCTCTGCGCGCTGGGAGCTCCAACCATCAGGGTCACTCTGGCCACTTCAAGGTTGGCCGTGTCCAACTTGCCCTGAGCTGGCTGGTAACAGGTTTCCATTGCCCTGGAGGAGGCGACCTGCCTGCTCTGGTCCGGCCCAGCACTACCTTTCCTTACCTCTGGGTGGCTCGTCTAGGGTGGGGAGGGGCGGGAGGGGGCAGAGTCCGTGGGCCCTCATGCCCTGGGACTGGAATCTAGACCAGCCAAGCCTTCCCCAGGTTTTAAGCAGTAGAGGCTGGCCCAGGGGGCCGGGACAGGAGGGAAGGGAGCAGTTCAGGGGTTAGTATCATCCTCGTACAGAGAAGGAGGAGGTCCTCAAGGTCAGGCCTAGGACCAGCCCACAGGGGGCTGGGTGAACAGACTCTCGTTGAGCACCAGGAGACCGGTGCCCTTACCCCTTTCCATGGTTCCTCTGTCCTGTGTTTGTGTGTGTTGCTCCTGGCATGTCTCTCTGTCTCTACCTTTGCTCCCTCTTTCCCTTCATCAATTCTTCCTGGCATGGCATACTGGAAAGAACATTGGCTGCAACATCAGGCAGGCCTGGATTCTAATCCTTCTACCACTTCCTGGCTGTGTGACCTTGGGCAAGTCACTTAGCCTCTCTGCACCTGTTTACTCATCAGTAAAATACCCACTTCCAGAACCAGCACGGGATGGAGTGAGCTAATGCCGTGATGAGGTTAATCTGGTATGTGTTGGCCTCAGGGAAGGATGATCCTTCTTGTAAGTGGGGGTGCTGAGACTCACCCCCAGATCCTCTGACTCTGGCTGGTCCTCCCTGCTTCGTAGAGCTGCCTCCGGAGAAGCAGAACGGTAGAGATCCAGAGCCCACTGATGGCTGGGAAAGGGCTGGCTGGCCTCAGCTGGTCCCCATGGAGGCCCGTGGGAGGTGTGCCCTTGCCCCCTCCGTGGTCCTGCAGAACAGCATGAGGCTGAGCCAGTGGCCTCCCTTTGGGGCCTGTGGGCCTGGGCCTATTTGCATGGGGGCTATAAATAATCGGAGCACCTTGCTTTTGTGCCGTTTCTTCACTCCCTGGTTTCCCCACCAGTGTTCAGGCTCTCTGCGAGGTAGATGGGCAACGCAGGCTCCGCTGTGAAGGGGGGGCACTCGGTGCGCAGGGCCCGAGACCTCTCCCAGGGTCACGTGGTGATGGAAGAAGACGCCGGCACGTGGTGTCTGTCTCCCTCCTGGGGTCTGGGCAGGGCAGTTGGGCAGAGGTTTAGTCTAGGAAGTTGGGGCCGGGTGACCTAACCCGAGGGTCACTGCCAAGTAGCCCCAGGGCAGCCCACGGAACACCTGGGTCCCCCTCCTCATGGCACTGTGGCCTGGCTGTACGGGTTTGGGGCCAGAGTTGGGGCTTGCCATGGTTGTGGTTTCCTTCCAGTGGCTTCTGACTGAGCAGCAGCTGCTCTGCTCACCGAGAGCTGGAGGGCAGGTCTGACTGGCAGCCTGCGGGGCTGGGCTCTGCCTCCCATTCCCGGGGCTTCTCTGATTCCGTCTCCTCCATGCAGCCCCGGGGCGGTCCTCACAGACAGCTCTTGCTGGGCGACCTAGAGGTGGGAGGGGTCATGGAGTCCGAGGACCACCTGGACTGGGCCCCAGGGGGAGGCCTTGGGGAGGCAGCTTGACCACTTGGCCAAAATGACCAGGTCATTTTGCCGCCTGGGCTACCCTGACCCCCTCTCTCCCAGGAGCTCAGGTCTCCTGCACATGACTATTGCTCCTTTTTCCCTGCCTGCCCCCTCAGCCCTCGTCCTCTGAGACATTCAGAGAGCCCATTAGTGCCCCACCCGGGTCTCAAGGTTATCCTGTTGGGAAGCACAAGGCCCAGCCATGTCTGCTGCGGTCAGACCCTGGGATTGTGGATGCAAACTTGTGGCATGTGTGTGTTGTGCAGCGGCCCTGCTGATCATTCTGGAACCCCCAGGGAGAACTCCGCACCTTGGAACCCCAGGCCCAGCAGGGTGGCAGGAGGGGCACGGTGTCCTTTTTGGCCTGAGAGTTTGGGACACTCACCCGGACTCCTACACCCAGCCAGCCAGGCCTGTGCAGCTTGCCCTTGTCTTCCACGTTAGCTCAGTGCCCCCCATGTGCCACTCACACGTCCTCGCAGGCCCACGCCTGCACACCTTCCTACACACCATCTCATGCACTCCACGTGCTCGAGCCCAGGGAGGGGCTAGCAGCCGCCCACAGCCCGCTCCTCCCCGCTGCCAACCAAGAGGTCATGGTAGCTGGCTTGGCTGGTCTTAGGCTGAAGGCTTTGGGACCTGGGCTCCCATGTGAGCTTACACACCCCCTGTCGCTCCCGCTGAGGCGGAGCCAGGCCTGGACACGGTGGGTCTGCCTCGCCCGGCCCCTCCCCTGTCCTCTGACTGCTGGCCGCGGAGGGCTGGTGGGGCCCCTGGGCTGGGCTGCAGGCTGAGGTCAGGGTTTCCTGTGAGCTCATCTAGGCTGGGAACAGCAGAGCCCGCTGTTCCTCCGGCTGCCTTGTGGAGGAGCTGGGGGAGCCATCCCAGGGGCTGGGGGGCTGCTGCGTGTGCACATTTGTGTGTGGGGGGCTGGGGATGCGTGTGTGAGACCGCCGCCGTGCTGGCTTCTGCTCGGGAAGGAGTGAGTACACACCCGTGTGCGTGTGCGTGTGCGTTCGTCCAACCACACTTACGGAGCGTCCTCGTGTGTGTGGCCCAGAGCCAGTGTGCATGTGCACCTGTGGGCTTGCTCGTGTGACCATCCTCCGGGAAGGACAACCCAGAAGACCCTCAGGGTCGCCTCCTCTAGTGAGCCTTGATCTGAGGAACAGCGAGGAATAGGGGAACGTGGGGCTGACCCGTGCAGTCTAAAAAACAAAGTCAGTGTACGTTCAACTTTAAAATAGTTTTATGTTTGGAAAAAATTAGTTTGAGAGTGCAGGCAGTCTCTGTAGGTGAGAGGCACCTGCCCCCAAGGGGCTCAGGTTCAGAAGGTGAGGGGTGTGGCTGGGCCCTTCCACTGCCCTGCTCCCTGAATGGAGTGGGTGCTTTGGTTTTTTTGTTTGTTTGTTTTTGTTTTTGTTTTTTTTTAAGATTTTATTTATTTATTTGACAGAGAGAGACACAGCGAGAGAGGGAACACAAACAGGGGGAGTGGGAGAGGGAGAAACAGGCTTCCCGCTGAGCAGGGAGCCCGATGTGGGGCTCGATCCCAGGACCCCGGGATCATGACCTGAGCCGAAGGCACACGCTTAACGACTGAGCCACCCAGGCGTCCCTGGAGTGGGTGCTTTGTGAGTGGAATCTCGGCTTTAGGCTTTGGCTCAGCCTCGGGCTTTCAGTTTCTCATTCTGAAAAGTGGGGATGGTCATCTTGGCCCTGTCGGTCTGCCTGAGTAGTTATGAGCAAACTTTGAACCCAAGAAGGGCTGCAAGGAGCAGGGTGCAGGGAGGTAGGGTTACTGTCCTGCCCGTCTTGGCCGGCACATGCTGGGTACCTGGGCCGGGGTAGTGCACCACAGTGGGGTATTAAAGGAGGCCTTAAATGACCCCCCAAATAAATGACCTGGGGTCACAGACTCCCACCTCCAGGGCCCAGGAAGGGTTTGGAGAGGAGTGAAAAGGGGGCCCCTGGCCTGGAGTAGACTGGCAGGTACTCAACAAAGGGGGCCGTACCAGGCAGCTTCTGCCCAGTGGGCTTGACGTCACATTCAGCAGTCTTACCAGGGATGCCACAGATCCAGACTTCTAGAAAACTTCTCAGGTTTCCCAATGGCAACTAGAACTAGTGTCTTGTCAGCACACCATGGGGGCCAAACTCAATGCGGTGAGAACCCCTGGGGGCACCCGAGCACTTCCCAGGGCCGTCCCTCACTGCCCGGCCTCACCCCTTCTGTCTTGGCAGCCCCACTGCAGGCCCCTACATGGCACCGTTCCTGCGCATCGCCTTCACCTCCTATGAGTTGGGCTCCCTGCAGCCCACCGATGAGGCCAGCCAGCCCTTCTGTGCCGTGAAGATGAAAGAGGCGCTCAGCACAGGTAGGACTGGGAATTGGGGCCCAGTAAGGAGGCCCTGGAGGGCCTGTGCTTTGTTCCCCTAGACCTTCTGAGGGATCCTTCTCTTCCTCATGCTCCTCTCCCTGCCCAGCCCTGCTATGGATGCAGGACCGTAGGTAGAGGCCACCGAGTGCCCATAGAGCCCCCAGCACTGGCTCCCTCCCCACACTGGTGGTTTCACCCAACAATTTCCTCATGTCCATCTGTGTCAGACTCTGTGCTGGGCCCTGAGGACACTGCCATGCTCCAGGGCTGACTTGGCCCTGCCCTCATGGGGCTCACGTTCAGGTGGGCAGGTGTGGGAGCCAGACACTGAGTCCTGTGATAGGGAAGCCCAGAGCTGGGGTCAGGGAGGTCTTCTTGAAAGAGGTAAATATCTCCCACCATTCCTTCTGGCTTTTGCCCTCACCTGCTGAACCCCTGACTCATCCCTTAGGTCATAGCTGAGCTGTCCTTTCCTCCAGGAAGAATTCCCTGACCCTTAGGCTGGGGCACACCAGCTGACCATGACCCAGACCAGGTCTAGAACCCTGGCCCTGCCTTCTTCAGTCTCATCCCAGCTGTGATTTAATGTTTACTTGAGGGATTAATGGGCTCGTGTCTCTGTCCTGGACTGGGCTCTCGGGGGATGGGCACTGGTTTTAACTTCTCTTTCTGCCGTGTTCCTCACCTCCAGTGCCGTGGCTGGCATAAGGGGCCTCGGTGTGTGTTCACTGAATGAGTGCACGAGGGGAGGTTACAGCTAAGTGGGGCCAAAGGACGAGGGTCACAGGACCAGGGAGCAGCAGGACCTAGGTGGGACCTAGCGGGACATCCTAGAGGAGCTGCTGACAATTCCGTGTTCTGGAGTGTTAGCGATGATGTGAGGCTGGAGAGGTGAGCAGAGCGCAGTTGTGAAGGCTGAGGAGTGGAAATAGCCTCAGGAGGGCCCTCGGGGGATGGGGTGGGGGGGGAGCCAGGCCGACTCTCCGGGCTGAAGGCTGTAGGGAGTCGGGGGAGGGTGGGACAGAGGGGCCCCAGCCGGACCTTTGCCTGGCCGTGTTGCAGAGCGCGGGAAGACGCTGGTGCAGAAGAAGCCCACCATGTACCCCGAGTGGAAGTCCACATTCGACGCCCACATCTACGAGGGCCGTGTCATCCAGATCGTGCTGATGCGGGCAGCTGAAGAGCCGGTGTCCGAGGTGACGGTGGGCGTGTCGGTGCTGGCCGAGCGCTGTAAGAAGAACAATGGCAAGGCCGAGTTCTGGGTGAGGGCGCGCGGGCTGCAGCAGCGCACGCATGTGTGTGGGGTGTGGGCACACGGGCTGCAGCGGCGAACACACGTGTGTGTGGCGTGTGGGCGCACGGGCTGCAACGGCGCAGGTGTGTGTGTGGGGTGTGGGCGCACGGGCTGCAGTGGTGCGCACGCACGTGTGCACGGGGCATGGGTGTGGGCGCACGGGCTGCAGCGGCGAACACGTGTGTGTGGTGTGTGGGCGCACGGGCTGCAATGGCGAACACGTGTGTGTGGCGTGTGGGCGCACGGGCTGCAACGGCGCAGGTGTGTGTGTGGGGTGTGGGCTCACGGGCTGCAGTGGTGCACACGCACGTGTGCACGGGGCGTGGGTGAGGGCGCATGGGGCGTGGGTGAGGGCGCGCGGGCCGCAGTGGTGCGCACGCACGTGTGCACGGGGCGTGGGTGAGTGCGCGCGGGCCGCAGTGGCGCGTGCGCACGTGTGCACGGGGCGTGGGTGAGGGCGCGCGGGCCGCAGTGGCGCACGCACACGTGTGCACGGGGCGTGGGTGAGGGCGTGCGGGCCGCAGTGGTGCACGCACGTGTGCGGGCCCTGTCTGGCCTCCTGAGCGGCTGTGCAGCTGATACCAGCCCTGCGATTGATGGGTCCCAGCCCCTCTGAGCCTGTGTGCGAACCTGTAAGGGAAGCCAGGAAAAGACCCTACCTCAGGGTCAGTTGTTCAGGGGAAATGAGCCCCTGGATGCCAAGGGCTTACTGGAACGCTGGGCACGTGGTAGGTGCTGAAGAGAGCCACCCTCGCCACGGCGACTACTTTTTTCCCTTTTAGTTTCGTAGAAGCAGGATAGGCACATGGTAAGACATTGCAAAATGTACGTAGGGGGGATTCCTGCCCCCCCCCCCAGGCGCCAGGCCCCTCTCAGAGGCACCCATTGTTGCGAGTTCTGTTTGGAACCTTCACCGATATTCCAGGTGCAGGCAGGAGGCAGCAGTTACGTGTCTTGGGCAGTGAGAAGGCGGGAGGAGGGGAAGGCCGAGGGCCACCACTCCCCTGGCGGAGCCTGGCCTCCACGCGCGCACGTGGCCTGTGTCCCTCATGGCCACAGGATGTCCGCACTGCCAGGGCGTCTCTTGCCCCCTGGGGTTACATGTGGGCTCCTGCAGCCAAGATGTCCCCATGGGAAAAGATCCTAGACCCTCAGGGACTCTGGTCAGCCTCCAGGGAGGCATGAAGGGACCAGGCCAGGAGAGAAGTTGACCCAGGGCTGTACCAACCCTTGGCGGGTCAGGCAGAGATACTTGCTGTGCTCTCTGTCCACTCCACCGAGGAACAACGTCAGGCACCAGGCGGGGGTCCTGGGCGCGGTGAAGGTCCTGCCTTCAGAACTGTGTAAGGAGACTGGGCGTGCAGAGCCCCCGCCACAGAGAGCACCGGCACGGGGGTGTCAGCATGCATGTGTCCGTGTCTCTGCATCTGCAGGGGCTGGGGGCGGGGGGCTCTATTCTAAGATCCTTGGGCAGCCAGGGGAGGGGGTGGGGAGTTTCCCTTCCCACTCTGTTCCTGGGCCATGTGGCCGGGCTGGGTGTGGGCTGGATCCTTTCACTTCCCCAAATGTAATAATACCCCTGGGGTGGGGGTGGGGGCGGGGCTCAAGGGTAGGGCTATGCCCACACTGGGCAGACAGGTGTCTGGCTAGGCTGCCAGGACTCCCGTGGGCTTGGGGGACCAACCATGGGGGCGGGTTCTGAGTCCAGCTTGGCTGGAGCCCGCCCTCATTGATGCCCCCCTCCCCCAACCCTCACCCCTGCAGCTGGACCTGCAACCCCAGGCCAAGGTGTTGATGTCTGTGCAGTATTTCCTGGAAGATGTAGGTAAGACCCTCCCTGGGCTGGGGACGTAGGTTCAGAGGCTAGAGCCAGGGCAGAAGCTTAGAGAAGCAGTCCCTATCAACAGTCTACACGGAGCCACCCTGGGAGGGACTCCAGGAATGCTGTCCTTCCCGGGGGCTGGGACTGACCTCTCGTGCCTCCACGGTCCCCAGATTGCAAACAGTCTATGCGTGGTGAAGACGAGGCCAAGTTCCCAACAATGAACCGCCGTGGAGCCATCAAACAGGCCAAAATCCACTACATCAAGAACCATGAGTTTATTGCCACCTTCTTCAGACAGCCCACCTTCTGTTCTGTGTGCAAAGACTTTGTTTGGTGAGGGCTGGCTGTGCCTGCTGAGGGTGGGGTGGGGGTAGGGAGGGCCCCATAGCCAGCCCTGACCCCGCCTGGGGATTTGTCTTTCAGGGGTCTCAACAAGCAAGGCTACAAATGCAGGCGTAAGTGTCTCCTCGGCCCGGTTTGCACACCCGCGTGCCTGCCAGCGCCCTGTGTCCCTGTGTTAGGACTGTGTGCCTGGACGGGGGCGCCCTGTGTGCTTGAGGGTGTGCGTGGAGATTCCCACGTCTGAGCGTCCATACGAGAGCCACGTCCCGCGGGCGCACGGGCGGGCTTTGCTCTGCTCTCGGAAGCCAGTTCCCTGTGTCGCTTCCCCACCCCTCACGTTCGGGAGCGTCACCCTGGTAGCCTGAGATGGGCCTTGGTGTCGTACGTACACAGAAATCCGCCAGTGCCACCCATCGCGGCTCTTTTCCCCCAGACAGGCTGTTCGACCTTTTCCAGTACACCCCTGGCTGTGCGCGTGCTTCTCTGGGGGTACGTGTGTGTCCGGGTACACACGTACACCCCACGGCGGTGGCTCTGAACGTGGGCTTTGGAGCCAGATGGCCTGGGTTCGAATCCCAGTTCTGCTACTTCCCACCTGGAGGGCCTTAGGCAGAATGACTTAACCTCTCTGTGCCTCAGTAAAATAGGGATAGTAACCATTATGAAGATCAAATGGGATAAAACATATAAAGCTGCATTTTAGGTGACAGGCACATAGTAACAATTCTATACAGAGAGCCCACTGTCATTATTATGCATCAGTACGTATGTCCCAGGGTCTTTGGGTTGGGTGTGTGTGTGTTGGGGGTGTGTGTGTGTGCAGGAGCATGAGAGAGAGCTTGGGACCCGTTTGCTGTCCTGCCTGTGGTCCTCTTGCGGCGACACTCCATGCCCCTCACTGCTGCCCCCCAGCTGCCCACTAGGCCCCCTTGAGCCTTCCCTAATCTCTGAGATCCTCCGGATTGGCCTGTCCTCCCTGCCACTACTCTTCCCAGGCCCGTCCTGCCAGGGCAGGCAGGAGGAGAGAAAAAGCAAGCTGTGGGCCCCAGGCCTGTGTGGGGTGAGGGGGTGGGCGGTCAGGGAGAACAGTGGCTTTGTAGAGGAGGGCTGGACTGGCCCAGTGGCGCCCGCTCACAGCCCTGCCCCTCCTGCTGCCTTCCCATCCCCCTCCCGGCCTGTGCCTCCTCAAGAATGCAACGCGGCCATCCACAAGAAATGCATCGACAAGATCATCGGCCGGTGCACGGGCACTGCAGCCAACAGCCGGGACACCATAGTGAGGCCGGGCCCGGGGGGGGGCCGGGGGGGGCGCTTGGCCACCTGGGAGGGATTCTCCCCAGCCTTTCCCCGTGGAGCTCACCCTTCACCCCATTTTTCCTGGTCCGTCCTGAGACTTCCGGATTGCCCAGTCCCCGGTGGAGCCCTTTTGGGTATCTTGCCATGCATGGGGCTGGGGGAGAGCTAGGGGTTGAGGAAGGAGCTGACGCTGGCCTGTGACCCTCAACCTGTGACCGCCCCCGCTCCCCCAGTTCCAGAAAGAACGTTTCAACATTGACATGCCGCACCGATTCAAGGTTTACAACTACATGAGCCCCACCTTCTGTGACCACTGTGGCAGCCTGCTCTGGGGGCTGGTGAAGCAGGGATTAAAATGTGAAGGTGCGTGCTCCCCAGCTCTGGGGGCTCGGACAGGGCAGGAGGGCCCTCCCCGCTGGCGCCGACCCACCCAGACCTCGTAAACTCTGACTAACTAATGTAGCCGTGGCTCCGTGGCTGGAGGAGGGGGGCTCGGTGGCCCCTCTCCACTGGCCCCACCACCTCTGCCTCTCCCGGTTACCTGCTGTGTGACCAGGCGGCCCCACCCCTCCGAGCTCAGTGTCCTCATGGGTAAGGTAGGGTCAGAGTTGAGTGGGGCCCAGAGAGCCGTGAGGGGCAAGCAGACAGAAGGTGTTCAGCCGAGGCCTGACGCACACTAGCAGGTGCTCAGCAAACGTGCCTCACAGACCCCCGCCCCCTCCCCAGGCTGTAGCGAGGCGGAAACAGGAGACCCCCTAGAGGGAAAGTGACTTGTCTAGGTTGTCCTAGACACTCTTTAAAGGGTTTAGAATTAGACCTCATAGCTTCTGCTTTTGCTTTTTCTTCTTTAAATAATGAAAAATTTGAAGTGCTCATGGTGCTTCAGATGCATTTTTTTCTAAAGACAGGAAACCCAGCAGACCCCACCAAAGGTCTGCTTCCTCCTACTTTCTCCTCCCCTCCTCCCTGCCCTTGGCTGAGCCTGGGGGAAGGGGGACAGTTCTTCCGGAGCCTGCTGGTGGCCTGCCTGGTCCTGCCCAGGCAGGGGCCCTGATGGCCCTGTCTGCTTCCCCCCAGACTGCGGCATGAATGTACACCATAAGTGCCAGAAGAAGGTAGCCAACCTCTGCGGCATTAACCAGAAGCTCCTGGCTGAGGCGTTGAACCAAGTGAGCCAGGTGGGCAGGCACTGTGGGAACCCTGGCTGGGGGGGGGGGCGTGGGGGTGTTTATAGAGGTGTGGGTGGGGCTTGAGGAATGCCATAAAACTTCAAGGTAAAATTCTAGAATCAATTACAAGCGAAGGCAACACAAATAACAATCTATTGAGTAAGTGGTTGGGAGGGTGGGGCTCAGTGTACAAAACTTTTGTTTGTAATCGGTGCCTTCCAGACCATCAAGGTGTCCCTGTGCCACAGGAAGTGTGCATGTGTGTGTGTGTGTGTGTGCGTGCACGTGCACGTGCACCACCTGGAGGTCCTGGGCTTTGCCCCTGCTGGCCCCCATTGGTTTTGAGAGTAGAGTTATGGATTGTGGGGGTCCTCCCTCTGGGCTGGGAGTTCTGATGATGGTATGACTGACTGTCTGGCTCCCCAACCTCTATCCCGTCCTCCAGAGACCCGCCCGGAAATCAGAAACGGAGGCTGTTGGAATCTACCAGAATTTTGAGAGGAAGCCAGGAGTCTCTGGAGATATTGTCCCAGGTGAAGCTGGGCCCATTTCCCCCAGGAAAGCCCCCACTCCCCACTAGGACTCGAGATGGGGGCCTGACCTCCCTCCGTGGCCAAGACCTGAGAGGAGGCACCACCTCTGGAGAGGGAGCCCCTTCTTCTCTGAGGCCCCTCACCCCACCCCACCCCTTGGCCCCAAGGGAGGGGACTCGGCAGATAGAGACCTGAGTCTAAAGCACCATCTCTTGGGCAGACAGCGGGACCTACGGCAAGATCTGGGAGGGCAGCACCAGGTGCAACATTGAGAACTTCACCTTCCACAAGGTCCTGGGCAAAGGCAGCTTTGGAAAGGTAAGGGGCCGTTGGGCCTTGGGGCAGCTCAGGGGACCTGGGCCCAGCAAGGGCACCTGTATCCCCACCCTACCTGGCTTCTTCCTGATGCGGTGGGGTTGTGGTGCCCTGGCCCTTTGGCCTGGCTTTCTCCTGCTCAGCATCCTGCCTACCCATCAGGTGCTGCTCGCAGAGTTGAAGAGCAAAAAGGAGTTCTTTGCTATCAAGGCCCTCAAGAAGGACGTGGTTCTGATCGACGATGATGTGGAGTGCACCATGGTGGAGAAGCGGGTGCTGGCACTCGCCTGGGAGAATCCCTTTCTCACCCACCTCTTCTGCACGTTCCAGACCAAGGTGCCCGGCTCTCCCGCTGTTATTGCCTCTGGAGCCACAGCCCCTCCCTCGGCCCCTTGGGGCAGGGCCACGCCCCCCTGCCCCCGGGTCCTCCAGGGCAGAGGTGTCCCCTACTTCCTGTTGGGTCTTGCCCTCGGTGGCCCTCAGTAGAGAACCTTCTGCCCTTTGCTGTGCCCCTGTTCACCCCTCTTCCCACCGCAGGACCACCTGTTCTTTGTGATGGAGTTCCTCAATGGGGGGGACCTGATGTACCACATCCAGGACAAAGGCCGCTTCGAGCTCTACCGTGCCACGTACGTGAGGGCCCTGTTGCGGGGGGGAGCGCACTGCTGGTCTACCATTTGTTCCTTCTTCCCTCTCCCCATAGAAGTCAGCCTGGGCTAGAGCTGGGGATGGGGAGACTTGGGGTAGCTGGGACTGTCCCCAGCATATGGGAAGCCATGGATGGTGAGTGAGTGGCTGGTGTCACAGCACAGACGTGCCAGGGTCCTGTCCCCTCCCTGAGCCTGGCCTGGGCAGCCTTGCAGATGGTCATGCTGTACAACACAGGACCCTGGTGTGTGGCCCCCAGACGGGCATGTACCCCCCAACTGTGTGTGTGTGCATATGTATCTGCATAAAGGTATACACTCTTAGGACAGAGCATTGTCTCATTTGGAGCTTTTCCTTCACCATTTTCTTTTTAGCCTTGTTTGCCAGCCCGTTCCTGCCTGATACAAGACGTGCTTAATCAGGCCCAGGTTGTCCATGGAGTTATTTGCAGCAGTTCCTGACCCTGGGGGCGGGGATGGGGGCCCAGGGAGAAGCAGGAACTGGTCATAGAAATCCCGGAACACTTTGTCTCTCTCTGTCCTCCAGGTTTTATGCAGCCGAGATAGTCTGTGGACTACAGTTTCTGCACAGCAAAGGGATCATTTACAGGTGCGGGGGTGGGGGGGGCGTGTATTGGGGGGGTTTTAGGAGGGAAAGCTCCAACCCCATCATATCCCCCAAAATGCGCTGCGTGAGGCCCAGCCCGGCCATGGCCCCATCTCCACTCGGAGTCAGGCTTTAGTTGGGTATTTGCCTAAGCCTCCTGCTCCATTGCTCGGATTCCTGTGGCCCCTCTGCTGAGGCTGGCCCAGCGCCAGGGACTGGGAGCTCGTTGCCCATACTTGGCGCCATTGGTGGGAGCGCGGAACTGCCTGGGACGCCGTCTCCCTTCCCGGGAGCGATCAGTCTTGCTCCCAAGCCCCATCTGAGCTGTCAGTAGGGCCGGCTTCCATCAATTCTCGCCCAATAAATGACAGTCCCATCCTGCAGTGAATGAGTAGGGACCCCATCAATAAGGCTGATGCTGAGCTCTGGGCACTGATGTGGGACAAAGCCAAGATGCCTTGTCAAGGGGAAATGGAACCCACGGGACAGTGTGGATCAAATGTTGGCGCTCGGGTTTGAGAAGGTGCTGGGGGGAGCCGCACACTGTAGTGTACTTGCCCGTGCCGAGGACTGCTCTGGGGCGGGCCTGGTTACCGAGGTTAGTGAAGATGGACTTCTGCTGTTTGCCCTTTTCTAGTACTCCATGTGCATCAATTATCTACTGAAACCACAAACTGTGTAAAACAGACCTGCTCCCTGCCCTTGTGGAGTCAGGCAAACCTGAGCCCAGGGCCACGTCCGCGGCTGACCGCTAGCTAGGTGACCCTGAGCGAGTGACGTCACCTCTCTGATCTTCAGTGTGGGCTTTAGGAAGTCAGGTGGTGTGTATTCAGCACGTGGCACACCAGCAGGTGTTTTGCAGGAAACACCTGTTTTTAGCACCTCTTTCTCTTTCGGCTTCCTTTTCTCTTCCTCATTCCCTTGTCCCCTGGGGGAGGTCCTAGGCTTACAGGGTTGGAAATGGAGACACTGGGGCTGGGAGGAGAGGAGGGGAATTGGCCCCCAGTGACTCCCTTTCCTGCCCCCTCTCAGGGACCTCAAGCTGGACAACGTGATGCTGGACCAGGATGGCCACATCAAGATTGCCGACTTTGGGATGTGCAAGGAGAACATATTTGGGGACAAACAGGCTAGCACCTTCTGTGGCACTCCTGACTACATCGCCCCTGAGGTGAGTGGGCATCCTCCCGGCCACCAGCCCGCTCAGATACCTTGTCCCAAGAGGGTGGGAGACAGTCCCGAGCCACAGGTGGGAGGATGAGGAAGCCTGGCCAGGCCTCCTGCTCGGGGGCTCCTCTCAGCTCTGGCCCCCCTTCTCCTGCCCCAGATCCTGCAGGGCCTGAAGTACTCATTCTCCGTGGACTGGTGGTCCTTTGGAGTCCTTCTCTACGAGATGCTCATTGGTCAGTCCCCCTTCCATGGTGATGATGAGGACGAACTCTTTGAGTCCATCCGTGTGGACACACCGCATTATCCCCGCTGGATCACCAAGGAGTCCAAGGACATCCTGGAGAAGGTGGGAGACTCTGGGCCAGGCTGGCTGGGGCAGGGCCCAGCAGACATGCGGGTCATAGGTAGGCTAGGAGCCCCTCGTCTCTGGAATGGCAGCCTCACTGATGCTCTGGTCCTAACACACTGGGGGTATTGCTCGCTCTCCACGTTCCCAGGAGCTCCTGAGTCCACCACGCCAAATCAGCCTGGTAGTGATTATGAGCTTAGGGTCAGGAGACAGACCTGAAGCTAAACTCTGAGTCTGTCTCCTTATCTGCCAAATGGAGGCTGTGGGAGAACCTGCCTCGCAGAGTTTTGGGGAAGGGAACATAAACGTATGGTACTCGGGTCTGTGCTAGGCAGATCGTGAACACCCGGTAAACACCACTGCTTTTGCTCACAGGCCCACGGCAGAAAGTCCCGGCAGGCCTCCTGCATGGCCTATTATATCTGGGGGACCCAGGAGGGTAGCAGGCCAGAGAGGACCCTCTCAGGTTCAGAGGCCCTGGGCTGGGCTACAGGGCTGGGCTAGGCCCGCGTGGACACCCCTGGGCCTGCTTGGGGTTCGCTGAGGCTCTGGATTTCCCGACGTCCTCGGGGCTAACCAGGGCCCCTGCTGGATTGCAGCTGCTTGAAAGGGATACAACCAAGAGGCTGGGAGTGAACGGGAACATCAAAATCCACCCCTTCTTCAAGACCATCAACTGGACTCTGCTGGAGAAACGGGCCGTGGAGCCGCCCTTCAAGCCCAAAGTGGTAGGTGATCCCACTCCTGTGGGGGCCACCCACTTGCTGTTGCCCTCCACTGCCTTCCAGGCCCTGCCTCTCCTCTTGCTTCGTTTGCATGTTTTCCTCCTCTCCATTCTTCCAGCAAGCCTGCTTCCCTGGCAGCCCCGGCACCTTCTGTCTCTGCCTCTACCTTTGTGTTCTCACCGCACAACCCCCCTCAGTCAGTAAGTCAACAAACAGTGGGAACTGTAGATCCAGCCACCCGTCAGTAGACCTTCTTTAACGCCGCCATCTGCAGGGTACTATGCTTTGGGAATCAGAGTTAAGGCCTCTCCCTCCCTCCATCCACCCAATCCACCTTCCAGTACATCTTGGAAATGCTGAGTGTTGGGTGCAAAGCACAGAGCAGGAGGCCCAGAGCCAGAGGAGCTCCAGCTCCTCGGAGAGATAAGAAGCTTGCGCACTGATGATCGTTTATGATATAAGACAACAATGCAAGAACTGTCGCAAGACCACACATGATCAGTTGTCACCGGGGGAGTCTGTCAGCAGGAGCCCAGATGCAAAGAACGGAGTGGGTCTGAGAAGAAGCGGGATCTGGGCGGGGCGGGGAGGGCAGCCGGGGGGCGTACCAGATGGAGGAGGGATGTTCCCACAGAGGCCTGGAATCTACAGAGGAGCCAGCAGGAGAGGAGAGGCAGGTTGGGGCCAGAATTCTCAGATAAGGAGTTGGACTCCGTGGCCCTTCTCTGACCGCAGCTCTTCCCTCTGGCTTTCTCTCTGTCAGGACCCCCCGGCAGCTTGTGTAATGTGCCCCGAATTGTCCCTTGAGGCCGGAGAGCTTCCCCAGCTCCAGGGAGCTGAAATTCGGGGGCCTCCTGGGCCGGGCACCTTATTACTGGGCCAGGCTGGCTGGAGGAAAATCACACAGTCTGCTCGCAGTCTCTTGCTTTTGATAGAAAGAGGGGTAGATTTCTTTCTCTGCACCAAGAAGCACAGGGCAGGTGTGTGGGTCCGTGGGAAATGGTCGGGGGCCTAGGGCGAGCTGTCCGAGGGGACCTCCACACCAGGAGTGCACACGCCGGGCAACGGGCCCAAGGCTGCCAGTTTTCAAAAGAAGCCAGAAATCTGGATTTTTACATCAAATTGCCCAATTTTAAAGTAACTGGCTCAAATCTCATTAAAACCCAGTGCCAGTCAAAATGATTGTACCTGCCTGCTTAGTTCAGCCTAAAGGCCACCGGCCTGAGATCTCTTCTATTCCCATTTCATTGTATCCTCAGAAGCAGAGAGTTGGCAAACTTTTCCTGGAACAGTCTGATGGTACATATTTTAGGCTTTGCAGGCCAGACGGTCTCAATAAAGCAGCCATAGAAAATATGTCAATGAATGGGTATAGTTTTGCATGAATAAAACTTCACTTACAGACACTGGAATTTGGGTTTCATCTCATGTTTACATGTCATAAAATATTAATCTCCTTTTTGATTTTTTTCCCTAAGCACTAAAAGTGTGAAATCTGTTCTTACAGCTCTTGGGGCCTATAAAAACAGGTGGTGGGTGGGGTTTGCTCATGGGCTGTGGTTTGCTGGAGTCCTGTTCAGGATGATGCCACCTCTCCTTATCCAGGCCCAGGGCTCTTTGTTGGCTTCCTTCATCCCCTTGGGGGGATGATCCACTGTCCAGCTGGGCTCCTCTTAGGCTGTTAGGAGAGACTCCTTTTCTGTACTCGCCCTCTCTCTTTTTTTTTTTTTTAATTCAAGTTAGTTAACATATAGCGTATTATTAGTTTTAGGGTAGAGTTTAGTGATTCATCAGCTGCGTATAACACCCAGTGCTCCTCACATCACGAGCCCTCCTTCATGCCCATCACCCCGTTACTCCATGCCCCCCACCAGCCTCCCCTCCAGCAACCTTCAGTTTGTTCCCTAGAGTTAAGAGTCTCTTACGGTTTGTCTCTCTTTCTGTTCTTAATAAGGCCAGCTCTGGCCTGGCCCAGCACCACAGGGATTTTGAGGTGTGTGGGAGGCAGTCTCGGGAACTTGGGGACCTTTGGAGGGCCGCCCCGTGGGTCCCGTTCATGTGCCACTTCCCTCTGCCCGCAGAAGTCCCCTGGAGACTACAGCAACTTCGACCAGGAGTTCCTGAACGAGAAGGCACGTCTCTCCTACACTGACAAGAACCTCATCGACTCCATGGACCAAACAGCATTCGCTGGCTTCTCCTTTGTGAACCCCAAATTTGAGAGATTCCTGGAAAAGTGAGGTTTCCAGACATGCCCCCCAGCCCAGTCCAGCCGGGGAGCCTGGGTCAGCCAGCGTGACCACAGCCTGGGCAGAGCAGGCCGGGCGGCGTCCCCCTTCATCGGCACCTGCCCGCCTCCCACAGTTAGCAACAGTGTGATTGTCTGGTTCCTGCTGCTGCCGCCGCTTGGCCCCCAAGAGGGGCCTCAGCTCCTGTCTGACTGGGCTCTTACGGTACTTCTGTGAACTGTGTGTGAATTTGCTTTTCCTCTGCCATCAGAGGGAAATTGTAAATCCTGTGTTTCATTACTTGAATGTAGTTATCTATTGAAAAAATATATTATATATATATACACACACACACATATATATATAATAGGCTGTATATATTGCTCAGTAGAGAAGAAACGTATGGGGGACTGGTGATGTGTTGATTTTTTAAAATATATATATATATACACACACACATATACACACACACACATGTATATATAGGAACAAAAAAACGAAAAAGGATCACAAACTGTTTGAACCGCCAGGTTCTTTTATCTGTGTGTCTAAATAAACACCGAATGGCACTGACCTGGCTGTTGGGACACGGCTGTCCCAGGAAGCTGCTCCCACCTCTGGCAGCTCTGTCCTGGAAGCTGAGTGAGCTGTGAGCGACAGACACAGACCCCTGGGTTTTCATGCAAATGTGTTTGTATTTATGGGTTTCCTGTGGCTCCGGGGCCCTGGGCCTGAAGAAGAAGGCTTTTCTGGGTGGCTGAAGGGATCCCTGAGTGTGTCTGTGGGGCGATGGATGGGAGGAGGTGGGCCCAGATGCAGACAATGTGTCAGGAGAGTGCGGGCAGAGAGGCGTGAGCAGAGGCTCGGAGGCTGGCCCAGACTGGGGAAGAGGACAGGGAAGAGGAAGGAAATAGAGCTCAGGCCTCAGGCCCATCTGGATTCAAATCCCAGAGTAGCCAAAAGACGTGGGCGTGTCAGTCGTCTTAAGCCTCAGCTTCCTCATCTGTAAAATGGGGACAAGGCAAGGTGATGCTAGATGGAACTCCACATCTCATTGTTCTGTATCCCTGTCCCTGCCACAGAAGAGCCTGTGTTAGAGTTCTAGAATCTACTTCTCAAGAGTCCTTGCTACCTGGGGAAGGGGAGGGGAGCAGGGAGGGAGAAGAGGATGAGAAAATGCTGAGTGGCTGTGTCGGGGCTGAGGGCCATGCTCCAGTGTGCCCGCGGTGCAGTGAGGACAGGGGCTCCAGGAGTCAGGGGTGGCGGCCCTGACCCCTGAGCCTGGGCAGCTCTCCCTTCCCACCACCTCAGGGTCTCCCACTCTCTGGCTCCCCCTCCCTCTGTTCCCCTGCTCTCCAGGGTCCAGCCCCTCTGGGCCAGCCCCTGGCCCTCCAGCCCTAGAGGGCCAAGTGCCCCAGCACCTGATTGGCTGGCCCTGACAGCCAGCAGCAGACTTCCAGCAAGTTCATTTTTCTGGGCTGAGGTACAAGTTTCCAAGGCTGGAGAGAGGTGGGACGAGGTGGGGCTGGTGCTGGCCAGGGGAGGGGGCTGTGGGGATGGGCGGGGCAGACTCCCTAGACAGGCTAAAGTCCCCCTCCCCTCTCCATCCACCAGCCATCCTCTTCAGGAAACACTCTCGTCGAATCCCTGCTCTGCTCTACGGCAGGGAAAAGCCCAGAAGTGAGGCTTGGTCCCTTGGGCTCACAGTCAGGTGGGGGAGCCGGCAGGGCATGGGCTGTGCTGGGGCACCCGTGTCCCCGACACAGGCGCCAAGAGCTCCCCTGGGGCTGTCCAGAGTGGGTTTAGAACAAAAATACGGTTGGTTGGTGTTTGAATTCCAAGGCTCTCCCCATTGTCCATCAGCTCCAAAGCAGAGCCTTGCCCCGAGAACCCCAGCTTCCTCCTGTGTGGAGAGGGGTAAGTGGAGGGCGGCAGGGAGAACGTGGTGCCCAGAGTCAGGAGCCTGGCGTTTGAGTTTCCACTCTGCCATCCACAAGTTTTTTCATTGGGACTCAATTCCCTCATCTATAAAATGAGACAATCCTGCTGCTTTGAGGAGCTCCTGGTCTGGGGATCCCCTTAAGGACGGATGCTGGTCCCCCACGGTGCCAGGCAAAGCCCAAGAAAGGGCAGGGGCTGGGCCTGTGAGGCCCACCTCAAGCAGCCGGGGGACGGCGACGGGGAAGCAGCCGCCGGGATGCCGCCCAGCTGCCTGGGAGGCTGGAGGCTGAGTGCCTCCGGGCCTGTTCTCAGAGCTGGGGAGGTGCCAGGCCTGACCCAACGGCCTCAGGAAATGCCTCTCGTGGCTGGGCCCCGAGCCACATTTTCCCTGGAATCTGGGGGTCCTCTAGAAGCAGGCAGCCTCCTCCCCTCCACCTACCAAGCAGGTGTGCAAACAGCAGAGCCCTCGGCCCCCACGGCCAGGGCCAGGTGGAGCGCTGGGCTCACTGCACGCCAGGCCCCGCCGTCAGAGCTGGGCAGGGTAACACGGATGCAGGAGGGCTGGGGGGGCAGGAGCATGGGCTCTGCTGTCAGATGGTTCTGGGTTCAAATCCCTAGTGTCCCTAGTTGGTGACCTCAGTGAGTGCCAACCTCCCAGAGCTTCAGCTTCCTTTTCTGTCAAATGGGGATAACCATGCCGCTGTGTGTGGGAGAGGATGAGGTCTGTAAGTGTACCCCATGGACACACAAATATGCTCCGTAATCAGCAGCCACTGTGACTCCATCCCCTCAACGGGATGGAACATGCTCCGGACGGAGGGCCTGCCAGCTGGGCTTCTCACCGGACTACGGGGGGGGACCACTTGGCAGTTTGGATGAAAACCTACGAGGCACCCGCCCCGTGTCCCAGCCATCCCCCTTCTTAGGCAGAGCTGTGCAGAGGACCCTCACCCACAGGCCCCAGGAGGCTGGCCCAGGATGCCCGCCATTGCAGAGATTAATTGGGAAGTAAGCAGAAAGCCCAGCAGTGGGGGAGGCTGACTGGATACCAGCAAGGTCGAGGGACCAAAACGAGCAAGTTAGAGAGAAAGGTTCAGAATGATTCCACCCTGTAGTTCCATGTGCCAGCTTAGGAAGGCACCCAGAGGTCTGGAAGCAAAGGGCGGGGCTACAGAGAGGGGTGAATGAGTGAATGAGTGAATGAATGACCGCGCAAGTCCCTGTAAGGCAGTGGCTCCCAAATCCGGTGTACTTCGCGTACCGATGAGACATGGCCACCATGCCAAGTTCCAAGCAGCAGGTCTCAGTGCTGGCGGCGCGTTGGAACCCCCATGCCTGGGCTGCCTCTGGTCTAATAAAAAGGTGATCTCCAGAGGTGGACCGGGCATCAGTATTTTCAGAGCTCCCCGGAGGGTCCAAGCTGCATCGGGATCGAGAGCCAGGAATCTGCATTTTGCCCGGTCATCCAAGTGAAGTCAGGAAACGCTGCGCTGAACAGGCCACACCCTGGAAGGCAAAGTCACCAGCCTGTACCTCCCAGACCCCGGGTCCCAGAGGTTCCGGGAGAGAAGGCCCCGGGCTGGCTGGGCTACAGCGCCCTCTGGTGGTCATCCAGCTGGCGGGTGCTGCTGCTGGCTCAGGCCAGGGAGGACCCGCTCTCACCACATACTGTGCTGTGTTCTTAACCCACCTCTGGGGAAAAGTTAGTCCCTGGGGAAAAGTTCCAGCAAGCAGGTGTTGGAGGACAATTTTGCAGAGGCTCAGGGATGCGAAGGTTATACATCTAGATATCTACCCTGACCTTTAACAGGGTCCCGGGGCTAGTCCATATCTCCAATCCAGTCTCTGGCATTCATCCCGACATTTCGGTCACATTTCCTCAATTTATTCCTTATTAAGGTGTGCAGAGCTGATATGAGCTGGGAGGTTTATTGCAGGTTTTAATAGCAGGAAATGAGGTGTGTCGCATTTGCCAAGGTGGGAGGGGCTAGTGGGCTCCAGGACTTCCCTCTGATGCTCTTGGTCAGCAGGCTGGGGGTTTGCCCCTCTGCAACCCACCATGCACCTGCCTCCTCCTTGGCCCCTCCAAGCTGGCTGGGACCTGGCTCCCTCCTGCACCCTGACGGTACCCAGCAGGTGACCTCAGGCTGCCCTGTGTGAGGCTAGAGGCTGGAAATCCAGTTTTGTTTCCTGAGTCCTGACCACCCTCCCAGGCACCTCCTTATCTCCTTGATGCTGGTGAAGGGGAGAGGCACGCAACTGAACAACGGAACCTGGGAGCAAAGAAGGGGCAAAGGAAGACCCCCCAAAGGTGGGAGCCAGGCCTGAGTCAGTACGGCCCAGGTGAGGCCAGACCTGTGAGGTTTGGGGCACTGGGCTACTCCCTGGGTCTCTCAGATGATCGAATCCAACCCTCGCCAGCTGTAGCCTCAGTGATTTGAACCTTTGGAACTTTAATACCAGTCCCCAAATCAGGCATCTTCAGCGGCCTTAGAAGAACCCCCAGTTTCTTCTCTTTCCCTGCCGAGAAATACATACTCCGAAAGCCCTGCCATTAGCCGCTCAGCCCACGTTAAGCAGCATGCAAAGCTCAACGCCCTCTGGGGAAGGTATTTTCCTTACTCATCTTCTGAGAGGGGCAGGTTAGCTTTCTGTTGATGGCACCTGTGATGGTGGACGCACGCCCCGGGGGTGGGGTGGCGGTTTGGGCTCTGTTCCCAAATTCATGCATGCCCTCATAGAACAGGCGCCTACTCTGTGCCAGGAGCTCAACAGGCATCATTTGGAGCTGTCACTCAACAGGGCTCATCTAGCACCCACTGTGTGTGTCTCGAGAGCTCATGAAGGTGACACTCTGGGTCCAGCACTGCGCTTGACACTTTCCCTGCATCATCAAAGGCAATGAATCCTCACAACAGCCCCATGAGGAAATAACAGTCTGTTGTGAGGATTCACATCCACAAACTGAGGCTCTGAGAGGTTAAGGACAACTTGCCCAACGGCTCCGGGCTGAGGCTCTGCTGTGATGTTTTCCACAGACACAAGCATTCTCCCAGGCTGGCTCAGGAGCTATCAGGGAGAGCGCTCGGGTCCCTTGTCCCGGTCCTCAGAGGCCCCAGGAAGAGGGAAGGTGAGCCCAGTGACGGGCAGAGACAGTGGAGGGCAGCTAGGATGGGGCACAGGCAGGCTGCCTTGGAGCTGGAAGGACCCTCAGGGATCATGGATCGTCAGTGGGGGTCTCCATGGATTCACGATAGAACACTGAGGTAGAGAAGAAAAGGGGCTGGGCCAGGTCACACGGGGAGGCAGAGGCTGGGACAAAGGCAGACCCTCAGAACAGCCAGGTGTGTCCCCAAACCTCCCCCTCCTGTAGGACAACAGCGTGGCTCCTCCTTTCTGCCTACTTCAGGCTCACCCTGAGCCTGGCACACGGTGGGCGGTCAGTAAACGCTGATGAATGAGCATGGCGTCCACTGAGCCCTTGCTAGACCCCCAGCACCATCCTGCGCCTCCCTCTCTGCTCCCCTGGCCCTGCTCTGGTGTGGGGAGGGGCCCAGGGTGACGAGTAGGCACAAGCAGGGAAGGCTGCCAGTCCCGCCTTGTGGACTTAGCAGCGGCGGGTGACCAAAGTCCAGGGACCTCAGAAGACAATGTCCACCAGCTGGTAAGTGGCAGAGGCCCAAAGCCTCAGCTGAGGGTTGGGACCCCGTTCAAGAGCAAGGCAGCTGCGGCTGGCCAGAGTCCAGTACAAACCTGCCATCAATAATACTGGCCAGGCCTCTCCAAGCAGCTTCCTGGGTTTTAAATCATGAATTCAGAAACAATTAAGTGAATTAGGCGCACTTTGCGTCAATAACAAGTTAAAAATAACACACTTCACAAAAGGCTTGCATTGAATCGAAAACGGATTTTGTTAAGCTTAAATGTTCTCGAATGCTCCATTTGGAAACAACGTATGTTTCAAAAAAAAAAAAGATTGTCTTTACACCCTGGTTTAGGTTTGTCGATAGCTGGATATCCAATGCCGTTTTGATCAGGTGAGCAGCTGACAGTGCTGATGACCAACTCATAGGGTACTGGTGTGGGGCCCCAGCTGGGTCTACACCTGCCTGCCCATCCCCAGCTGTTCCTCGGCCTCTCGGAGCCTCAGCGTTTCACCGGTAGCTTGTGCGTAACCTGCCCTCCACGCTGTGAAGCTGCTGCGTGGAAAACTCTTCGTGCAGCTCGGCACGCGGTGGCTACTCAGGAAATCTAAGCCCATTGTTCTTACTCTGAGCTCGTGAACATTTTACTCCTTACGTGTTTGTCTCCTAACAATGCTCTGAGTACAAGGCATGGCTGGGCCCTGGCTAATAGTGTCCAGGAATCGTGTAGAAAGGGAGGGGACAGAGTCTCCCTGGTTGGGAGCGAAGAGCTGCGGCCCGCGAGTGAGGAGTGGGCTCCAGACCCGGCAGCAGGGTCCTCGCTCCGCTCCTGCCCTCGCTGTGGGCTCTGGGCCAGGAGCCAGCTCGACAGCAGGAAAATGAGTGTCTAAGAATGGTATGAATGGCGAGTGGGTCTCGTGTAGATTTAAATTATGAAAAAGAAAATTTGAATGTCAAATGCCACCATTCTTGGCTCAAGTTAAAGCCAAATGATATGAAAGGCAGTAATTATCACTGTCGTGAAATTCTGTGGGATGTTAAGGCTGCCGCAGAAAGAACAGCCAGCGCCCAGAGACTTCGCTGCCCTGTCTTATTGGGTCTTACAGCCCACACTAAAGTCTCCCCTCAGCCCTCATGCCCCTCCCCAGCTTGTTCCAGAGGCAGAGCTGGAGACCCTGCTGGAGGCCCCCAAATGCATGTGCTGCGGGTGGCATCTGGGCTGCGGACAGGCTGGTTGCACTGATGTTTCTAGAGTATCTACTAAGGTCAGATCCTGCGCTGGGGGCTTTCCTGTACATTTGTGGTCCTGATCTGAGATGAAGGCTGGACTCGATTCATTCTGTGAGCATTCAGTAACTGCTGCTGCATCTCGGGGCCTGTGCAGGGAGCAAGGAACAGGCCTCATGGTCTCTTGGGGGAGGCAGGTGCGGAAGGAGACAATGACCGGGGCTTGGGGTGGGGCGCCCACTGGGCTGTGGGTACACAGAGAACATGCTGGCTCTTCCTGGGAGAGCAGCAGGGACCGGGAAAGGCCTTCTGGAGGAAGAGAGAGATATCTAATCTGGAGACCTATAGAACAAGTAGGTCCCTGCAACACCTATAGTCTGCTAATTGCTGAAATGCGAAGAAGCTGTGGGTCCTTGTTAGCGAGGCTGGGGATGTACATTGGCCCCCTCCCCCTGGAAGGCAATTTGGCACTCTTTGGGAGTACTGAAGACCCAGAGTTTTCGTGCTGGCGAAAGTCGTGGTGGTGACATTGAGAGTCACGGGTGCAAGAATGTGCATTGGCTCGTAGTCTATGGAATACTGAGTTGGACGTAGCCCGAATGTCCTCAACAGGAGATGAGATCAGGAGCTGCAGGTGAATTCGGGCAGCAGAATACTGGCTCATCCACTTTCTCTGTGGGAAAAAGCCACCTGCGTCAATGCTGATAAAATCTCAAACCCCTGTTGCAGGCAAAGCACAATGGGGAAGGACGAGTGTGCAGGGTGATGAAATCATGCAGCCCGAGCTCAGGCTGCACTTCTGTGTGAGGTACAAGTTCACAGAGCAGTGGTGGGAATGTTGGGCCAGGACCCTGGCCACCACTGGAGGGTAAGGAAGGGCTGGAGGGTACCCGAAGGGCTGTAATGTTTTGCCTCTTAAAGCAAATGTTTTATGTATGTAAGGAAAACCTTTAGAGGTTCATAGAACTCAGTGGAGGGTCTGTGGATGCTATTTTAATCTCTGTGCCTATCTTGACGTTCAAAACATTTCATAATGTTTAAAGGTGTTTTCTAAAGATTATTTATATGAGAGAGAGAGAGAGAGAGAGGGAGGAGGGGCAGAGGGAGAGAAGCATCCTCCCTGCTGAGCACGGGGCCTGCCCTGGGCTGATCTCAAGACCCTGAGATCTTGACCTGAGTGGAAATCAAGAGTCAGACGCTCAACCAACTGAGCCACTGAGGCAGCCCTAGAGGTGTTTTTTAAAGACCAGCTAGGCGTTCTGTCTCTTGACCTGACTGCTGGTGACCAGGTATCTCTTTAGAATGATTTGTTAACACTGTATATCTGTTCTATGTGCTTTTCTTGATGGAGGTGACATCTCAGTTTTTAAAAGTTAAAAAGAATGAGCAGGTGAGATGCTAGGTTCAGAGAAGCAGTCCCAGGCAGAGGGATGGAAGAGAGCAGAGGCCTGGGAGCTGGGCAGAGCCCTGTATATGCAGGGCCCAGGGCTACTTGGTCTTCTGAGTGGCAGCCCTGCTCCCAGCCCCCGCCTACCTGTGGTGGGGCCCTCGGCTCCCCAGCTGCCAAAAGGGCCAGGCCTGATTCAGCCCCAAGCCTGCACGAGGCTGGCTGGAAGGTGAGCCCTCCGAGAGGGAAACCCGCTGGAGGTAAGGGGATGGCTTCGAGAAGTGGTTCAACCAGCATCTGCTGGGTGTGTGGCCTGCAGGTGGGGGTTACTGGGAGCCTGGCATTTCTTGGAGTGGGGGGTGGGGTGTGGCTGTGCTAATGGGGAAGGGCAGGCAGGAGAGGGCAGAGCGGCCCTGGGGGAGGCGCAGAGGAACACTCCACACGGTTCCACTGGTGGCTGTCTTTAGGAGCTCGGTAGGTTTTCCTGGACTTTCGGAAGGTTGGGGGAGACCCAGCACGTGCAAGGGTGATTGCAAAATTGCATTACTCTGGAGGAAGCAAAAAACAAGCTTCAAGCGGCAAAGGTTGGGTTCTTAAACTTTTGGTGTTCTTTCTGCGTCCGTGACGGGACGTCAGAGCCTGGGCGCGGGGCGGGGACAGCACAGGGGGCAGGTGCACCTGACTGACGTCAGCCGGATGTGCCATGATTGATCTGACAAGTAATCCTATTAAGAAAATTCTCAGACATAGAGGAAAGTATAGAGGATTCTGCCCCAGACCCCCCCTCAGACCTCCCTCCCTAGCCCACAGCCTCTTCCTTTTGTCTGTGTTCTTCTGGAGGGACCAGAACCTGCTTTCAGAGTGAGGAGCACTTCTCTGCGTCCCTGAACATAGTCTGGGGAGTTGTTTTTAAGCTTCATATGAACAGTATCTGTGTACCGAGGATCCTTCTGCCCCTGGATATCCCCTTGGCATGATTTCAAAATTGATTTTTGCCAAGTCCTGTAGCTCAGGTGCATTTTTTCTTTCTGTGAGCGCTTTGAAATTCACATACCATACAATCCACCCACTTAAGGTGTACAATTTAGTGGTTTTCAGTGTGTTCATGGAGTTGTGTGACCATCACCACAATCCCTGTTAGAACCATTTCATCACCCAAAAAGATTCCCCATACCCTTTAACCACTACCCCCAATTCTCCTATACCCCAACTCTAGAGAGCTACTAATCTACTTTCTGACAATTGATTTGCCTATTCAGGACATTTAAAATAAGTAGAATCATGCAATATATAATCTTCTGGTTAAAGCATTCCTTTTCGTGGTTGTATATTCCATCATACAAACTTACCACCATTCATTTATCCAAATAAATGATATGGAATCCTGCTTTCAGCCAAGATGGAGTAAAGGGACTGGATTTACCTTCCTGCCTGAAAAAAACCTTAAAAAACAAGATAAAATCAATGAAGCAACAGTTCTCAAGATGCTGGGCATCAAGCAATGAAGGTTAGTACTCCCTGGAGATGGGGAACAAAGGAGGTGAACCCTGTGATTGCCGTCGCTTTATTGCCCGGAGACGGTCCCCAGGCCGAGGATAGAGAGGGGGAACACAGGTGGCGCCCAAGGGGCTCCCCAAGTTGAGAAGAAGAAGCTGGAAGTTCAGGGAAGCCAAGGTGACTAGAATTCACAGTGTAGCCCACGGAAGATGAGAGAGAGAGAAGACTGCAGAGCTGCCGAGGATCTTCTCCGAGTACTCAGCTGAGTGCCCATAGCTACAGGCGTGTAGGGAAAGGACCCAAGGCTGGCGGAAAGAACCCTCTGCGTGGATTGGAGCTAACGATCCTCAGAACTCACACAGGTTAGGAATAGGGCCTGTTCCTAGAAGCCCAGAATGGAGAACCTCATGATTTGGGGTTTACTATATAGAGTACCCAGAAAGTACATCCTAGAACAAAGCCTGATAATTTTTATGGGAATTAAAAAAAATAACCAATGCTCAATCAGGTAAAATTCAGGGGCCCATAGGTGGGCTCAGTCGGTTAAGCGTCTGGCTCTTGATTTTGGCTCATGTCATGATCTCAGGGTCATGAGATTGAGCCCCGGGTCAGGCCTTTCACTGGTCATGGAGCATGCTTAAGATTCTCTCTCTCCCACTCTCTAAAAAAAAAAATAAAGATGAACCAGAAGATTACACAGGATTTAAGGATTTCACAGTCCAGAACACTTCGCCATGATAGTAATAAATATAATTCCCTTATGAAAGGAAGAAATATAGAGGGGGTGGGGGAGGAAGAGATTTCTCCTAGCCAGAGATCTAAGGAAGGCCATTTTCTAGGTAACCCTCAGAAGCATGAGAATTCAGATAGATTTCATTAAGAAAGGCTGCATCTGATTTGTCGTTTATTGACAACTTCTGATGAAAATATTAAATTTCTGGTGAAATATTAAAATTTTTCTTTCTCCTTCACCGCCCCCCCCACCTTCTGTTATTCTACTGTGTTTGAGGCAGAAGAGAGGATCGATAAGGGGTGGAGAAGCAGCAGAGTGGAGGAAGATCGTGTTCACCACCAGGATATGGAGATTAGCTATCTGGTGAGAGGGTGAGCGGCCCTGGAAATGATGACGGTGCTTCAGCCTTGTGTGCAGACTTCTCAGTGTGTGGGGGAGGCGAGCAGAAAGATGGAGGACTCTGGTGTGGGAGGTTCAGGACCCTGTGGAAAGTCTGATGACTCCAGATTGGATTTAATCTCAGACTTCCAGTGCTCTCTGCGTTTATTTCATCTTGGTCTAGCTAACTCCTTTCGGAGATTTTTAGCCTGAGTTGTCTTTGTGAAGGAAAACCACATGGGAACGGCTTGGGGCCTAGGGCTCAATGTCTGTGGAGATCTCCCATCTGTTCACTAGCCAGCTTCCGGAAGCCTTGGGCCTGGAAGGTGAGGACTGGGGCTGGCTCCCCTTTGGATTCCTTTTTGCACAGAACCTGGGCAACGGAAAGCATTCAGTAAAACACTGGAGAAGGAAAGGAAGACGTTCTTCTTCCTGCAAAAGTAAAACTGGAAGTCTTTTCAAGCATGATGACGTGAGTGTTCAAGGGCATGTCACTGCACCCCTCCGTGAGGCCTCTAGTCAAACTAGATGCTTACTGTTGCCCAGACAGGCTGTGCCCTCCTCTTGGAAAGCCCTCACCCACCCCCAGGTTACACACAGCTCATTCTGTCAGAATCCAGTCTGTCCCATAGATGCCGCCTCCTCCCAGAAGTCTCTTCTGATTACACCCCCCACCCCCACCAAGCTCTGGCTTCTTCCTCTTTGGTCCCTGTTCTCTTCCTGGGCCACACTGACTTGTGTTTTCCTCAGCCCTTAAGTGTTCAGGCACCCGCCCAGACGGGGGAGGGGTAGGAGGCAGAAGAGGAAGTGGGAGAGAACCAAGAGAGGCTAGGCTGGAGCTGGGGCTTGGACAGCGCAGGGGAGATGGTTTCAAATGAGGCTGGAGGGGGGGCAGGAGGAGGCCATTCAGGGCCTCAGCCAGCATCTGGGCCTCATCCAGTGGGAGCCGTGGGAAGGGGGCCGTTGAACAAGAGAGTGCTTGTGCCAGGTTCTAGAAGGTTCCTTGGGCTGCCACACAGAGAATGAGCTGGGGGCATGGAAGGAGGTCAAGAGGCAGCTGGAGGCCGCTGACTGTCACCTGGGCAGGGAGAGGTAATGGAGTTCTGGACCAGGATGAGGCAGGAGGTGGCACGTTGGGTCACTTAGGAAGTAAACTCAAGAGGACCTGGAGTTAGTGGGGGAGAGCCCTCTGCAGCCTCACGGGAAGGGGCGGGGGGAGCTGCCTGGAAGCTTCCTCTTTGTTCCAGCATGTCTGTTGCAGTTTCGGTGCTGTGTGACTGCCAGGAGGCGTTGCTGCAGCCCGGCGTCTCTGGTCCATGAGTCCGTCCCTCCCTGGCCCTGCAGGCGCAGGTTGCTCCCCTCGCAACGCAACCCGGACCTCTGCGGATGGCCAGACCGGCTAGCTGCTGAGCTGGTGCGCTTGAGATCAGCTAGCGTGAAATTCCAGGTGGGGTCCAAACTTTAGACACCCCCCCCAACCCAACTCCTGCCATCATGGACCCTGGCTTGTCTCCAAATACCCTCTCGTGGGGATAAAGCTCCTCATCCAGTTCCGAGTTGGGTGGTGGTTCCGCCAGCCTTTGGAGCATGGAGCAGTAGCGGTAGAAGCCTCCTGAATTTAAGGCGTGGCGTACGGACTGGAAGTTTTTGTTAAAACTCTGGTCAGCTGCCCCCCACCCGCCACCCCTGCTGCGAAAAGATGTGACAAGCGTATTTATCGAATGCTCAGATCTGGAGTCGCCGACCAGAGCATACAGACGGGTCACGTATAACTCATGTACCAGTAAACTCCCTCTCGGTGCAGGGATGGAGACTCGGGCCGGAGCAGCTGGTACGCTGTGAACTTGGCCGATGTGGAGGCTGCTACGCACTGGACCACGTCCCTCCTACACTCCTGGGTTGAAGCCCTAACCCCCCAGTGTGGCTGGATTTGGGGATGGAGCCTCCAAGAAGGTGAGTGAGGTTAAGTGAGGCTAGAAGCGTGGGACCCTGACCCCACGGGATTAGCACCCTTAGAGAAGAGACCGCAGGTGCACGCTCGCGGAGGGAAGCAGGCCACATCTACAGGCCACGAAATCGCCCCTCACAGAAACCGGCTGGCATGTCCATCTGGGGCCTCCCAGCCTCCAGAATTGTGAGAACTTCGTTTCTGTTGTTTAAGCCCCAAGCCTGAGGCATCTTGTGGTGGCGGCCCGAGCTGACTGACACACAGGGGCCTGGGCTCCCTGCCGCTGACGCTGTCCCTCTCAGGTCCCAGAAGGGCTGGGAGCAGGACACCTCCTGGGTCAGGCCCAGGCCATAGGGCCAGTCGCAGGACGCTCAACCCTGAGGACAGCCCTGGAAAGCTCCCCCAGCCTTTCCTGCTGGACCCAAGGCTCACTCTTCTCACGACTGTGCCTGGCCTAGAGCGTGTCGGCCGGGACCCGCACATGCATGCCCTGTGCGCCCAGCCTGGGCCACAAGCAGCCGCTGCCTCGGCCTCTTGGCAGCACCCAACTCGGGGGAAACTTTCTTCCTCTTGCCCTAGGGGCCGTGTCTGGGTGACCCCCTTTCTCTGGAGTGGACAGTGGGAGCAGGAGACCTGGCCTGGGGGGCCCCACTGAGCTGCCACTTGGGGCAGGGGAAGGAGCCTTAGGATTGTGCCTTCTTCCCACTTCCTGTGCTTAGTTATTTTCTGTGATCTGTACTTCCAATCCGCAGATCCATAACCCCCAGATTCCCGAGGGTCAGTGATTTCTGGAATCCTGCCCAGGGCACTTGCCCAGTGTCCCCTTGATCTCCTATTACCTCTCTCCGTTCCCAGAGGGGGACAGAGAGGGCACAAGGGAGCCCCAGGCAGGCCATCCTCTGGTGGGGGGTGTAGCTGGAGCCTGCCTCTGAAATGCTTCAGTTATTAAAGTAATACCTTCCAAAACCCTGGAGCCTGGAGCCTGGGAAGCAGGAGAGGCTGTTTGAGGTGGTGGTTTTCCTTGTAATGGGACCTGAGTCCCTACCTACAACACGCCATCTGGTAGGGAATCTTCGGAGGGATCCGGGGGTACCGCTATGACCCCAGCTCTGCAGCAGGAGGTGTCTGTGTGATCTTAGGCCCAGGAAGCACAGGGTCTTCACTGGGGGGAAGGAGCATGCGGCCCCCCCAGCTGCCGTGATGCACCTCACAGCCCTGTCTTCCCATCCTCCTCACAGCAGAGAGGAGAAGGGAAAAGCTTCAGGCCCCATGAATGAGAAAGGCATGAATGCTGGTGAAAGCTGGGAAAGTCTGCAGTCACCTGAGACATTGTGAAAATGTCTATTTCCCGGTTTGGAAATGGGCTAGTTCTGTAAGATGCCACCATTGGGGGAAGCGGGGCGACGGGTCAGGAGACCACTACACTTTCCTTGTAACTTCTTGTAAGTTTGTAATCCAGAAGAAAAAAAGATTTTTAAAAATGACAGACCCAGAGGATGGGATAAAATATTTGCAGACCATAAATCTAATAAGGGACTTGTATCCCGAATATATATAGAGCTCCTACAATTGGCCAGTTTGGGCTACCATAACATAGGACCATAGACTGGCTGGTTTGAACAAACATTTCTTTCTCCTGGTTCTGGGAAGTCCAAGATGGGGCTGTTGGCAGATTTGGTATCTGGTGAGTGTCCTCCGTGTTGCATGGCTCTCTAGTTACATCTTCACATCGCCTTTTCCTGACGGGTGCTTGCAGGAGGGTGACGTCAGCCCTTCCCCTTTTAAAAGGGCATTAATCCCGTCCTGAGAGCCCCACCCTCATGACCTTATTGAGTTGTAATTACCTCTAAAATTCCCCACCTCCAAATCCGTCACCCTGGGGATTTTCAGAGTTTCAACATACACATTTTGAGGGGACACAAACAACCGAATAATAAAAAGAAAAATGACCCACAAATGTTGGCGGTGAGGATGTAGACGAAGTGGGCCCCTCACGCGTTGCCGGCGGGAATGCAAAAGGGTGCAGCCACCGAACCGGTCCTCAAAAAGTTAAACAGAGGGTCACCGGCAATTCCACTCCTAAGTATATAGAATCTAGTTTATATATAATTCTACCGTTAGAGAAGTGAAAACCCCCCACCACAAATACTTACAGCAGCATTATTTATAATAGCCGGAAGGGGGAAGCAACTCACGCGTCCACTAACTGGTGGATGCAGCAATAAAATCTGGCCTCGCCGACGACAGAGTAGTATTTGGCAATAAAAACAAACGGAGCACCGACACACGGGGGACGCCGGCGCGCACGCCAACCGAAAGAAGCCCGAGCAGAAGGCCACACAGCGTATTGTCGTGCTCACTGGCACGTCCAGAACAGGCGGACGGATTAGCCACCGAGAGCCCACGACAGTGGCCGGGAATGGAGGAGGCCGGCGTGGAGCTGCCCGGTAAGGGCACGGAGTTTCTTTCAGGATGGACGTGTCCTGCAGTTCACCGTGGTGATGGCCGCGCGACTCCGTCGATGTGCTGAGAGCCCCGCACGGTGCCCGGAAGTGGGCACCTCCTCAGGGAGCCTGTGCTCCCCGAGTCCGCGTCCATGGCTTCGGAGCCCAGCTCCCTGGCCCAGGGCCGACGGGGTTACTCCTGCGCCCCTTCCCGCGTCCTTGCGGCAGCCTTCCGAGGTGCCGCCAGCCCCATTTCACAGATGAGGAAACTGAGGTTTGGGGAGATGAGCCCCGGGGGGGAGCAGAACACTGGCAGGGCTTCGGCCAGGCTTTGTCACCCTTAGTTAGGCTCTGCGAGTTGCAGCCTCCTTCGAGGTTGGGGACTGTGGAAAGGACCCCCCACGCCCCCTCCAGCCACGTCATGTGGTGACTGTGTGGTGTGAGGTAATGGGTCCCCCGCCTCCCGCCTCCGCCAGCTGGTTGGGGAGGGCCTTTCACTGGGACCAGGAGTGTGTCCTGCGGCAGGTGTGGGGCCAGCTGACCTCAGCCAGTACCGGGCAGCGTGGTACCAGGCGGTGCGGTACCAGGCATGGCCACCAGGTGGCGCACCCACCGCCGCTGTGCATTTCCTCGTTCTATGGTTTTACTGTTCTTAGTTGGATTATACAAGAAGGGGTATTAGAATTGTGTCAGGACCCAGAGCTCTGGCTGTGAACTGTCCTCCCCTCTACCTCACTTTCCCATGCAAGAAGAGCGGGCTTGACAGCTGCCCCCCCAGCCCCACGTGGGCCTGGTGCGGCGCCTGGCACCCTGGGCCCGCCTGGCGCTTGCCTCGACCCCCCTGCCTAGTGCTGGTCACCTCCAGCTAATGCTAGCGGGCTGGGAAGCCCTGGCCCCGAGGTGGACAACAGGCCAGCCCTGCTCTTGGCTCCTTCTGGAACTGGTGGTGTTGAAGGCGGGCACACGGCCCCCAGTACAGCCACACCAGGCTGAGGGGCTCTGTGAGGGGCTGTTCACCCTCTGTGGGTTTGACTGGTTCATATTGCTGGAGCAGATAGCTGGACGGGCAAGCGGACATGTCTACAAATGCGTCTCCTCCTCCCCAAGGGCGCTAATTTCCTGGGGCCCCCCCACCAGTGGCCGGGAGCATCCAGTCTTTCCCCAGCGTTGGTGCGTCTGGCCACAAGCGAGGCCTCCGGCGGCGGAGCGCGGCCAGCAGAGGGCGCTATAATCCTGCGGTCACAGGAGTGAGACCCCGCGGCGTCCAGCCCCTCTCGGTGTGACAAGCTCCTGGGCCAGCTGTCAGATGGGATCCCAGGCAGCAGAGGCAAGGCCCGGGGACCTGCGCTTTAGCAAATCGAGGGGAGGCAGTTCTGCACAAGGGATTGAGAACTTCTGGGTGGTGGTACCAGGCGGGAGCCGGGCCTCCCGGTTTCCCTCGCCCCCTGCCGCTCTGATGCCACCCAACCTGACGGTCCCCTTCCCCAGGATGGGGACTGCCGTTTCCCTCTGCTCCTCTGAGGTCACTGGTTCGGGAGGCTATGGGGAGGAGCTGGGCCTATAAGCAAATGCACTTCCCTGCCCGGGGGGGGACCTCTGACCACAGGGCTGTGGGGCCTTGAGGAAGGGGAGGCGGGGGCCAGCCGGCTGAGGGTGAGGCCAGAGTGGGTTCCAGCCTCTGCAGCCGAAGGTCTCCCGGTGGTGCTTGGGGGGGAGCAGCAGGTCTGGTGGTTGAGGGCAGACGCTGGGCCCAGGGGAGGTGACCGCCCAAGACTCGGACGTCTCACCTCTGCCTCTTCCAGCACCGGCTGCGTTCTCCTCAAAGAAACACTTCCGGGCCAATTCATTTTTCTCAAAACATATATTTTATCACTCCTCTCCGTACATCTTTGAGCACCTTTGCCAGAATTTCAGGAATGTGGAGATTCCCCCCTCTCGATCCCCCTACCCTCCCTAGGCCTTGGCGACAAGGTCCCTCACAGCCTGTGCGATGGCGTCCCTGTCGATGCCAAACATCTTCAGCAGCTCGGCCGGCTTCCCGCTCCTCGGGACCTCGCCCACAGCGAGGCGGGAGACGGTGATGCCAGGCTCGCCCACTAAGGCAGAGCACACCGCCTCGCCTATGCCGCCTGTGTAAAGGAAAGGAGACGAGTCAGCTGACGCGGCCGCAGGGTGGGCAGTGGGTGCGGCGTCCTCGGCCCTTTGCCAACCCGAGTTTCTTCCCTTACCCAAGGGGGGCGGACACAGCACATCCACCACCCTCCCCCGTGCCCGCAGCCAGAGCAGACATCATCAATCGATCATGATACTTATGCGTCCTCCTAAGCCCAAATGTGGCCTCTGAATCATTCTGAACCCCAAGCTCTGGGAAGCTGTCCTGGATGAATGAGCATTTGTACCTGACCCCACAGTCTGAGCCCATCTCTCTCCCCGGATCCTGCCCTGGAGGAGGGGCGGTGTGTGCTTGCGGAGGGCTGCTTTGCGAAGGACCCGTAGAAGACAGAATTTCTGCACAACGGACTGAACGCTCAACTCTGTCAGGCACACAAGCTGCCCTTCTCCTCTTAGCAGCGAAGTCACGATCCTTCTGGGCTCCCAGGACAGCAGGGGCTCCAAGGAGCCATGCCAGCAGCCAAGTTTGCTGGGTCCCCGGCCAAGCCTGGGGCCAACAGGAGGCCAGGTCCCAGCTGCCGTCCTGGGGCAGGATGGAGGAGGGACGTGCAGCCCTCTGCGGCCCTTTGCCTGTGGCCCTGTGCCCCCAGCCCTTCCCTGACCCGTCTGCCCCTGGCTCTCTGGCCCACGGCCTGTTACCTTCGTAGTAATGGTCCTCCACGGTGAGGATCCTGCCCTTGGTAGCACGGGCGCTTTCAAGAATGAGATTCCTGTCCAGGGGCTTGATGGTGAAGGGGTCCAACACACGGATGTTGATCTTCTCTGTGAGAGGAGAGAAAACAGGGGCGTGGCTGAGGGGGAGGCGCTGGGTGCCGTGGGGGTGTCCTTGATGGGTGAGGTCGGTGGGGGTGTCCCAAGAGTTGTCACACAGTTAAAAGCCTGGGCCTATCCCTATCCTGGGAAGACCAGCTGTCGTTCTGTTCCCATCATCTGGGTGGTGTTGGGCAGCCCCCCCAGTGGCTTGCCCCCTCCCTCTGCTTATCTGTGATGCCCATGTCCTCTAGCATCCTGCACCCACTGATTCTGGAGCGTCTGGTCTCAAAGAGAAATGCCCTTCTCTCTCCCCTCACATCCGGGGCCAGAGGATCTCAGCCTTTGGACCATCAAAGAACACTGCGTGGCCTGGCAGGGGCCCACACAGCTTCACTTCATCTTCCCAGACGCCTTTGAAGATGCAGGGGAAGCCGGAGGACAGTTCCCAGTGTCTGATGTGAGACAGGGCCAGGGGCTCGCCGGAGGAGGGGAGGGGAGCTGCGGCTGCAGGTACAGGGGCCAGGTCGGGCGAGGACCCAGCCGAACGGCCTCAGAAGGACGAGTCCGTCTCTGCCATGCCTCCTCAAGCCCTCCCCCGGGATCTCCATCCCTGACAGGGCTGGGCCTCCCCTGGCTTCTCTCCAGCTCCCTGGAGCTCTGGACACGTGGTTCCTTCTGCCCGGGGCCTCTGCTTATCATTCCTACTCGCATCTGAGGTCATTTTCCCAAGGACACCCCTGTCTGCCTTCTCCTTCCTGCTCAGCACGGCTACACCGCGGCGGCCGCTGTGACTCTGTGGAGCTCCTACGTCCCCTACCGTGTCAGTACGTGACGTTTGTGAGCCTGCAATGCTGATGATAATAATAATAATGCTAGGTCACATGGATTAAATCCTCAGGACAGCCCTCCTGGGAAGGTGACATTATCTCCACTTTATGGATGGGGAAACTGAGGCATGGAGATGCTGAATAATCAGTTCAGGCCTACTGGCAGGCTCTAGGACTGCTGATCGGACCACCGTGCTGGGGCACCTCCACCCCAGGGCCATGGGGCAGGGGCAGGGCCTGTGGCCACCGCAGCCCCGGCTCTCCCCATCACACTGGCCGCACAGTCAAAAGTGCTCAAAAGGTGGCTTCAGTGGGGCGCCTGAGTGGCTCAGTCAGTTAAGCGTCCAACTCTTGATCTCAGAGTCGTGAGTTCACGCCCTGTGTTGATACAAGGTGCCTTTTATTACTATCAGCATTTAATCGAATGAAATTCCTTCTCACTCCCAGGACCGTGTACGCCGTCGGCCCCTGATCTAAGACCGGCTGGGTCCCCCCTCACCTTTCTTCAGCAGGTCAGCAGCAGCCAAGGCCTCGTGCAGGGTCACTCCGGCCCCGATCACAGTCACCTGGTCATCCTTGCTCTTCAGGACCACCTGGGGAGGACACCGGGGCCAGTGAGGCTCAGGGACTGGTGGCCGGGGGCAGGCCCTGGCTTCAGACGTGCTTTGGGGTCTCACTGGGGCGTGCGCAGGACTGACCTTGGCTTGCTTGACTTGGAAGTCCTCATTGTTGTTATAGATGATGGCGTTTTCTGGGCGGCTGGTCCGGATGAAGCAGATGCCCTAGAATGAAACACAGTGACAAAGGATGACAGGACGTGGCATGCATGGGCAGCCTTGGGGAGTGGATTCTTTCTAGAAAGGCCACTGCTTCTCACTCGCAAACATCCACCACGCCAGCGTCCCCACCTCATGCCGGCTACCCCCCCCCCCCCGGAAAAGGGACAGTCTTGTCCTCTGTAGTGTGCACCCCCTCCGGACACTCGTCCTGAGGGAGAGCAGCCCCGCGGCTTTGCCAGCCCCAAGCCCCACACGGAAAACGGCTTTTCTTTCAGGTACGCTGGTCTCTCAGTGGGGCTGCGCCCCGCACGGTGCTCTGGTCCGTGACATTGTGGCTCATAGTTCCCAGCTCATTCTCTGTCTTGGAGAACCCAACTCCGGGAGGAGCTAGGCATCAACAGCCAGACAGACACGGGCTGCCAGGATCCTCATGGGCTCAGCGATCGGTCGGCAACGTCTGCCACGCAGCAGAAAGCGTGGCGTGTGTTTTGTGTTTCCTGGTCTAACTTCCACAAGCCACAGGCACCAGCGGCGAGGTCAGGAGACACCCCGTGGGGCAGTGAACGGCCAGCGCCGCGCCGGCATGCTGACCCCAGCCCCACGTCGCGAACGGCCATGTGACCAACCTTTGTATTGGCTGCTAATTCCACCGCCTTCTCTGTAGACACCCCGTCACTTGGGTAAAAGACCGTTGCAGTGGGGATTGACCGGAACATGGCCAGGTCTTCCAGAGCCATCTGAGAGGGCCCATCTTCCCCTGGGGTACGGGACAGGACACAGCGGAAGTAAGCCCCTCACCCATGGAATGGAATCCGGCCGGCCCCCGCCCCCCAACCTCCTGGTGCAGAAGCCTGGAGAAGTTACAGGTGCAAGCCTCCTGGCCCGTTCAACTCACCGATGGACACACCGCAGTGCGAACCACAGAAGTTGATGCTGCTCCCAGAGATGGCCGCCATGCGAATCTGATCGAAGGTCCGTGTGAAGAAGGCCCCAAAAGTGCTGCAGAAGGGCACCGTCCTGTTGCGCGTGGCACAGCCCACCGCGACACTGACCTGGGGAGCAGACGGGGACAGCGTCAGCCCCAGAGAGGAGGGAGAGGGTGGCCGGGGAGCCCAGGAGCTCACGCCCCTCCTGAGGGTTGGGGGATTCCGTCATCCTAGGGACTAAACTCTCCTCTTCCCATGCGGGGGATTCCTGTGCATGCATGGATTCCACAGTCTGTCCGATCTCAAACTCCTTTGATTTGAAATGACCACTTCAAAAATTCTTTAAAATTATATTCCTGCGGATCATTTTTTCCTAGCAAACAAGGAAGGCCTTTCACAGAGTAGGCTAGGAGGCTCGGACATAGATGTTCCATCCTTCCCAGGCTTCTGCAAACCCTGTCCCCGTCGTCCTCGCCAACCCCAGCCCTCTGTGGAGACCAGTCCTCCCTCTGCACTTCTATGCCTGAGGAAGCTCCAGACCCAAAGCCCGGCAGGCCGTGGCTCCAAATCAGCCCTGGAACCTGCCACCTGACGTGAGCCACCTGCTGCGGCCTCCCCAGCCCACACACCGTGCCCATTTAGTCTGAACCCTCCAGCTGCCAGGACCAGAAGCCCCAGAGAGACAAGTCCAAGTACAGCTGGAGAAGGAACTCTGGATATGGTAGGGCCCAGCGGCCTCCAGAGAGAGGAAGCTCCAGGTGCTAGGGGCCTGCAGGCCAGGCTGGGCTCCTCGGCGAGACGACCATGGCTGCTGGACCCATTATGTTCCAGCCTTGTGACTGGGGCTGCCCTACCACCTGGAAGGCCTTTACCCCAAGAGACAGCCCACCGACCACCACACGTGGCCTACAGACAGCACTTCCGGTGTGCACGTGCAGCCCATTCAGCTCTCCTGTCTGTACGCTCATCTAGTACGTCTGCTCCGAGCATCACACATACACGCCTCTCCGTCGCCGCTGCAGTGACTTGGGGTCAGTGCCGGGTCCCAGCTGTTCCTGGGGTCTCCCCGGGCTCGCCTCCACCACACACCTGGCATTGCCAACAGAGCCCAGAGGAGCAGGAGGACTTTAGCCCTGCCACGCACCCATCGGACCTCAGCCCCAGGCTGTGGCTGGCCCTGTGCCCACCTGCCCACCCCTCGCACCCACCATGTTCTGTTCAGCAATGTAGCACTCAATGAAGCGGTCTGGGTGCTCCTTTCTGAAGATGTCTGAGAAGGTGGAATTCTTGGTGTCCCCATCGAGGGCGATGATGCGGTCGTGGGCACGGCCCAGCTTGGCCAGGGCCTGTCCATAGGCCTTGCGGGTGGCTATCTGTGGGGAGGAGAGCATGGGAAGTGCCCTGAGCACTGGGGTAGGCATGTGGCCTGAAGCCTGGGTCAGCCCCTGGAGGTCACAGCTTTTAGGGAGGAAAAGGATTAAAAGAAGGGTAGAAAAGGGCAGTTCAACAACACCCAGTCCCGGGGAAATTTAAGTTCTGTAAGGTTGCCAGTGGGAACTTCTACGCTGGATGTCTCCGAAGTCCCTAGAGGCCCTGATTCCCAGCCCAGCTGTGAGCCACTGGAGCTGCAGAAGATGTTCTAACACCCCTGTGACAGAGGTCCGAGCTCACCCCGCCCTGCACAGGAATACACAGAGGGCCAGGCAGTCCGGAAGCCTGGTGTGGGTTCATATGGGGGAGGGCCCTGGAGCAGGACAGGCCTGCCTAGGCTCTGCTAGGCCAGACACGGGGCAGTCCTGAGCTCAGACCTAGGGACTCAGGCTACAGGGCCAGAGATAAGGGGATAAGATCAGGTGCTGTGGGCTTTGATCCCAGCGCTGCCAGTAGCTTGCTGTGTGACTGTGGGCCAGTCCCTTGCCCTCTCTGAGCCTCTGCAGGTATATAATTTCACAGTTGGCTGTCCCCACGGAGGAGATGGCAGGATCAACACCTAGGATTCCTCCTCTCCCTGAACTAATGTCTCCTCTCTCCCTTTCCCAGCCCCCCAGAGACACACCTCGGCCCCAGCCTCAGGGAACCAGAGAATCATGGCCACTCCAGCCAGACCAGAAAAGCAAGGCCCAACTCCGTACCTTCTCCCCAACTTTGTAGCTGGGTGGGCTGGGCATGTGGATGTTGGTGATGTTCACTGAAGGGGCATCCTCTTGCGGAGGAGTCACGAGGATCTTCTTTTTGCTCTGGATCTGGTTGTGTATTTCCTGGACAATCTGATCAGCCATGTTTTTGGGGAGGGGCTTCCCATGCCAAGCCTCCTTATCCTCTATCCCTGCGGGTACGACAGAGGAGGGCAGAGGGCCCGGTAAGACCGTAGCTCCCGAGGACCAGGAAACTGCTCTGTGGGGCTGACTCTCCAACAGTTGAGGGCAAGCCAGGAGGCCTCGGCCAGGGCAGGAATGCTGTGAAGCAGAGCCCTGTGTTGGGTGACCCTGGTCGGGTGACCAGGAGTCTGTGTGCCCGGCACCCACCGAACAGCTGCCAGGTCTCCAGGAGCTGGCTCACAGCCAAGTGTGGGGGGGGAGAGGGGGGCACGCACGAGCCTCTGCACCACCTCCCCACCTGCAGGGAGGGACCCGCTGCAGAAATCCCGCTCAGTTTGTTGAATGGGTGGTCAGGAGGGAGCCTGGCCGTTAGAGGGGAAGCTGAGGCCCAGAGCGGGGTGAGCACTGTCCAGGCCCCCAGTGCACTGGTGTGCGGCAGAACGGCATCCAGGGCATCCCTCGGCACGCTGCCTTGCTGTGTCGGGACCAGCAAGCCCCCTCCTCTGAGGTCACCTCAGCCCAGGCAGAGCCGAGGACTGACTCTCCCACATAGCACCCAGCCCCCCTATAGGCCCCCAGGAGCCCCCAGAAGCTTTGAGGTTTCCAGACCCTACCTGGCGCTAACACCTGAGGCATCCGTGCCAGGTGGCGACAATACCCCAGAGTCCTCTCCTCGACGTCCGCCCCCTCCCTGGAAGGTTCCAGAGCCATGTACCTTCCCCACACAGCAGTGCATGTCCACGTGGGCAGGTGGGCCAGAGGGGGGCGTGTGGCACAGAGAAGCTGGGTCTGCACGTGCCTGACCCCTTCTAGCCATGTTTTCCCATGTGTAACGGGCTGGGGCCGCCTCCGCCCGAGGGGTTCGGAGTCCAAGGGGCCTGCGTGCTGGGCGGCAGCACCACTCTCAGGCCCAGCCAGGAACCACCCTCCAGACCCTTCAGGGCTCTCTGCCCAACAGGACCTTGGAAGCCCCTTACCACGGTGTGCAGGGTACCCCGCTTACCTCTTCGGGGAGAACCCGGTCTTCCCAGGTTCTCCGGACTCTGTGTCAGCCCTTCCGCTCAGGGCAGACAGCTGGATGCGGTGCAGATGACACCCGAGGAGGGTGTGGGGGACTGTGTCACACCTGTCCTTTCTCCTTACCCGCGGTCCTCCCGCCCAACCTGGGCTCCAATCCTGGCTCAGCCACGCGGACCGCTGAGTTACCTCACGGGGCACAGCGTCCCCGGCCCCCCCTTCCCCAGCCCAGTGCACCTGGTGTAAGGTGCCAAAGGCCTGGCACTTCCCCAGACATGGGACCTCAGAGACGCGCCCCCAGGGGACACCCCACCACCTCGGTTGGCCACAGGGCCCAGTGGCAGGGGTCGGGTGGGGGAGGAAGGGCATGAGGACGAACCTGGGAGCCCCCGGCCCTTGAAGGTCTTGGCAATGATGGCCGTTGGCTGGTGCTTGGCCTGGCCGAAGGCCTTGCACAGTTCCTCCACGCTGTGTCCGTCCACGATGACGGTGTGCCAGCTGCGGACAGATGGGTGAGAGTGAGCGGCAGGGGCCGGGCCCCCGGGAAGGGCTGCCCTCGCTCTGCCACACGGCTGTGGCCTGGGAAACACTAAAGGGGCGCCTGGGGGGCTCAGTCGGTGAAGCGTCTGCCTTCAGCTCAGGTCATGATCCCGGGGTCCTGGGATCGAGCCCCGCATCGGGCTCCCTGCTCAGCGGGAAGCCTGCCTCTCCCTCTCCCTCTGCTGCTCCCCCCACTTGTGCTCTCTGGCTCGCTCTCTCTGTCAAATAAATAAATAAAATCTTAAAAAAAAAAAAACAAAACACTGAAGACTTTGTTTCCACTTTTGGTTTTATTTTTTCTTTATCCTTTTTAAATTATTTTACTTCCTCCTACTTGCCTCTGAACAGATTTTCTTTCTCTTTCTTAAGATTTTCTTCTCTTTCAAAGCTTGGTTCATTTATTTTCTCTTTTGCTCCTGATCTACTTGTGTTTCCTGAACGCTGCATTGGGGACAATGCCCTGGGTCTGGAATCTGTCTGCTGTTAGATTCTTCAAGAACGTTTTGGCCTGACTTTTGTTGAGGGAACGCATCTGGTCACTCCACAGATGCTGGATGTGAGGTGCTAGAAACATTTATCAAACGGCCCAGGGTGCCTGGGTGGCTCAGTCGGTTAGGCGTCTGCCTTCGGCTCAGGTCATGATCCCAGGGTCCTGGGATTGAGCTCCGCATCGGGCTCCTTGCTCAGCAGGGAGTCTCCCTCTCCCTCTGCCTGCCGCTCCCCCTGCTTGTACTCTCACTCTCACTCACTCTCTCTCAAATAAATAAATAAAATCTTAAAAAAAAGAAAAGAAAAAAACAAGCCAGGCCGCCAAACATGTAAGGGAAGGAGCCGGGGCAGGGCACACTTTCTCTTTAAGGCAGTCCTTTCTGGGCCTCGGTCACATCCAAGAGTAATAAAGTAGCAGCTACTGTGTACTGAGCGCCCGCTCTGTGCAGGCCCCGGGCCGAGCGCCACACACACACACGAACCCACCGAAGCCTCAGTACGACCCCTGGGGCGCTGTGGCTGCCCCCATTTTATAGACACGTAAACGGAGACTGACACTGAGGTTGGGATAACCTGCCCAAGAACACAAGGCAAGCTGGTGACACAACCAGGACTTCAGGACACAGGTTACAGACCCAGGGACGCTGCCAGGGTTATGCTCCAGGTCCCCAACCGGTGTGGCCTGAGGAGGCTCCTGGGACACCGGGCGGCCCAGTTTCCTCCCCTGTCGACAGAGTATTTCCTCTCCTCGCTTTCCCTATCAGGTCAGTCATCAGAGATAACAAACCCGCGGCTGCTGTGTAACCAGGGACCGCAACCCCGCCTCGACCTTCTCCAGGCAGACTCATCTACAAAGGGTGGCCCCGGAGGCCCAGGGTCTTTCAGACTCCTCAGCTGAGGCTGAGCATGGGGGCCCAGGTGCCCTGGAGCCCCAAGAGCAGCTAGGCTTTTATTTGGGGCAGGAGAGGGACACTGAGGTGAGGGCCCCTCTGGCTAACACCCACCCAGATGACCTCCCTGCTTTGTAACATGGGACTCTGAGTTCTCAACCACTCACGCCCCACAGCGAAGGTCGGAAAACCCCGTGTCCCACTTAGAGAGGCGGCCTGTTCTGCCCCCTCAGGCTGGCACAGGGGGCGGCCCCCAGACGGAGGCTCAAACCCTCAAGAGCCACATGTCCCTTAGCCTCACGGAGCTGGCCCGGTTCACATTGGGCCCCTCGTCCCACCTCAGCCAAGGACCAAGCGAGGAAGGGTGCAGTCACATTACGTGGATGTGGATGCTCTGAGGACTATCCTGTCCCACAGCCTCACCAGTAAAGGAACTCACTCACACTGGGCCTCCGCCCACAGCTCCAGGCTGGTGGCCTGGGTCGCCACTTTTAAGTCTGAAATTGTGAGCCAAACGCTGAAGAACAGACCCCTTCTTTAGACAGGGCGTGGCCTCCTGCTGACTCAGGCCCTGAACCTGAAAAGCTCCCAGCTCGGGGCATAGCCCCGGACTTACCCGAAGGCCTCGCAACGCTTCTGGTAGACGTCCACCTGGTGCTGCAGGGGGGTGGGGTCGCTCTGGCCCAGGCGGTTGATGTCAAGAATGGCAATCAGGTTGTCCAGCTTGTAGATGCTGGCGAAGGCCATGGCCTCCCACACGGAGCCCTCGGACAGCTCCCCGTCTCCCAGCATGCAGTAGACGCGGTAGCTGTGGAGAGGCGGCGGGTCAGGAGCTAGCCCCCCTCACCCGGGGCACCGTGCTGCCAGACTGTCCCTCCCAGAGAGCCTGTCCCCCTGGGGACGGGAGTAGCAGTGACATGTGACACGCAACAGTGCCGTCAGTCAGGTCCCTGCTGCCCACCCCGCGTCCACATCCAGGGTTCTGCTCTCTAAGATCCAGAGAACAGGAGTTATTAGGGCGCTAGTAAAATGAGCAAGAACTGGTGGCGGGAGGGGGCAACTACTCTCACTGTGGGGACAGGGCTTGAGCCACCTGCATGGGGTGGGTCTGCTTCTCTCCACCCATGTAGGAACTAGGAGTACTGGGGAGCCCTGGGAACTTGATCCCAGGAGTGGGCTGGGGGGGCCAAGATGTGCCACCAGGGGCAACCCAGGGTAAGCTGTCAGGTGGGAGATGGGTCACTAACAAGGGCAGCTGAGGACCGGGATCATGGTGGGGACAGTGCCTCATAGGATGGGCTGTCCCCAAGGTTCCAAGGCTGCCTCTCACCCCAAGATTCATGCCCAGCCCTACTTCCACCCCAGGGGCCTTGTCCTGGGTCAACAAGGCAACCACGATGGCTTCAAAGGCAGTGGGACCTGGTAAAAAGAGCACTGAACTTGGGGCAAGTTACCCAGTGAACAGAGCCTGCTCTGGACCCCAGGGAGGGTGTCAGACATGGCCCCATCATCCCCAGGCCGGCGCGTGGCACCCAGGGGCTCCCTGAGCCGAGCGGCCCTGTCCTTGAGGTAAGTACAGTTGTTACTCCCAAATCACAGAGATAAGAAAAGAGGCTCAAAGGTCAAGGGACTTGTCTAAAGGTCACACAGCTGGGGAGGAGCCGAGCGGGGATTCAAACACAGGTCGGACCGCCTGGCCCGTGTGGTCCACTCCTTGCTGTCCAGGAACGCACACAGCTGGGGCAGTGCAGGGCCTGGCCGTTCTCCCCCTCCCGGCCCAGCGTCCAGCTGTGTGGCCCCACGGGGTGAGGCTCGTGCAGGGACAGGGACAGGCTCAGAGGGGACACAGCCGCCTTGCCGCTGCAGCAGGCAACAGCCCTGGAGCTGGGGAAGAGGCGGGAGGGACCGCCAGGGCACGCCGTCAGCATGACTCAGCACTTCTGCGGCTGCCAGGTCAGGGAGGTTCCTGCATCCTCCCTCTGCCCTGCCCTCCCTTCTGTGGCCTCCAGCAGGCCAGGCCCCCGGGGCCTGGGCCGAGAGCAGGGGTCTCGGGGCCCGCACTCGCAGGGGCCTGTCCCCGCGGCTGGTCTCCTCTCCCCTCTGCACGCCGCAGTGGGGGCCCAGGGACGCTGCAGGGGGTTGCGTCTGGCACAGCAGCTCCCCAGAGTGAGCCGCCTAACGGCACCAAGGCCAGAGAGACTGGAGGGAATCCGATTTACCTGGGAAGAGATTCCAGGGAAACACACGGCCGCCTTCCCAAGCCCGCACCCCCTGCTGCGGAAGGCAGACTGGGGCCAAGGGTGGACACAGCCTCAGGCTCTGGTCAGGAGGGCGTGCTAGGGTCCCCGAGGAGACGCCGGGGAGGCCTGCAGAAGCTGTGTATTAAAGCTGCTGGATTTGGAGCGGGGGCTGCCAAGGCCCACAGTCATGAACTACCCTGAAGACAAGGGACCCTAACGTGTGCCCCAGACGTGTTTGGAAAGCACCTCAAATGTCCCACCACAACAGGCCTGCCCAACGGGTTACAGCAGATCCATAAAACAGAAAGACCATCACGCAATCGTTAAAACCAGCTCTTGACAGTTAGGGGAGAAAATGTGCACCATGTTTAGACTTTTCTATTTTTCTAAAAAGAAGAATGTACAACTGTATACATACTAAGCGCTTCGTCAGACCATGGGGCCATGGGGCCCAAGAGGAGGTACCTGGCGGCAATGGTTAAGGCTTGGCCACTGAGGAGTTCACGAGGTTACCAATCCGTAAGTTTCTTCTCACAATAACACGGAGGAAATAGGATATGTTAAGTGAGATTCAAATGGCAGGTAGTTGAGAATAGGAAAACGTTCATTTCCTTTTAATGCGTTTCCATATTTTTCACACGAGCTGGTATTCGATAATTCAAACAAAATTATTTCAAAGAGAAAAGAAAGAGAGCCAGCTTGACCTACGCTCCTGGTAGGTGGACAGGAGAGACGTGACCAGAGGCCAGATCTAGTCTATCGGGCCCCCAGCTCCGGAGCAGGTGGTTCCCCGGACAGCCCCGCCCCCTCCTCCCTGCAAGGTAGTCCAAGGGCCTGAGCCTTAGCCAACCCTGGCTGCTGGGAACCCAGCTAAACTTCTCCCTACACTGGCTTGTTCCATTATGTTAGGGTCAGGAAATGACCCTTCACAGGGAATTACTTCAAGCATCTGTAGGGAATAATTAACTCACATCTCTGGTTCTGTGCCAAATAAAATACTCTTAAACATACATCCCATTCTTTGTGCCTTTCTTCACTTCACGGTGAATCACTTCTGGTGGAGCTGAGCTTGGCCCCAAGAGGGTCTGGAAGGCCTCACAGCCTCAGCTCCACTCCTAGAGAGCGGTCTCAGGATTCCCTCCCCCGCCTCCCCCCCCCGCATAAAGTAGGTGCTCACTGTGGTCCCTCTCTTCTCTGGGCCCACGGTCACCACCACACCATCATGACTGCCCTGCCTACGGCCCTTCTCTTGCCAGTGGGGTGGACTGTAGGGCACTGGGGAAGCCCAGCTGCAGAGCTGGGTCCTTCCTGCCACCTGTAGGCCAGGCTTCACTAGCCCCTCTTCCAGGAATCCTCCTACTCACAGGTCCCTCAGAGCAACCTGGGGACTCTTATTATACTCTGGATACACACCCTGGGTTCAAATCCTGCCTCCACCACGAGGCAAGCATTTTACCTTAGTTTCCCATCTGTGAGAGGGGTACGTGTACTCATGTCACCACCCAGCCCTCAGGGGGCTTATCGGGGTGAAACCCTATAAAACACTGAGCGCGGGGTCCCAGTCAGTAAAGGAATGAAGGAGCCATCTGACGCATGCTTTCCTTAAGAGTCTGCGGCCAACTCTTCTCCCCTCCTTACCAATAAAGATCCCTGTCTGCAGGCCAAATCTTGCCACACCACACAGCCTTGTGACTGAGATCTGCCACAACGGGGTTCTCTTCCAAACTGCCCCGTGCTGGACCAGGCTGCCTGCCCACCCTCTGCTGGTCCTTCTCCCCAATGTTTGTCTCTTCTCTGACTGACAGGTGGGGCTCGGGGATGCCCAGAACCCTGCAGAACACATAATCTCCTTCCCCAAGATAAAGGCAAGTGGCTTGAGCCTGGGCATGTGGCGCTTCGTTAGACAACGGGGCCATGGGGCCCAAGAGGAGGTACCTGGGGGGCAATGGTTAAGGCTTGGTCACTGAGGACCCCTCCCAAAACTACTGAGGGTAGGGTTGGGGAGTGGAAGCCTTACCTGGCTTTGTCGAAGTATTTGCCCGTGTAGGCCATCCCACAAGCGGCCCCAAGGCCCTGGCCCAGGGAGCCAGTGGCCACGTCGGTGAAGGCTTGTTTCTGTCATAGCAAGAGGGCCACAGTTAGTCACAGCCAAGAGCAGGCAGGAGCATTGACCCACCCACCCCCGCAGGTGATCCAGGTGCGGGCTGGGTGTGCAGAAGGCCCAGCCCCAGGGCAGCCTGCACCCGGACTGTGAGCTCTCACCCTCCAGGAACGGTCTCGGTGGGTGCGGTTCACATAACAGCAGTGCTCACAAGGGAGCTGGGTGACCTCAGGCTCCCACATCACCCACTCACCCCCATCCATGACAAGACTCACGAAACATCTAGCCCCACCGGGTGCCCAGATGGAGGGTGAGTTTTCATAGTAACCTATGAACTCCAAACACTTGCAGGCGGCAGCACCTCAGGGAGTAAGCTGGGCCCCTTCCCCGGGGTGTCCCCAGCACCTGCTGCGACCCCCTTATTGACCTCGCGGCGAACCTCTTCTCCCCAGCTGTGCTGACGAGGCCAGGGCGGCCCCGTGGGGGCAGGGAGGCTGGGCGTGTGGGGCCGGGGAGAGGTCTTCTCTGCAGCTGACCCCTGGGCTGGGGCCTCCAAAGGCCTTGCCCTTAAGCACCAGCTTGGGGTGAAGAGTGTGCCCTGGAGACACCGACTTCCTTCCTTCTTCACCTCAACGCCCTCTTCTCCCACTTTCAACACCCTCAGTTTCTCAGCGGGCATCCCGCCTCCCTTCCCACATGCCCTGAAAAACAGGAAGTGGACACAGAGGGCTGTGTTGCCCCTGGTGTGGTGTGCTCACCGGGACGGGGTGCCCGTCCAAGTCAGAGGTGATCTTCCTCAGGTTCAGCAGCTCCTCCTCGGGCAGGAAGCCGGCCTCGGCCCAGACGGCGTACAGGATGGGAGCCGCGTGGCCCTGTCGGGGCGGGGGGGGGGGGGGGGGGGGATGAGCGGCGGAGGGGGCGTCAGCTGGGGCGCCGATACTGGGGGCACACTGAAAGTGGGGTCTGGATGAGCCCGTCAGCCCTTTCAGGGAGGTGGCAAGTGAAGGCCACATCCCCCTTCCGTCCCTCTGCAGCCCGAAGCTAACCACAGCCAAGGCCGAATGGGCCCTGGGACAGGTGCAGCGGGCGCACAGCTGTGAGGCCCGCCGATGCCAAAACCCCAGCAGGCAGCCGGCCGCCCTAATCCCCGGTTTCTGGCATGGGAGCAGACTTGGACAGACTTCTAAGCTCTCATGCCTGCCCCGGGAGCCCAGAGGCCACGGGGCCAGGCCTGGGCGCAGGTGGATTTCAGGGGTCCGTGGCATGGTTTTTGGCTGGGAGTCTCATGCATGAGTGGTGGGACCGGGCGCCTCGGCCCAAAGCCTGCTACAGTGCTCCCCCACTCCCCAGCCAGCAAGTGCGGGCCCTGGGGCGCCGGCCCGGCCCAGAAACACATGTGCACCAAGCCTCAAAGCTGTACCCCAGACCTGCACTTGAGTCCTGCCTATTCATATGAAACAGGGGCAGAAGATCCGGCAGATCATTCTCACAGTCCCCGGTGGATTCAGCTGTTTATTTCCTAAGTATAGCGGCTGGGTCAGCACAGAGTAAGGCACCAAGGAGTGGGGCCGGGCCGGGCCGGCAGACAGGGAGTGCGGGTGGAAAGGGAGGGCTGGGGCCAGGCTGACACCAGGGGGGAGGTCCCCTCAGAGATCCCTCGCTGCCAGCACCTTCTCACTGCTCCAGGCCCATGCGCCACCTGGCCCAGGTGAAGGGGGGCCGGCTGGGCTCCTACCTTGGAGAGCACAAAGCGGTCGTTGTGGGGGTTCCGGGGGTCCTGGGGCTTGTAGCGCATGGTGTGGAAAAAGAGGACAGCCATGATCTCCGCGGCACTGCAGCATGACGTCGGGTGGCTGTGGGCCAGGAGAGAGACAAGATCCATGCATCACGGCCCCGAGCCTTGGGGAGACAGGGCTCACCCCAGGCCCACATACGGGGACCTAGGGGTGCATATGCCAAGGAGCCACAGGCCTGGCTAATCAGAGAGCCACACACTCCTACTCCTGGGACGGCTGCGTGGGGTCCTAAGGACGCCACTATGGGTGGCATGGGGTCACCCTCTCCCAGAGCCCAGAACGGACCCCGTGCAAGGCAGCGCGGAGGCTAGAGGTTAGAGCCTAGATCCTAGGCTTCTAGCAGCAGCCGAGGAGCGGGGGCCCCGCTCTGTCTGACCAGCAAGCTACGTCCCAGGGGCCCTGCTCAGGACGCTGCCCACTCGCGAGGGGCACCCTGCCTTCCCAGCCGCCAGAGGTGCTGGTTCTCTCAGGCCATGGGCAGGCGGCAAGGGGGAAGGCTCATGGAATGGCCACAAAGCTCCCAGCAGCCTCAGTACCTGGAGTTGGCAGCCGGGAAAGTGGGGCTTCGGACTCTCCGAGGCATCACTGAGCTACTTGGCCGTTTGTCAACTGGCATGGGAAAGGCTAGCCATTAGGAGCCAAGCTTTTGTGCAGAATTTAAAAGGCAACACATATTATCTCATCTTCCACAAAGGCTCCGATCATGGAAAAACAACAACCCTTTCTGCCTGTCACAAGGGCAGAGGGGCTGCTGACAAAAGCAAGAGGCTGCCCTTCCAGCCCTGGAGTGGTGGGGTCAAGGGGTCTCCTCCTTTTTTTTTTTTTTTTTTTCGCCTTTTGCTCTACTAAATGCAGTTCCTTGCAAATAACAATTTGCATGAGCAACAGAAAATGCAAGGGTCACACCTTAGCGGAGACTCGATGAGGTCTCTTAGGACCCTTGTGAGTCAGCCAGTCGGGGGGCCAGGACATGCTGGAATTCCTGGTCCACAGTTCTGTGAACAGGTACAGCCTCGGGGCACGGGCCTCCCAGCCGCCCGCTCCATGCAGCTTAGTGCAGCCCTCGGGGCTGCTCGGGGGTCTGACACGGAAACATGCCCGATGCCAAACCCAAGGGCACATGCAGCACCTGGAGTTCACGCGCCTCCCTCCTCCCCTGCCAGTCGGCCCCCCATACTGGGTTAGGGGGTGAGTCACTCCCAGCGCAGACACATTAGTAGAGAAACCCAGAACTGTCCATGCTGGTTTAGTACCACGTTCCCAGCACACACTCAGCTTATACTTAGCCATCTCTATGAACTCCTGGTCATGGGGAAAAGACACTAGGCCTGAAAGAGGGAGGTGAGGAGACATAAATAGGAAACCTTGCTCTGCGGGGCTGGGACCCCTCCCCTCGTCCCTCGTGCTGAACTTAGCTGGAGGACAGCCCAGTCAACACCAGTCAGGCTGACCTCCTGCCTCCCCGGCCTCCCAGGGCAGCCCAGTCTCTGAGGCTCCTGTCTCAGAAATGTGCTGACCCCATAAGGAGAAGTTGGGGAAGGGGGTGGGTGGAGAGTGGGCCAACCTGCGCAGGGGAGAAGGCGGGCAGACAGACGGCAGACAGACGCAGGAGCTCCCCCTGCCCCGCCCACCCGGTGAGCCCAGGGCAACATTCCCCCACAGGGGCTTCAGGGATCGATGATGTGGCACAAGCCCTTTCTACACGTGGTGGAAGCATGCCCAGGCCTGGCCAGAGATGTGGTGGGAGGGAGAAGGTCAGGTAGGAAGAGACACCAGAAGCTGAAGAGTAACCCTTCCCTGCTAGGCCCATGAGGGGCGAGCCTACAAGGTTATTCCCTCCAGAGCCCGCATCCTGGCCTCACTGCTTGCCTGTCCTCGTACCCACAGAGACAAGTCGTACAGACCAAGTGCTTCACCTCCCTGAGGCTCAGCTCCTTCATTTGTAAATGGGGATGCTAGGTGGGGGCATGGGGAGGCCCTCTAAGATAATGCATCTGAAGCCAGTTCATCACTGGCCACCACCATCTCCTGGAAGACCAGATGCCAAACCGCTCGGTGCTTCCAACTCTTCATGTGCTGGTGCGAACCGTGACGCCCTGAGGACGGGAGGGAGGGAAGAACCGAGCCAAAGATGAGATGGTTACTTGTAAGCTCAACCTACTACAGGGCCTTCAGGGCCAAGAGCGTATGGGGCCTGTGGCTTCCCCTGCGACCCCAACTTGTCTGGGGGGAGGGGGACATCTGTGGGTGGAGCCCGCCCCCCCCCCGGTGTTGTGACACACCCATGGATGCAAACTGGCTAGACAGCTGGGGGGGCACAGCGTGGGGGATGTAGGACACTTTCCGTCCTACCCTTTGTGATGCGCAGGGGGCTACAAGTTTGCCCCAAACCTGCACTGGCCCGAACAGTACACTCCCAGTCCCAGCTTAGTCAGTCTGTGAAGGGGGCACTGATGGGGAGAGCAAGGCCTAAGTGTCTCAAAGGTCTCACCTAGCGGAAGACACATTCTTCCAGGCGTTCCCACTCTCCTCCCTTTAGCACACACTCCACCTGCTCAACAGCTTCCCTGCAGGAGTAGAGAGAAGGTCCCTCACCCCTTGGCGAGGCTGCTCTCCATTACCAGGACATATGGCTGCTAGCTCCATAAAATGACCCCTCTCCTGCCATACTCTAGCTGGGCCCACATCGCAAGGAGCCACAAGGCTCCTCGGCAAATGAACAAACCAGTGAGGCCAAGCACCTACAACAGCCTCACGGAGGCAAGCCTCAGTGTGTAGAAGCACAAAGAGAAATAATCTGCTGTGAAAAAGAAATATGTAGTACCCAACGAAGAAAGTAAAAACCACAAGAATTGAAAACCCATAGCTAAGAAACAACTTAAAAAGACAGTAGAAAGATAATAAAGAATAGAAACTCATGGAATGGGAAGCAAATATACCAAAAAAAAAAAAAAGCTAAGAGTTAGCTCCTAAAAAAAAAAAAAGAGAGAGTATAAATTTAGTAAACTTCTGATAAGGCAGGATCTAGAAAAAGAAAGGGCAAGTCCCAAAAATGGAAGGACAGGCCTAACAGATGATAGGCTACTCCAAACAACCTGATGCAAATAAATTTCAAAACAGAAAAATGTCTAGGAAAAAATAACTTACCAAAAAAAATAATAATAATAATAACTTATCAAAACTGAATCAAGAAGAAATAGAAAACCCGAGTCATCTTTTAACGGTTACAAAGAAACCAATCAGCAGGGGCAGATGCACATTCCCTAAGGCCCAGCAACTGCATCACAGAAACCCTCCCCCAGCCAAATGTGCACGTGCCTCGCTTCAGATGTGCTCCAGGAAGGACAGGGGCCGTCCTTGCATTGTCTGCAGTGGCCACACCGGGAGGCACCCACGTGTGCATCAGCATAATAGGGTAATCACACTCCGCTCACAGAACAGAATGCTCTGCAGGGCAGTGACAATGAGTGAACTACACAGATCCAACACCAGCCTTCTCTCACAACTATACCATGTGAGCAAAGTGCACTGCAGAAGATCTGCAGACCGGAGAAGACCATCCTATTTATGGAAATATACAAATGTTATAAAATGAGAAGGAAAACAATGGAATGAAAATGCACAGTTCAGGGTGTAGCTCTTTCTGGAGGAGGAGGGACACCCAGGAGTTTTAACGCACTGCAATGTCCTAGTTCTTAAGCTTGGTGGTAGGCACATCCAGGTGTATTATTTATAACATACGTGCATCATTTACACTCTTTTTGAGGTATATATTTATTTAAACAAAAATACTCAGAAGGGAATCCCAGCATGCAGGGTGGAAGTGACCCTTGGAAGCAGTCCTTGTTCTTCCTGTTCCCGGAACTGCCCTAGCTGGAAAGACTCTGCCTCCAGACCTCACAGCGATTCTTCCGAGGTTTAACCCCCATGCCACCTCCTCTGAGAAGCCCTCCCTGACCACACTATCTACAAATACCTCTTCTTCCTCTCACTTACACTTGCCACCACCTGACATGACATGGCTATTTACTGCCTGTTTATCCTACTGCAACACAAGCCCCACAAAGGTAGGGACTTTGAGCCTTTCCACTGTTGTAGTCTTGGGCCTGAACAGCACCTGGCACAAAGTGCACAAATGAATAAATGATGTATCTTGGCTCTGAGATCCTAGGGATGTGACCTCTCTGAGCCTCAGTGAATTTGGGAATACTAACAGAACCTTGCCGAATGAGGGAGTGTGTGTGTGTAAAGAGCTTGGCACAGTTCCCAGAAAAATGGCAGTTGTTCAGTATTTTCGTTTAATGTATCAGAGATTAAGTCTAACCTCTTCCTCATTTTGAAGATGGAACCTCTAAGGCCCACAGAAGGGAAGTGACTTGCCCAAGGTCACAAATTCTACCATTAGAAGAGCGAGGACACAAGCAAAATGCTAAGAGAAACTGATGAGCACATAAAATGAGGTATATCCACACAATGGAATATTCAGGAATAAAAATTAAGTACTGCCACATGACCATATGCAGGACCTTCCAAACATGCTAAGTGAAAAAAGTCAGACCCCAAAAATCCCATTCTGTATGATTCCACTGATATGAAACGTCCGGAAGAATTAGATTTACAAAAAGTAGATTAGTGGTTGCCTGGGAGCTGGGGATGGTACAAATGAGCACGAGGGACCTTTCAGGAGTGATGAAGTGTCCTAAAAATTGGATGTGGTAAATTCCCTAAAACTTATTGTAAATAACTGTTAATTTACTAAATTTATGGGGCACCTGGGTGGCTCAGTCAGTTAAGCGTCTGCCTTCAGCTCAGGTCATGATCTCAAGGTCCTGGGATCGAGTCAGGTCTCTGCTCAGCAGGGAGCCTGCTTCTCCCTCTCCCTGCTCGCACTCGATCTCTCTTTCAAAAAAATAAAATCTTTAAAAAATTTACTAAGTTTACTAAAAGCCACTGAACTGTACACGTAAAATATTATGATTTGCATATTATACCTCAACAGAGCTGTTGCAGATTTGTTTTTCAAAGGAGGATAAAAGATGGGGAGCAGCCAGCAGAGGAAGTTCTCAAATGTCCACATTCCCCCGTCCAGTTGTGCAGCCCTCAGAGATTCATTCAGGCTCCAAGTGCAACTTCTGAGCAAGAAGCCCAAACAGTGCACGCCCTAGTCAGCCAGACC